>NW_020665097.1:1396648-1424310 GCF_002925995.2 Terrapene triunguis
CTGCCCCTGCCGCACACACGGGGGCTGGGCACGCCTGGCACTGCCACTGGCACGGAGCCAGCGCTGCCCCTGCTGCGCACATGGGCTGCGCATGCCTGTTACAGCGCTGGATACATGGGAGCTGGGCACTCCTCTGGCACAGCTTCAGGCATGTAGCCAGTGCTGCTCACTGCTGGGGCTTAAGATCCTGGGCTGCTTTCCAGGTTGGCTGCCCCTTGGGATTGAGGGGTTTCACCGCAGTGAGATCAGAGGAAATATCACAGTTCTCATAGATTAACCGATTTTAGGGCCAGGAAGGACCATTAGATCACCCAGTCTGACATCCTGGGCAGCACTGGCCCTTACGTGTCACCCAGTTACCCCCATGTTGTGTATTGAGCCCAGTAACTTGTGCTTGGCTAAAGCATCTCCCAGCCCGGCCCCAGCCTGGCTTTGGAGCCATCAAGAGACAGAGAATCCACCACTTTCCCTGGAGTTTGGGCCAGTGGTTCATCCCCATCCCTGGTAAACATTTGTGCCTGATTTCTCGTTTGAATTTATCTGGCTTTAGCTTCCAGCCACCTAGGCTTCAGTGTCAGGCCGTCCCTCCTTCCCCCAGCTTCTCCGAGTCAGGTACCTTCCCTCCAAGGAGCCTGGCAGCTGGGCACAGACTGAGGCTGTGACCTCTGAGGTACAAAAACGTGGGATTTCTGGGATGATCCTGAGCCCACAAAACTGGGTGGGTGGGGCAGGGGCAGGGCCTGGACTGATGCTCCCCTCTCCCCAGGCTACCCTGACCGTGCTGCTGGACCATCTCAGCTTGGTGTCCTCCTTCCACGACTTTAACCGCATGAACTCCCAGAACATTGCCGTATGCTTCGGGCCAGTGTTGCTCAACCAGAATCAGGAGCCATGGCGCCAGAGGGCCCGCAGCTACGCCCACTGCGAGGAGATCTCCAGTGCTGTCGACTTCAAGAGGCACATTGAGGTGCTGCACTATCTGCTGCAGGCCTGGCCTGGTAAGTGCAGCTGAGGGGAGGGAGTGTGTGGCCACAGGACTGCTGCAGGGTGGGGGGCGAGCGTGCCGCCGGGGCGTCTCCCCTTGGGATTGAAGCCCCTGATTGGCCTGTCTGGCTGTGGGAGGAGAGCATTGCGGTAACTGCGATCTGTCTCCCCAGCCCCCTACAGGAAAGGGCGTGGCGTGGCGGGCCGGGAAAGGGCCCAGTCCACCTGCCTGCGGCAGAGGCGCTGTCCTGCACTGCGGCTGGATCTGCTGGAGAGCGAGGTGGTGGCTCGTCACCGGCCCCGAGGCCTGGAGAGCCCCCCCACCAACCGCTACGCTGGGGAGTGGAGTGTGTGCAGCCAGGAGTATGGGCTGGTGGCCGGGCCGGGGCACGAGGTCAGCTACGCCGAGGTGGCCGGCAGCGAGAGCGAGAATGAGGTGCTGGACCTGCGGGAGGGGCTGGGCGGCCCCAACCAGACGGTCTTCGTGGGGGACTTTGCCCTGGTTGACGACCCTGATGCGCCCTTCAGCCCCCGCCTGAACCTGAAGGACTTCGATGCCCTCATCTTGGACCTGGAGCGAGAGCTCTCCAAGCAGATCAACGTGTGCCTGTGAGTGGCCTGGCTGCTCCACCACAGTGCCTGGCTCCCCCTGCCCCTATGCTCCCTGGGACCATCCACATCCCCCGCCGGGCTCCAGTGTCACCAAAACACGAGCCATGTGGTGGGAGCTGGGCACAGCCTGGGGCCTTGACACCAGCAGGGAGGTGCCAGGCACCAGATGGTGGGGCTTCAGCTAAAGAATTTTAGGCTCCACGCTCAGGAGCCTGGCCCAGCCCTGTAGCAGGCCATGACTCATGCCGTCAGCCTTAATACAGCAACCTGCCCAGGAACGGGCCCTGAGCAGCAGGTACAGTGTACAGGAGGTGTTCTCATGCGCTCTCGTGGGCTCCAGCACACTCTGCCCTCTGGGCTTGGAGCTCTGGAGAGACCAACACAGTGCACGCCGGGGTGTGGCCGCCGAGCTCCCAGGGGCACGCACCCAGGTGTGGCCGCCAAGCTCCCAGTATTAATAGGAACTCAGAGACTGAGCCAAAGCCATTTGGAGAGTGACCAAATTTGTGTAGCACTTGGCTCTCGCAGCCTTTTGATTTGCACAGCAGGGATGGGAGCTTGGAGACACCAGGGCAGTGCTCCACCAGGCCACTGTGTGGCAGCTCACTGAGGTTGGGGCTCTGGGGCTGGAGTATGGATGAGGGGCTGAGCCAGCCATGGGGCTGCACTCAGGGTCACTCACTGCTGCAGTGTTTGTCACTCTCAGCCTACCGTGGGTGACATAGTAGCTCTGTCTGGCTACAGGGCAGCATCATAGTCCTGTGTGACAGGCTGGGAGGAGCCTGGATCCTGGCGTTCCCTTGGCCTGGCTCTCTGCCCTGGGGCAATACCATGTGAAGGGAGCACACAGGGCAGGGGGAGCGGCTCCCTCCTGAGCCTTCTCCTTGCCTCTGCATTTCAGAAGCCAAAGAATGAGCCTGTGAGCCTGAGCCTGTCCCCTGGCTGGGCTGGAGCAGAAGTTTGTGGGCACTGCTTGTGTGACCCTGGCAGTGGGCTTTCCAGGCCGTAGCAGCTGTGCCAATATGGTGCTTCATGCAGGCTAGTCAGGAAGGTAGTGCCAGGCCCTGGGCATGGCACAGGGGGCGGGTCAGGAGCACCATGTACCTATCCCTCCCGTGGCATGTATTTCTGGTCAGCAGGGAGCCTTCAGGGGGTAACAGCCCTCCCAGCCCCCAAGGGTGGTGAGTTTTGATGCCCCTTTTGGTATCCCAAGTGGAGCCTTCCTGGCAGGTGGGAGTTTGACATGGGTCTCAGGAAGATGGGTGTCAGGGCTGCCCCGGGGCTCTAGCTGCAGTGGGCTCAGTCTGGTCTGCTGTGGGACTGGCCTCGCAGTCAGTGTTTTGCTACTAAGTGCCACCCTGTGTGCCACTTGGGTGGGGGGCAGCCTTGGGCCAGGGCTAAGGCCTGTTCCTGGCCTCCCACCATCCCAGGCGAGGCATCCCCCCTGCATAGTGTTAGAATATCAATAAGGGTCTCTGACCTCCATCATGTGTGCTCTGCTCCGGGGCTGCTTCACACAGAAGCCACAATCCACTGCACCCTGCCAGGGAGGAGGAGGGGCTGTGCCAGTCATGGCACCTCACTCTCAGCTTGCCATGGCATTAGTTAGTATCTTGATGCCATGTTTACATCCTCCCCCAGCCTGGCTGCTGCCTCCAATCCTACTCGGCTGCAGCTCTTGGTGGAACAGTGAGGGGAGACTAGGTGACCAGATGTCCTGATGTTATAGGGACAGTCCCAATTTTTGGGTCTTTTACTTATATAGTCTCCTATTACGCCCCCACTCCCTGTCCTAATTTTTCACATTTGCTGTCTGGTCACCCTAGGGGAGAATGGGCTGCAGCCCTGGGATCCCATGGCACGTGGACAGACCAGCATGAGCAAGCGATTGGGGCCTGGAGTTCTTTGTTGCTGCTTCTCATGGGCATCTTTGGTCTCCCAGTCTCTGCCCCACCCTGGTGCCGGCTGACACTGAGAATCCAGGGCCTGGGGTTGGCTGCCAAGCCCCCAGCTCTTTCCAGCCTGGGCTTTCCCTGTGCCTGCTGTTTAGGCCAGGCCTGGCAGGGAGGCCTCCCATGCACTCTTGACTGAGCAGCAGCAGGCACAGCCCTGGATGTGATCTGGAGGCCTCAGCTCACTGGCTGTCACCTCCACCTTCTGCATTACAGAGTAGGGGAAACTAGTGCACAGGCTGCACCAAGGACCCTGGCTTCCGTGCAGTGCCGCCTCCTTGGAGCTCCAAGCTGGGGCCCTGCTGGGGGGCGGGGTGGTGCTCAGGGCTGGTGGGGAGCGGGAGGTGATTCCCTAGCTGTGCCTTTCCCCAAATGGATCCCATGAAAGGGCAACACATGGGCAGACTGGCCCCAAGCTAAGCTCAAGGCATCAATTGCCCTCTTGCACCCAGGCCAGCTCTGGCATTGTCCTGGGTACTGCTGGGATATCCGATGCTGCTGTGCCTTGCAGAGCCCGCGCCTGCAGCGCTGATTTCAGTGTGCCAGGCGCCTGGGCACAGCTCCCTCAGGGTGCTCACTGCAGGGCCTCATGGAAATGCACCCAATCCCCCCACACAACCACACTCCAGGGAGCCCGGTACTGGAGAGGCCAGCTTTATATTTCTTGCTTGTGTATGTATGGTGTGTGTGTGGGGGGGTGTACATGTTTGGGTGGGTGTGCAGTGTAGGGTGCGTGTGTGTGTACATATTTGGATGTGTGTGTGGTGTCAGGTGGGTGTAGTTTGTGTATATGTTTGCGTGTGTGTGTGTGTATGTTTGTGTGTGGGAGGGCATAGGGGTGTGGTTTGTGTGTACATTTGAGGAGGTGGGGGATGGCCGTTTGTGTGTGGTGTAGGAACATGTTTGTATGTGGTGCGTGTGCATGTTTTGGGGGGGTGGTTTGTGAGTGGGATGTGTGTGTATGTTTGTGTGTAGTGGGGTGTTTGTGTGTACATCTTTGGAGGTGGGATGTGTGTGGTGTAGGAATGTGGTTTGTGTGTGTGTGTGTGCGCATGTTCGTGAAGACTGGCTGCTCCGTGTGGGTATTTAACGTATAGATTTTCACAATTTTTTATCAAATATTCAGTTATAGGGGGGAAAAGCCTAGGGAAGGGGTAAAACCATGCAGAGGGAAGGGGTTAAAACCATGACACTCACTCTTCCCCTCACTCCAGGCTCCAATAGAAATTCACCCCATCCCCTCTCAAAGCCCAAGGCCCAGTAGCCCCCTTCTGAGTTGCTCGGGCAGGGAGGAAAAGTGCCCAGAGTTTGGGGGCGGTGGCCCTTCACCCAAAGGGAACCCACGTGAATGTGAAGGGAGGGCTGCAGTTTCTCCTGCCATGGATGAGGCTGGGACTGAAGAAGAGGGTCACAGCGGAGTGCCACCATGTTATAGAAGCAGCTTTGCTTGGGGTGCCCTGTCTGGGGAGGAGGCTGCATGGTCCAGCCATTCCCCCCCGTTGCCTGGCACTCCCAGCCATGGGGAGTTGGGGATGGTTACTTATTGTGTGTGTTAAGGAAATGCCCATGCCAGGTTGGGAGTCAGCATGGTACCTATGTATGCACGCCAGGGCATCCTGCCCACTGCCAACACCAGCAATAAAGGACACCGGCTACACCTGCTATTGGGTGTGTGCGTTTGTGTGTGCACACATAGAGGGTTGGGGCCACATTCACCAGGGCAAGAGGGTGCCTCTGCCAGGGCTCCAGCTGCCTCCGACCCAGCTGTTGTAGGTGCAGAACACTCAGGCCATGGCAGCAAGGGCTGGGTGGGATCAAGCCGGGGAGCTGGGCAGGAAGGGCTGTCCCCTTCATTGCCCTCCCTGGGTGGCTGTAGGCACCAGCTTTGCCTTCCTAGCTGCTGGGCCGTGTCACTGTGCTGGAGCCGGGGGTCCCTGCAGGCAGGAACAGGGATGTTTACTCTTGGGGGAATGCTGCACCAAAAATTTAAAAGTTCTGTGCAGAATATTTTAAAATTCTGCATATTTTGTAACAATAACACAATGTACTCACATCAATGTCAACTATTTTGATAATTTAGTTCAAAATACCTGTCAGCAACTATATCTGTAACAATACAGACAACAAATGAACTTCCTCCAGGGGTAGAGAGTTAAAGAAACCCCTACAACAACCCAATTCCTCTTCTCTCTCCCTGCCCCAGCTGGGGAGGACAGACACCCACATCCCCTCCCTCCAGAGCTCAGCTGCGAGGTGCCCCCCAGTCCAGGCACCCACACCCCTTCCTCTGCACAGCCCAGCCATGCCCCCCCAGCCTAGACACCCACACTTCCTACCCCCCAGAGGGAGAAACAACCGGATGCTGGGTCCAGGGCTTGTATGGAATTTCCTGCATGCCACCTCTTTCTAGGGTGACCAGATGAGGGGAAGAAAATATTGGGACACATGGGGGGGGGGGGGCCCCCCCCCCACGAAAAAAAAAAAAAAAAAAAAAACAGTGCTGCCAGTGGATATCAGGACAAAATGTGTCCTGACCAAAGATCGGTTGGGACGTGGGACAGACACCGAAATATCAGGACGTCTGGTTACCCTACGTTTTTCCTTCAGGGCATGCTGGGAACTGCAGCTGCTGGGATGACTCCAGCTTTGACCCCCTCCCCCCAGCAGCATCTTCTATTTGGGAGCTGGGCTCTGCGAAGTCCAGTGGCCCCTACGGGCAGCTAGCAGCGCCAATTCTGCAGGCACAAAGGAAAATTCTGCACAGAACATTAATTCTGTGCAAATGCTGCATTGCGCAGTGGTGCAGAATTCCCCCAGGAATAGATGTTTCCACTGCTCAAGTGCCGTGTGAAGGCCAGCAAGGCCCCCCTACTGGCCTCAGCCTAAAACTGCAATGTGTGCCAGTTGCTGCAGCTGGAATGGGCAGAAAGGATACACGGGAGGAGCACGGCCTGCAAGCCCTCAGGTCATGCCTGCTGCTCTGGCAGGGGTTCAAGGTACAACTGTTCCTCTCTGCATGGGCAGCTGGCTCCAGGCTCTGCCCCTGCATCAGAGACCATGGCCCCCTGTTTTGGGTGCTGGCTCTGCAAGTGGGCAGGGAGCAGCAAACCTGTGCTGGGGGGACAGCCCCTCCCCCAGCACATTGAGCAGAGGAGCCCTTGTGCCCCGCACCCCAGCCAGTCTCCTCTCCATTGCCCCACCACAGGCTGGGTGAGGGGCACAAGGGCTCCTCTGCTCGATGTGCTGAGAAAGGCATGGAAGGGAGGGTGGGGGACTGTGGCTCCAGCTGGGTAGAGCCCTTGGCCCAATTCTCTGCCTGCCCATGCTGAGGCAGGGGCTGGAAACTACAGCCCCGCTCTTGCTTGCTGACAGTAGGGACACCTGTGCCAATACCACAGACTCACAGAAACGTAGGGCTGGATCTCGAGAGGTCACCACATCCAGGCCCCTGCGCTGAGGCAGGACCAAGTAAACGTAGATCATCCCTGACAGATGTTTTACCAACTTGTCCTTAAAAAACTTCCAATGACGGGGATTCCACCACCTCCCTTGGAAGCCTGTTCCAGAGCTTAACTAATGTCAGCATGAGAAAGTTTGCTCCTAAGTGACCAGAGGAGCTAGCGAACAGGAACAGCTAACAGGAGTTTTGCGAGGGAGTTCTCCAGATGAAGGAGGAGCGATTACATGACCCTTGGGGTAAGTTTGTTGTGTGTGTGTTTGTGGTGTGCTTGCTGCTTGACTGAAATATACCATGTGGTCTGTTTGGGGAAACCATGTGCTGACCATGTGTGTGCTGAGCCTAGGAGCCTGCTAGGCAAGGCTGAGAGCTTCTTAATGAGGCTTTGATTCCTAAGCCCTTTAGCACCATCAACCCTTAACCAGGGGGTAGGGCTACTCAGGAATACCAGAGCTTTAAAAAGCCAGAAGCGGCCAGAGAAGTTGGGGAACAGGAGCGGCTAATGGGAGTTTTACAAGGGAGTTCACAGGGGGAGTATGTGTGTGTTGGGGGGGAGGGTGCTAGATACACCATTCTTTAAACTTAAAGCTCCCTGATAAAAACAAATCCCCTGTAGACCCCCTGATAAACACCCCCCGATAAAAACAAAACAACAACAAAGGAACGAGCTTCAGGAGTAAAAAAGAGAATGCAAGCAGAAGTCCAGCAACACTGAGGGAACTATCCAGTTTATTGCACCCAATGCAGCATATATTATTACCTGCCCTATGGGCAGGTGGCATATGTATGCATTCAGTGCAAGGAGCTCCTGGCCCTCAGAGACCATGTACGGGTGTTGGAGACCAGAAGAGTTGAGCTGGAGGAGCTAAGGGAGACAGAGAGGCACACAGATGAGACTTTCTGGGACACAGTACAATGGTCCCACCCCCGATCTGACAGCCTCTGTGCTGTTGAGGAGGATGGAAAGTCTCAGGGAAGGAGAACATCTAACTGGAGCAGAAGGAAATGATCCCAAAGTTGGGACCTTCCTTCCAGATGATGTTGTGGTTTCCTCTCGCACTGAGGATACCTTTCCAGGGGAGGGAATTCCAATTAGGAAGAGACAGTATTAGTAATGGGCAACTCAATCATTAGAAACATAAATAGCTGGGTATGCTACTTACTGAGGTGTCTTCACTGTGGTAGGTCAACTGCTGCTGCTCCCCCGTCGACTCCGCCTACGCTTCTCACTCTGGTGGAGTACCAAAGTCAACGGGAGAGCACTCGGCAGTCGATTTATTGCGTCTTCACTAGACGCGATAAATTGAACCCCGGTGGATTGATTGCTCCGGAGGTAAGTGTAGACATGCCCACAGAAACTTGGTGGAATGAGGATAATCAATGGGACACAGTAATACCAGGGTACAAAATATATTGGAAGGACAGAACAGGTCGTGCTGGTGCGGGAGTGGCACAATATGTGAAAGAAAGCATAGAATCAAATGAAGTAAAAATCTTAAATTAAATGAATCACTCTGTACCATAGAATCTCTATAGCTATTTCCATGCTCTAATAGTAATATAGCAGTAGGGATATATTACTGACCAGCATGGTGATGTGACTGAGAAATACTCAGGGAGATTAGAAAGACTATTAAAATAAAAAACTCAATAATAATGGGGGATTTCAACTATCCCCATATTGACTGAGTACATGTCACCTCAGGATGGGATGCAGAGATAAAGTTTCTTGACACATTAAATGACACGCCAATGTGCAGAAAAATTAGCAAATATGGCAGGCAACTAGCTTGGCTCAACAGTGAAACCTTTGATGAACTTAAACACAAAAAAGAAGCTTACAAGAAGTGGAAATTTGGACAGATGACTAGAGAAGAGTATAAAAATATTGCTCGAGCATGCAGGGGTGTAGTCAGGAAGGCCAAAACACAACTGGAGTTGCAGCTAGCAAGAGATGTGAAGGGTAACAAGAAGGGTTTCTACAGGTATGTTAGCAACGAGAAAAAGGTCAGAGAAAGTGTGGGACCCTTACTGAATGGGAGAGGCAACCTAGTGACAGATGATGTGGAAAAAGCTGAAGTACTCAATGCTTTTTTTGCCTCGGTCTTCACAGACAAGGTCAGCTCCCACACTGCTGTCCTGGGCAACACAGTATGGGGAGGAGGTGAGCAGCCCTCAGTGGTGAAAGAACAAGTTAGGAACTATTTAGAAAAGCTGGACATGCACAAGTCCATGGGTCCAGATCTAATGCATCCGAGGGTGCTGAGGGAATTGGCTGATGTGGTTGCAGAGCCATTGGCCATTATCTCTGAAAACTCGTGGCGACCAGGGGAGGTCCCGGATGACTGGAAAAAGGCAAATATAGTGCCCATCTTTAAAAAAGGGAAGAAGGAGAACCCGGGAAACTACAAACCCATCAGCCTCACCTCAGTCCCTGGATAAATCATGGAGCAGGTCCTCAAGTAAACCATTTTCATAGAATCATAGAATATTAGGGTTGGAATTGACCTCAGGAGGTCATCTAGTCCAATCCCCTGCTCAAAGCAGGACCAACACCAACTAAATCATCCCAGTCAAGGCTTTGTCAAGCCAGGCCTTAAAAACCTCTAAGGATGGAGATTCCACCACCTCCCTAGGTAACCCATTCCAGTGCTTCACCACCGTCCTAGTGAAAGTGTTTCCCAATATCCAATAATATCCTAATATTTTGAAGCACTTGGAGGAGAGGAAGGTGATCAGGAACAGTCAACATGGATTCACCAAGGGAAAGTCATGCCTGACCAACCTGATTGCCTTCTATGATGAGATAACTGGCTCTGTGGATATGGGGAAAGCAGTGGACGTGATATATCTTGACTTTAGCAAAGCTTTTGATACGGTCTCCCACAGTATTCCTGCCAGCAAGTTAAAAAAGTATGAATTGGATGAATGGACTATAAGGTGGATAGAAAGCTGGCTAGATTGTTGGGCTCAACGGGTAGTGATCAATGGCTCAATGTCTAGTTGGCAGCCGGTATCAAGCGGACTGCCCCAGGGGTCAGTCCTGGGGCTGGTTTTGTTCAACATCTTTATTAATGATCTGGATGATGGGATGGATTGCACCCTCAGCAAGTTCCCAGATGACACTAAACTGGGGGGAGAGGCAGATACACTGGAGGGTAGGAATAGGGTCCAGAGTGACCTAGACAAATTGGAGGATTGGGCCAAAAGAAATCGGATGAGGTTCAACAAGGACAAGTGCAGAGTCCTGCACTTAGGATGGAAGAATCCCATGCACCGCTACAGGCTGGGGACCGACTGGCTAAGTAGCAGTTCCAAAGAAAAGGACCTGGGGATTACAGTGGATGAGAAGTGGATGAGTCAGCAGTGTGCCCTTGTTGCCAAAAAGGCTAATGGCATATTGGGCTGCATTAGTAGGAGCATTGCCAGCAGATCGAGGGAAGTGATTATTCCCCTCTATTCAGCACTGGTGAGGCCACATCTGGAGTATTGTGTCCAGTTTTGGGCCCCCACTACAGAAAGGATGTGGAGAAATTGGAGAGTGTCAAGCGGAGGGCAACGAAAATGATTAGGGGGCTGGGGCACATGACTTACAAGGAGAGGCTGAGGGAACTGGGCTTGTTTAGTCTGCAGAAGAGAAGAGAGAGGGGGGATTTGATAACAGCCTTCAATTACCTGAAGGGGGGTTCCAAAGAGGATGGATCTAGACTGTTCTCAGTGGTAGCAGATGACAGAACAAGGAGTAATGGTCTCAAGTTGCAGTGGGGGAGGTCTAGGTTGGATATTAGGAAACACAATTTCACTAGGAGGGTGGTGAAGCAGTGAAATGGGTTACCTAGGGAGGTGGTGGAATCTCCACCCTTAGAGGTTTTTAAGGCCCAGCTTGACAAAGCCCTGGCTGGGATGATTTAGTTGGGAATTGGTCCTGCTTTGAGCAGGGGGTTGGACTAGATGACCTCCTGAGATCTCTTCCAACTCTAATCTTCTATGATTCTATGACTGCTTCTTGGAGCAGCTAGTCCTGCAATCCATAAGAAAAGAGGCAATTCTTGATTTAGTCCGAAGTGGAACACAGCATCTGGTCCAAGAAGTGAAGCTAGCTGGACCTCTTGGTAATAGTGACCATTATATAATTAAATTTAACATCCCTGTGGCGAGGAAAACACCACAGCAGCCCAACACTGTAGCATTTAAATTCAGAAAGGGGGATTACACAAAAATGAGGAAGTTAGTGAAACAGATAAGATAGTGAAACAGTGCCAAAAGTGAAATCCCTGCAAGCTGCATGGAAACTTTTTAAAGACATAATAATTGAGGCTCAACTTAAATATATATCCCAAAATAAAAAAAAAAAACATAGCAAGAGAACCAAAAAAGTGCCACTGTGGCTAAACAACAAAGTAAAAGAAGCGGTCAGAGGCAAAAAGTGGAAGTTAAATTCTAGTGAGGAAAATAGAAAGGAGCATAAACTCTGGCAAATGAAGTGTAAAAATGTTATTAGGAAAGCCAAAAAAGAATGCGAAGAACAGCTAGCCAAAGACTCAAAAAGTAATAGCAAAAAATGTTTTAAGTACATCAGAAGCAGGAAGCCTGCTAAACAACTAGTGGGGCTACTGGATGATCAAGATGCTAAAGGAGCACTCAAGGACGATAAGGCCATTGTGGAGAAACTAAATGTATTCTTTGCATCGGCTGAGAATGTGAGGGAAATTCCCAAACCAGAGCCATTCTTTTTAGGTGACAAATCTGAGGAACTGTCCCAGATTGAGGTGTCATTAGAGGAGGTTTTGGAACAAATTGATAAACTAAACAGGAATAAGTCACCAGGACCAGATGGTATTTACCAAAGAGTTCTGAAGGAACTCAAATATGAAATTGCAGAACTACTAACTGTAGACTGTAACCTATCATTTAGATCAGCTTCTGTACCAAATGACAGGAGGAATACTACTCAAGATAGTTAAGTCCCAGGCAGACTGCAAAGAGCTACAAAAGGATCTCTCAAAACCGGGTGACTGGGAAATAAAATGGCAAATGACATTTTATGTTGATAAATGCAAAGTAATGCACATCGGAAAACATAATCCCAACTATACATATAAAATGATGGGGTCTAAATTAACTGTTATCATTCAAGAAAGAGATCTTGGAGTCATTGTGGCTAGTTCTCTGAAAACATATACTCAATGTGCAGCGGCAGTCAAAAAAGCGAGCAGAATGTTGGGACTCATTAGGAAAGGGGTAGATAATAAGACAGAAAATACATCTCTACCCTGATATAACGCTGTCCTCAGGAGCCAAAAAATCTGACCACGTTATAGGTGAAACCGTGTTCTATCGAACTTACTTTGATCCGCCGGAGTGCCCGGCCCGCCCCCCCGGAGCACTGCTTTACCGCGTTATATCCGAATTCGTGTTATATTGGGTCGCATTATATTGGGGTAGAGATGTATCATATTGCCTCTATATAAATCCATGGTATACCCACATCTTGAATACTGCGTGCAAATGTGGTTGCCGCATCTCAAACAAGATATATTGGAATTGGAAAAGGTTCAGAAAAGGGCAACAAAAATGATTAGGGGTATGGAACGGCTTTCGTATGAGGGGAGATTAATAAGACTGGGACTTTTCAGCTTGGGGGAATACGACTGAGGTCTATAAAATCATGACTGGTGTGGAGAAAATAAATAAGGAAGTGTTATTTACTCCTTCTCATAACACAAGAACTAGGGGTCACCACATGAAATTAATAGTCAGCAGGTTTAAAACAAACAAAAGGAAGTATTTCTTCACACAACACAGTCAACCTGTGGAACTCTTTGCCAGAGGATGTTGTGAAGGCCAAGACTATAACAGGGTTCAAAAAAGAACTAGATAAATTCATGGAGGATAGGTCCATCAATGGCTATTGGCCAGGATGGTGTTTGCCAGAAGCTGGGAATGAGCGACAGGGAATGGATCACTTGATTACCTCTTCTATTCATTCCCTCTGGGGCAGCTGGCATTGGCCACTGTCAGAAGGTAGGATACTGGGCTAGATGGACCTTTGGTCTGACCCAGAATGGCCGTTCTAATGTTCTAACATCCCTTGGTGCAGATTAAGCCCATTACTACTTCTCCTGCCTTCAATGGCCATGGAGAACCATTGATCACAGGCATTTTTAAAATAGCTCTTAACATACTTGAAGACTGGTAACAGGTTTCCTCTCAGTCTTCTTTTCCCAAGACTCAGCATGCTCAGTTTTTTAACCTTTCCTCACAGGTCCGGTTTTCTAAACCTTTTATCATCTGTTGCTCACCTCTGGACTCTCTCCAGTTTGTCCACATCTTTCCTATCGTGTGTCAGCCTGAATTGCATATAGTACTCCAGCTGAGGCCTCACCAGTGCTGAGTAGAGCAGGACAATTACCTCCCATGTCTTACATATGACATTCCTCTTCATACACCTCAGAATGATATTAGACTTTTTCACAGCTGCACCACATTGTTGGCTCATATTCAGTTTGTGATCCACTATAGCCCCCCAGGTCCTTTGCAGCAGTACTACCACCTAGCTAGTCATTCCCCATTTTGTAGGTTTGTATTTGATTTTTTCTTCCTTAATGAACTACTTGGCACTGCTAATTTCAGACCAATTCTCCAAATTGTTTTGAATTCTAATCCTGTCCTGCAACGTGCTTGCAACCCCTTCCAGCTTGGTGTCAGCTGGAAATTTTATAAGCATGCTCTCCTCTCTATTATCCAAGTCAAATACTGAATAGTATCACACCCAGCACTGACCCTGCAGGATCCCACTAACTATGCCCTCCCAGTTTAACAGCAAACCATTGATAACTACTCTTTGAGGTACTGTCTTTCAGTCAGTTGTGCACTCAACTTACAGTAAGTTCAGCTAGATGACATTTCCCGTTTTTGTATGAGACTGTCCTGTGGGACAGTGTCAAAAGACTGACTAAAATCAAGACACATCACATCTACAGCTTCCCCTTTATCCTCTAGACTAGAGGTGGGCAAACTACGGCCAGCGGGCCACATCCGGCTTGCGGGACTATCCTACCTGGCCCTTGAGCTCCCAGCTGGGAAGGCTAGCCCCCGGTCTGTCCCCTCTCCCCCACAGCCTCAGCTCGCCGTGCCGCCAGCGCTCTGGGTGGCGGGGCTGTGAGCTCCTGCCAGGCTGCACAGCTGTGTGAGCCACCGGGTGTAGTGTATTAAATTGCTCCCCGTAGGAATGTGCTACTTACGGAGCACCGGGACTTGCAGCAGGAAGTAGTACACTGTAAGTAGCACATTCCTACAGGGAGCAATTTAATACACTACACCCCAGTAGGGAACGCTATGCCTCTACAGACAGCCTGGCCCCCACCCCCTATCCACCCCCTCCCACTTCCCACTCCCTAACCGCCACCCTGGGACCCCACCTCCTATCCAACCCCCCATGCTCCCTGTCCCCCGACCCCTATTCACACCCCCGCCCTCTGACAGGCCCCCCCGGGACTCCCACACCGATCCAACTGCCCCTGTTCCCTGTCCCCGACTGCTCCCTGGGACTCCCTGCCCCTTATCCAACCCCCCCCACTCCCCACCCCCTTACCATGCCGCTTAGAGCACCAGAACTGGCAGCCGTAAGTAGTACACCGTAAGTAGCACATTCCTACGGGGAGCAATTTAATATACTGCACCCAGCACTCCATACAGTTTCGGAACCCCGATGTGGCCCTCAGGCCCAAAAGTTTGCCCACCCCTGCTCTAGGCCACCAATCCTGTCAAACCACCATGTTAACCATTAGATGGTGCCCTTCCCACAGAGCAGCTATAGAGCCACACTCGGCCTGGTGCCATCATTCTCTTTATTGTTGGGGGAAACCCTGTGGGTGGAGTGCATGTGCTTGGAGGGAGAGAGAGGGAACCGCTCTGTTAACATCCCCGTTAACCGCGGATCACCCCCTCTGCATGACCACGCCACCTCACACTACAGCAATGGAGAGCTTGGCACCTGGGGCTGGGAGCAGCAGCACGCATGGCCCTGCCTGTGCCCTTTGAACATGCAGGCCCTCCCTAGGCTCCTAGGTGTGGCAGCGGCTGGAGCCCAGCAGGGAAGTGGCAGATCAATGGCAGCTCCTGGTGCTGGCTATGGGATTGGAGAGCATGGCGGTGACAGGCCTTGCCCAAAGCTATTCAGGCTGGTCAGCCAGGGAGATGCCCTGGTAGCGCATCGTAGGGTGTTGGGGGAATCACAGCCCTGGTGGATCTGGAGTGAATCCTGCCAGCTTTCCCTCAACCAAGGCTCTCAGCAGGGCTCAGCAGCTCCACTTCGTCCAAAGATTGGGCCTAGGCCAGGCTCCTGCCCCAGAGAGAGTCACCAGCCAACGGCCCTGGCTTGCAGAGCTGGGCAACAAGCCCCCCCACCCCTCAGTGCCAAGCCCCTCAGAAATCCAGCCCCAGTGCCCATCCCTAGGCTGCCCAGTTGGAAAGCAAGACCCCCTGCTGTCACCAGAACAAGATCCCTGCAGCTGCTCTCACTACTGGCAGGAGCTTGCCAAAGCACAATGCCCATCTCCCACAGAAGTAGGCACCTGCCCAGTGCTGAACTGAGAGAAGCTTCCTTGTCCCTGCTGCCCTGGGGCTCTCTTCAGGTTGATCCCTACTGGCCAGTGTCCTGGCACTGGTTACCTGTTGAGGGGCTTGGGTTAGGACCCCAGTCCCTGGTAGGCGTGGCTGTGTCAGTCTGCAGCAGCTCTGGGGCCAGAACGAGGAGGATGATCAACTAAACGCCGAAGGGGGTACTGTGCAGGTGTCTGTAGGGGGCCCAAGGCAGGCTGCTGCACCCTGGCGTGGGCAGGGAGCGCTGCCGGGCCTGGTCCCAGCCCTACACGGAGATGGAGCCCTCCCGGAAGCTGGTTCTGCCGATCAGGGCGTTGATCAGGGTGGGGTGTCCCTCCCTGCAGGCCTCCTGCGCCGCCTGGACGATGTTGTCCATGCAGGCCTCGTCCTGGCGGCTGAGTAGGAAACCTTTCCCTCCCAAGCCTTCCGCCACCAGGTGGTAATCTGCGCAGGGAGGAGACCGGCTGTTAGCAAAGCTGCTGCTGCGGGGCCTGGGCACGGCAGTGACAGCCCACATAGGCCACTAAGTAGGCAGAGCTGGTTCCAGGAGGGTGGCCGCAATGGGCACACCAGATGTGAGTGGCAGCAGCGCGGAGGGAGGGAAGGCATGCTGGGGTCTGCAACTTCCAGGAATGCAGTGGAGAACACTGGCAGGGAAGGCTGGGAGGGAATCCCCCAGCTCGTGGGGACCAACCACAGAAGGAAGGGGCCGTTCAAAGTTCCCTTCCCCCGGGGAGCCCTGCTTGGGTGGGCAGAGCAGGCATCAGTGCTGGGCTATGAACCCAGAGGTGTGATGGGACTTGCACCAATTTTGGGAACCTCCCGCTTTCCGTCCCTTGATGGGAGTGGCCTGCAGGAAGCAGCACACAATGGCTGCCCGCCTGCGGACAGGCTGCACAGGCAACACGATCCGGAGGCACCCAGGGCCCATGCTGAGCATGCCGCTGCCATCACTGCGCAGCGTCTTGGAGTAATGTCCCCAGGGCAGCCGGCTAATGGGGACCAAGACTCACCCACATAGGCCAGGCCGCAGGCCACGTTGCTGCCCAGCAAGGGGACCTGCTCACGGGAGATCTGACTCCAGCAGGCGTCGTTCCCCACCAGCGCGATGACGGGCGTCTGAAAAAGCAAGGAAAGTGCTGCTCCCCACGCACCAGAAGGGAGGGGCGAGGTCCCAGTGCCCCACCCCCAGTGCCCTGTCCTCTCTGCCCTAGGGCCCTGCTCTGCCCTCTCCCACTACATTGAGTCCAGGCCAGCTCCTCTTGCCTTGGAAAAGGAACTGCAATGAAGGGGAGGCTGTGAAGGGGCCTGGTCACTGGTGCTGCCTGGACTAACTACAGGACCCCAAAACCATTTGCAGTGTCTCCAGGGCTGTGGCCACTCCCACATGTGCAGGGCCCCTTTAGTCCTTACTTTGTGTATGAATTTGGGGCAATGTAGGGTAGCTGGGCCTGGTCCCCAAGGGGTCCCTGCCTGCAGCGACCCCATTGGTGCTGGGTAGCTGGCCTGGCCCCCAGGGGTCGCTGCAAGCAGGGACTCCATGGGCACGGGGTAGCGGGGCCTGGCTCCCAGGGATCATTGCAAGCAGGGACCCCATTGGCGCGGGGTAGCTGAGCCCAGCCCCCCAGGGTCCCCATTGGCACGGGGTCAGGGGGAGGTTACCTTGTGACGGACGAAGGTGTCAAACTCCATGATGCTGTAGCCGAGGGAGCCGTCTCCGTAGAGGATCCAGACCTGAGGGCGGGGAAGGGAAGTGAGGTTCCCCTGGCAGAGCCCTTGGAGGGGTGAACACTTCCCCCCACATTAACTGGTGCAGAAGGTGTGAGTGCTGGCGCCTGCCTCCCAAAGGGCTGGGTGTTAGTGTGGGCAGGCAGGCAGTGTCGGGGGCCCCACCGGCTCAGAGAGAGGCCTCTGGAAGTAAGCAGGCAAAGTGAGGAAAGCAGGAGGGAAGCTGGGAGTCTGGGGCCAGGAAAGCCAATGGAGGATTCAGGAGACAGACCAGAAAGCCTGGGAATGTGGCATCCCCTATACCAGAGACCCTCACCAGAGCCTTGGGATACCCTGCCCCCATGGCAAGCCTGGTTAAAGCCCCCATCAGGGTGAGGGGAGCACTTGCCCTGCCCATGGCACCTGTTAGAGCCCCCCCTGGCAGGCCATGGGGGCACCCCATTAGAGCCCTCCTCTGGCTGGCTGGTTACTGACCTCAGAATCCGGCCGGCAGAGTTTGGCGCCGAGAGCAAATCCTCCCCCGACACCCAGTGTCCCGAAAGCTCCTGGGGAGAAAGGACAATGCAGAGGGGATGCCTGACCACGCCCAGGCATGCCAGGGAAAGCAGGGGCATGAAACCAACCTCTGTCCCTTCCTGAACCCAGCCCTCACTGAGCAGAGGGGCTGCTGAGTGGCTCAGCGTCTCCTCACCTGCTCCCATGGGCTCCCGTCACCAGCGGGGAAAAACGGGGTCAGCTCAGGGCAGCCTCAGGCTTAGCCCTCCAGTGAGGCTGCCCGAATGCCCCCTCAGGCATTGTCCTTCTTGGCCCAGGGCAGCAGGCTGCCAGGGGCATAGGTCCCACATCCATGGGGCAGGAGACCACCTCTGGGGACTGCCAGCCCCAGCTCAGAGCTGTGGGAGTGGGGCTCTGGGCTCAGTTGCACTGCAGAAGCCTTGCAAGGGATCTGCCACCGTCAGCCCCCATGACAGACGGTGAGCACTGCCAGCTCCAGAGACGTCCCATTACCCGGGTCCAGCCAGCGCAGGGGCCCCCAGGGCCGCACGATGTAGGCAGCGCTCCCCACGAAGTCGCCCCCATCTAACACCAGCAGGCTGTTCTCGGGCAGCAAGTTGTCCACATGGTGTAGGAGCTTGAGTGGGTTCAGGTGCTGCTCCGTGGGCTCTTTTGATTTCTCTCTGTGCACATAGGAGGGCAGTCACTGGCACACCCAGGAGCCTGGCCAGCCCCTCACAGCATGACCAAGACTGCGAGCGCCTGGGAGTGCCCAAGCTCTGGGAGTACACACAGGTTCAGCTCCCCAGATAAACCCATTCACCACACTTCTGCTGCCCAGCACGGGGCTGAGCCTCCAGACCCTCGCTGGATCACACTGCCCCCTGCCGACCAGTACAGGGCTCAGCCCTACAGCCCTTCCCTCGGCGACACTGCTCCCTGGCACAGGCCTGATCCCTACAGCCCTTCCCGGGTGACACTGCCCCCTGCTGCCCAGCACAGGCCTGAGCCCTATGGTCCCTCCCTGGGCGACACTGCCCCCTGCTGCT
Source organism: Terrapene triunguis (assembly GCF_002925995.2). Lineage (NCBI taxonomy): Eukaryota > Metazoa > Chordata > Testudines > Emydidae > Terrapene > Terrapene triunguis. Next base: position 1,415,530 of record NW_020665097.1, read on the forward strand.
CAGCACAGGTCTGAGCCTCTAGCCCCTCCCTGTGTGACACTGCCCCCTGCTGCCCGGCACAGGGCTGAGCCTATGGCCCCTCCTGGGGTGGCACTATGGGGACAATGCCACCCTATCAGCTCTACACCTACCGGTTTGCTTTCTCCTTCCTTTGGTCGCCATCTTTCAGACTTGTTGCCCAGTCCTGAGGTGGTGAGTAACTCTTGAGGCCTTGGGAAAGGCTCAGGAGGAAGGAGCCAGCATCTCCTGCAGAGAGAGTGGGCAGCATGAGATTTTGACAGGCCAACCTGAGCAGGAGCTGGTCCCGGGCCCCGAGCAGCACCAGTATCAGAGCAGAGCCAGCCTGCGGAGGCACAGCTGAAGAGCTTGGTTACGTGCCCCAGCCAACGTGATATGGCTGTGAAAAAATGCGGTCTTGGGATGCATCAGGCGAGGTATTTCCAGTAGAGATAAGGAGGTGTGAGTACCGTTATACAAGGCACTGGGGAGACCTCATCTGGAATAGTGTGTGCAGTTTTGGTCTCCCATGTTTAAGAAGGAAGAATTCAAACTGGAACAGGTTCAGAGAAGGGCTACTAGGATGATCCGAGGAATAGAAAACCTGACATATGAAAGGAGACTCAAAGAGCTTGGCTTGTTTAGCCTAACCAAAAGAAGGCTGAGGGGAGATATGATTGCTTTCTATAAATATATCAGAGGAATAAACACCAGGGAGGGAGAGGAATTATTTAAGCTCAGTACCAATGTGGACACAAGAACAAATGGATATAAACTGGCTATCAGGAAGTTTAGACTTGAAATTCGACGAAGGTTTCTAACCATCAGAGGAGTGAAGTTCTGGAACAGCCTTCCAAGGGGAGTAGTGGGGGCAAAAGAAATATCTGGATTCAAGACTAAGCTTGATAAGTTTATGGAGGGGATAGTATAATGGGATAGCCTAATTTTGGTAATTAATTCGTCTTTGACTACTAGCGGTAAATATGCCCAATGGCTTGTGATGGGATGTTAGCTGGGGTGGGATCTGAGTTACTACAGAGAATTCTTTCCTGCGTGTCTGGCTGGTGAGTCTTGCCCACATGCTCAGGGTTTAGCTGATTGCCATATTTGGGGTCGGGAAGGAATTTTCTTCCAGGGCAGATTGGCAGAAGCCCTGGGTTTTTTTCGCCTTCCTCTGCAGCGTGGGGCACAGGTCACTTGCTGGAAGATTCTCTGCACCTTGAAGTCTTTAAACCATGATTTGAGGACTTCAATGGGCTCAGACACAGATTTGATACAGGAGCGGGTGGGTGAGATTCTGTGGCCTGCATTGTGCAGGAGGTCAGACTAGATCAGGGGTAGGCAACCTATGGCACGCGTGCCAAAGGCGGCACGCGACCTGATTTTTGGTGGCACTCACACTGCCCGGGTCCTGACCACTGGTCCGGGGGGCTCTGCATTTTAATTTAATTTTAAATGAAGCTTCTTAAACATTTTAAAAACCTTATTTACTTTACATACAACAATAGTTTAGTTATATATTATAGACTTATAGAAAGAGACCTTCTAAAAACTTTAAATTGTATGACTGGCACACGAAACCTTAAATGAGAGTGAATAAATGAAGACTCGGCACACCACTTCTGAAAGGTTGCCGACCCCTGGACTAGATGATCATAATGGTCCCTTCTGACCTTAAAATCTATGATTCTATTGCCAACAGCATGGTGGGCAGGCTCAGCAGACAGGTGGGTGCTGGGAGGAGCAGGGTGGGGCGTGGCTGAAGCACGCACCTACCTTCCAGCGTGGGTCTGCTGCCCATATGAACCACTTACTCAGCGGGGTCTGTTCCCGTCAGCTTTAGTGGTGATTCTGTCATTCCATCTCCTGTGCCTGCTCTGCTCCCAGCAGAGGGGGCAGCAGTCTAGGCACTCGCTGAGACATGGCGTGGGCAGGAGCAGGGGAAGGCCAGCAGCGGCAGAATGGGAGCTGATTCTGAGGCAGAGCACCGAGCGCCCGCCTGCCCCTCACCTTGGATGGCCACGCGGGGCTTCCAGAAGACGTCCGAATTGCGCAGCATCTGGGCACGGTCCCGGTTGATGGCAATGACTATGCTGCGCCGGCTCAGCACGCAGCCATAGGACAAACGGAAATCACACACTGTACCTGCCGGGGGCAACACGGGGGTGAGGGTTAGGTCAGCTCCCCCACCCCAGAAGCCCCCCCAGCCCCATAATGCCTCGAGCATAACCCCTCCCTCCCACTGCCCATCCCATCACACCCAACATCAGGCTCCTGCACCCCACCCCACCACCCCCCAGCATTACCCCCCCACTGCCACTGCCCAGCCCCACTACACCCAACATCAGGTTCCCCCACCCCATAACCCCCCAGTATTTGCCACCCCAACTGCCACTGCCCAGCCCCACCAGACCCCAACATGAGGCTCCCCCATCCCACCCCCTACGCACAACCCCCCAGCATTACCCCCCCATTGCCCAGCCCCTCCAAACCCCCACATGAGGCCCTCCCCCCACACAACGCCACTGCTCAGCACTACCACACCCAACATCAGGCTCCCCCACCCCACAACCCCTCAAGCATTACCCACCCCCCACTACTGCCGAGCCACAACACATCCATCAAGCTCCCCCACCCCCACAACCCCTCCAGCCCCATAACCCCTTGAGCATTATCTCCCCGCCACTGCCCAACCCCACAACCCCCAGCATTACCCCCAACTGCCACTGCCCAGCCCCACCACACCTCCACAAAAGGCTCCTCCACCCCACAACTCCCCAGCCCCACAACACTTTGAGCATTACCCCATGCCACTGATAACCCTCAGCCCCACAACACCCCATCACTAACCCCCAGCCCTGCCCCACAACCCACTCCACTGACATGCCATCCCAGCTCCCTGTCACTCCCAAGTCCAATGGCCCCAAGGTGCGACACCCTCCAGGCCAGTTCCCATGCTGCATTCCACAGACCTGCCAGAATGACCAGGTCAGCCTCCTTCAGCACCTCTCGGCGGTTTTGGCGGATATGTAGTGGGCTGTCCCTTCCCAGCATGCCCCGGGCCATCCCACCCAGGAAGCAAGGGATGCCGAGGGCCTCCAGGGCTTCCCTGCAGGGCACAGGGAAGGGTTAGCTCTCAGCAGCTGAGTCACCTCATGGCAAAGGGATACTTCATACTACTATGAACATGGGCGCTACCAGCGCAGCCCCCATGTGCGTGTGCACTCAGACAGCTGAGCAAGTGGAAGAGTGCGTGAGGAGGGCGCGCGCGGCAGGGCGCAGCAGCGCGACTGAGGAGGAAATGCACGGCAGTGGAGGGCATGCATGGCAGGGTGCATCAGTGCATGAGGAGGGTGCATGGCAGCCAATGAGCAAGGTATTGTGTGTGTGTGTGTGAGAGCACGAACGTGTGAGAGTGCGGGGAGCACGCGTGGCAGGAGGACACGCCACGTGCTTGTTTCTTGGAGGGGAAGACACATTTTTGGTTAATTAAAGGACAGCCCCTTGAAACCAGAGGAAGCAGGTGCCAAAGATGGCTCTGCCAGTGAGCCTTAGCCTTGCCGTGCAGACCCGGTGCCATCCGGCTCTGCCGATGCCCCTCAATCCCAACCTGCAGCTCCCTACTATTCCAGCTCTGCTGATGTCCCCCGTCCGGTCCGACAGCCTCGGGTCTCTGTCGGTCAGGCCAGGACAGATAGTGGCTCTCACCCTGTGTGCACATGGCCACTGGGGGAAGCCACAGCCACCAGCCTGCAGATGGGCAGAGCTGAAAAAGCTGGGTGAGAGCGCCGAGGGCTGGCCAGCAGCGCCCCCTGCCCCCACAGAACCGGGGGCAGGGCAGAGAGAGGACTCTGAATGGAGCCGACTCTTCACCTGAGCTTCTCCACAGGCGTCGGGGGCAGGGTCACCTGGCTGCCCAGGAGCATAACAGGCTTCTTGGCACGGCTGACCAGCTCCACACACTGCTGCACCTGCACGCAAATGGGAAGCACCATCAGAGCCTGGCAAGGCCAGGGGTCAGTGCAAAGGCTAGGCAGAGCCTGGCAGGGCCAGCAGTCACTGGGGTCAGTGCAGTTGTTGGGCGCACCCTGGCGAGACCAGGAGTTATTGGGGTCAATGTAGCAGCTGGGCGGAGCCTGGCAGGGTTGGGGGCAGTGCAGTGGCTAGATGGAGCCTGGCAGAGCCGGGGGGCACTGCCAGTGACTGGGCGGGGCGGTCAGTGGTTGGGCGGGGCCGAGTGGTCAGCGGGGTCAATGCCAGTGGCTGAGCAGCTGTCACATGGCCCCTGGAGGTGCTCCTGGGCAGAGTTTAGCCAGTGGCATAAGGATGAGGAAGGAACTGGCAGGGAAACTACAGGTGGGGATCTAGCAGGAACCACAGAGGGGTGAGGCAGGGGAGGACAGGACAGAGGCTGTGCCCAGCTCTGAGGACAGATAGCGCCAGCGCCAAGGGAGGTGGCAGGCAGAGAGAGGTGAAGGGCTGGCAGAAGGGGTTGGGACTGGCACCAAAAGGTTGTAGGGTGACGAGGACCCCAGGGACCCCCTGCCCTGCCACAGTGCAGCAATGCTCCTCCTCGCCTCCCTTCTCCTTCTCGGGGCAGGGTCCAACAGGGGACAGGCTTGTTGTGCGGGGGAGGGCAGTGTGCTAATGAGGAGCTCTGGGGGGAAGCTCCCCGTCGGGCGGGGAGGAGATGTGCTCTCTGAAGGGAGGGAGCACCAGGCCCCAGGGGCTCTCACCTGCTCTGCTGTGGCCTGTGGCACCTGCACCGGAAGGGGGGAAAAGTCCCTTGTCTCCCAGGCCCCTGCATACAGGTTTCTGAGGTGGTTGCCCAGGTACCTGCGGGCGAGGTGGAGGGACAGTTGTTAGCTCCCAGCTCAGAGCTGCCCTTGGCAGACAGGGCTGTACTCACCAGTTGATGACTCCACCCAGCAGCCCTCTAGGGGTCTCTTTGAAGCTCAGCTCCTTCTCCACCAAGTAGTATGGGTACAGCACATCGATCGGGAACTCCACAAACACAGGGCCTGTAGCACAAAAAGAGATGGTCAGCCAGCCATGGCCCCACAGGACATGGGCAGCTCAGGCTCTGGGCTTGCCCAGTACCAATGCCCCACAGGGCATGGGCAACCCAGGCTCCTGCCCTGCCCAATGCCACTGCCCCACAGGGCATGGACAATCCAGGTACCATCCCTACCCTGCAGGGCATGGGCAACAGAGGCTCCCACCCTTTCCAATGCCAACGCCCCAAATTATCACCCCACAGGACATAGGCAAACCAGGATCCAGCCCCGCCCAACACTGACATCCCAAATTGTCACCACATAGGGCATGGGCAACCCTGTCCCTGCCCAATGCTGAAGCCTCACAGAACTTGGGCCCTGCCCAATGCTGATGCCAATGCCCCACACCATCGCCCAGCAGGGTCAGGGCAGCCCAGACACAAGCTATTCCAATACAGAGGAAAGATACAAAGAGCCACAGGAGAGGGATCAGGGAAGAGCCCCGCGAATGATTAAAGGTTTGGAAAACATGCCTTATAGTGAGACAAAAGGAGCTGAATTTAATTAGCTTAACAAAAAGAAGATTAAAGGATGACTTGATTGCAGTTCTTAAGTACCTACTGAGGAACAAAAAAATAGATACTGGTCTCTTCAGTCTAGCAGAGAAAGATATAAAACGATCGAAAGGCTGGAAGTTGGAGCTAGACAAATTCAGACTAGAAATAAGGTGCAATTTTTTTAACAGTGAGAGTAATTATCCACTGGAACAATTTACCAAGGGTGGATTCTCCATCACTGTCAGTTTTACAATCAAGATGGGAAGTATTTCTGAAAGAAGTGCTCTAGTTCTAACACAACTACTGGACTGGGAGCAGGAATTGTTTCAGTGAAGTTCTCTGGCCTGTGCCATGCAGGGATCAGATGAGATGATTACAATGGTCCCTTCTGTGAATATATGCAGGGCAAGGTAACTCACAGTGTGGACAGGGAGATGTGCAGCCTGGAAAACCCCAGTCAGGAGGCAGAGAGAAGTGGGTCTCCGCCCAAGAGAGGTGATGGCTGGGAAGCCCAGAGTGGGCGCCCTTGCTGGACCACAGAGGGGGAAATATCGGTTCAGTTGCCCTGGCCTGTGATAAACCCCACTGCAGCCCAGGTGCTGGCTGGCCCCAGCAGCAGTCACACTGCCCCACCTCTCCTGGGTCTCACACCCGCAGTGGAACATGGATTGAGTTTCATGGGGAGGTATCGAGTTCAGGACTCTGAACTGGGATGGGGACCCTGGCAGGGGGCTAGGGCAGATGTTCCTGGGAGCCAGCAGTGCTATCAGAAAACGGGGCTGGGACCTGAGAAAACAGGGCTAGGAAAAGAGTGAGGGGGGATTTGATAGCAGCCTTCAACTACATGAAGGGGGGTTCCAAAGAGGATGGATCTAGACTGTTCTCAGTGGAGGCAGATGACAGAACAAGAAGCAGTGGTCTCAAGTTGCAATGAGAGAAGTCTAGGTTGGATATTAGGAACCACTATTTCATTAGGAGGGTGGTGAAGCACTGGAATGGGTTACTTAGGAAGGTGGTGGAATCTCCTTCCTTAGAGGTTTTTAAGGCCCGGCTTGACAAAGCCTTGGCTGGGATGATTTAGTTCAGGGGTCTCAAACATGTGGCCCGCCAGCTCCCCGCGCCCCCGCCGAGTTTACCTAGAGCGGCTCTGGCCCGGCGCGCACTGGGAAGCGGCCGGAACCTGGGGGAGGGAGGGAGGGCACAGGGTCCCTCTAGGTACCTCCCCCGAAGCTCCCACTGGCCACGGTTCCCCATTCCCGGCCAATGGAAGCTGCGGGGGGGGGGGGGGGGCGGTGCCTGGAAGCAAGGACAACACACAGACCCCTGTGGTTCCCCCCCTCAGGTTCCAGCCGCTTCCTGGAGTGGTGTGGGGACAGGACAGGCAGGCAGGGAGCCTGCCCTCTCCCCGGTGTGCGCCGGGCCGGAGCCCACCCCCTGAACCCCTCCTGCAGCCGAACCCCCTGCCCTGAGCCCCCTGCCGCATCCCTTCTGCACCCCAACCCCCTGCCCTGAGCCCCCGCCACACCCCTCCTGCACCCCAACTCCCTGCCCTGAGCCCCTTGCTGCACCCCACACCCCTCCAGCACCCCAACCCCCTGCCCTGAGCCCTGCCACACCCCTCCTGCACCCCCTGGGGGCAGGGAGGGGGCGGAGTTGGGGTGGGGATTTCAGGGAATGGGTTGGAATGGGGGCAGGGAAGGGGTGGGAAGAGGCAGGGCAGGGGCAGAGCCTCATGGAAGGGGTGGAGTAGGGGCGAGGCCACAGCGGCGGGGTGGGGTGTCAGCGATGCAGCCCTTGGGCCAATGTGCTAGTCCTCACGTGGCCCTCGTAGTCATTTGAGTTTGAGACTGATTTAGTTTGTGTTGGTCCTGCTTTGGGCAAGGGGCTGGACTAGATGACCTCCCGAGGTCTCTTCCAACCCTGATATTCTATGACCTACATTCAAGAGAGTTTGATCTGACTGCAGGAGTGAGAGTTGTGGGACGGGTCTAGTGAGACCTGGGTAGGAAAACCTCCCAGCCCATTAATCCTTTGCTGCATAGGAGGACAAGCCCCAGGAGAAAGGCTTTTACCTGGGGTGCCGAACTGTGCTGCCGCGATGGCCCTTCGCAGTGTGGGGACGATGTCCCGCACAGTCCTCACTGACGCACAGAACTTGCAGAGTGGCTTGAAGAGGCACAGCTGCTCAATGTCCTGGAGAGCACCCCGGCCCTGCGCAGATAGACAGAACTGCAGTCCATGCTCCGATGGCCCTGTAAAACCCACTGCCTGAGGATGCCCCCAGCCAGGCTGCTTCCTCCCCAGTGACCAGGCACAGTGGGTGATAGGGCCGTGACCCTCTGAGTGTCTGTCTGGCAATGGGGCAGCAGAGATCATTGGGCTGGGAGGGATGAGACCTCACAACCAACAGGGACGTGGTATTGACCCTGGGTAGAGGTGAGGAATGCAAGTGGGGCTGGCTGCCCCTCTTCCCCAGCAGCAAGGTCTAAGTCAGACTACTCCTGCTCCACACACCGGTGCCAATTTGGCCCTTCTGCTTGGACAGCTCCAGCTGCTTGAGACTGGGGCAGGAATGGTTTTCCTGCTGTGGTGTGGCAGCACTGGGCACCCGCCTGCCACGACATGGCAGCAACCTCTGCTATCGGCAGCACCACAGACTCACCTTCTGCAGTGTGGCAGCTGCCCCGCCAATCAGCAGCACCGGGGATTCGGCCATCTGGGCATTCTTTACAGCCGTCACGGTGTTGGTTACCCCAGGTCCCGCTGTTACCGCGGCGACTCCGACTGTCCCTGCAATGCAGAGCAGCCAGCCCACAGAAGGGCAGATGTGAACAACTGCATCCTTACCACAGACAGGTGGGCAGGCCAGGCAGCGGGGGAACAGGGGACAGTTTAGGGCAGGTGGCTGGAAGCCAGATTGCATGCACCAGCAAGCCTATGCAATGTTCCCCAAGCCGGAACAAGAACTCAGGAAATGATCTGCCCATTGCTCGGCTGAGCTGGTCACTGCCCCCGTTGCGCATGGTCCTTCCTGTTGCTGGGGAGAGCTGGTCATTGCCCCAATGCCCATGGCCATGCCCCTGCCCATGACAGGGGTGACCTAGTCACTGCTCCGTTGCCATGGCCATGCCCCTCCCACTTCTTGGATGACCTGGTCACTGCCCCCTGCCACTCATGGCCATGCCCCACCCACTGCTGGGGTGACCTGGTCACTGCCCCATTGCCCATGG
>NW_020665097.1:1424320-1430773 GCF_002925995.2 Terrapene triunguis
GCCAGAATGGCTGGCTCCTTCCCCTGCTGCCAATGGCGAGATCCTTTCCTGCCGCTAGAGTGGCCGGCCCTTCTTCCCCCTTGCCAAAGCGGGCGCCTACTCTCCCTGCTGCCAGAGCAGCCAGCCCCTCTTCTCCCTCCCACCAGAGCAGCCAGCCTCTCTTCCACTCCCTGCCCCTGGCCAGAACGGCCAGTCCCTCTTCCCCCACCACCAAAGCAGCCGGCCCCTCTTCTGCCCCCAGCCAGAACAGCCAGCCCCTCTTCCCTCCCACACCAGAGTGGTCAGATCCTTCCCCTGCTGCCAGAGTGGCCAGGCCCGTCCCCACCACCATCAGTGGCTGGCGAGTTCCTCTTCTGGTACCAACTAAACCCTTCTGCTGCCCCTTGTGCCATAGTTTTTTACAGCCCGTGCATAACCAAGACGGTGCCGTGATGGAGACATCATCTTTCACCACGGCGGGTGTCTAACACTGATGTAAGGTGGGACATGGTGCTGAAACTGGCTCTTACGTCTGCTGTACCAGAGTGCCAGGAAAGTGCCAAACATGCCAGCAAAGCCCTTAGGCTCTGCAGGCTAGAGACCTGTGGATACAGGGTGTCCCCTTTACTAGGCTGTTCCATGGTGCTCCCAACTGTAGTGTGCCTCCCAGCCAGACATGAATTCACCTTCCCAACCCTATGGGAAAAAAACATTCTATCTTGATTTTAAAATGGTCAGCGAGAGAGAATCTTCCACAACACTTGCTAAATTGTTCCAATGGTTAATTACTTGCTCCATTAGACACTTACTTCTTATTTCCAGTATAAATTTGTCTAGCTTCAACTTCCAGTCACTGGATGATGTTAGACCTTTCTCTGCTTGGCATAGATTCCAAGGTCAGAAAGGACCACTGTGATTACTTAGTCTGACCTCCTGTACAACACAGGCCAAAGAATTTCCCCAAAATAATTTCTTTTGTATGATTTCTTGTGTCCACATTTAAAGGGGTGACAACAGCCCAGTCAACTCGAAATCCTGACAATTTTTAAAGGGAGTGTTAAAAGTGATGCTAAGTCCTATCCCTACCCCATCCCTGTTTTCCCACTGAAAAGCACAGTGGATTTACATTCATTTTCCTATTTTAAAAATGTCTCTCCCTCCTCTGTGGGTGTGTGACAAACCCACACAAACTGACTGACTGACAATGACTGCATGGAGAGTGCTACCAACTGCCCACAGTAGACAAACTGAAAACATAGGGACAAATACTAATGTGCTTTCATCTCTTTCAGTTATTGGAATCTCAGGTGTCACTGGCAACTAGCAGATGAAACACTGCCACACAGAAGTGACAATACCCCTTTAAACAGAGATAAGGGGCAGGGGATGTGGGGGAAACTCCATGGGACAAAGCAGGAGAGATGGGAAGGGAACTCTGGTGGAGCCAGACTGGGGAGAAGCGGGAGGGGGCGGGGAAGAACTTGAAGGGGAATGTGGGGGAAATTCAAAGGGGAGCCAACCTGGGGGATGGGCAGAAACGATGGGATTGACGAGGAGAATATACTGAACTGACAAGAAGCTGAAGCAAGGAATCGACATAGGGTGTTTGTAAACGAGGCAAATTCATATACATCTGCACAAATGAGGGCACTGCATCCTTCCTGTGAAATCACCGGCTTTCCCAATTCTTACCCTTGATGCTGCTGCTGTCACATGCAGCTCTTGTATCCTCACTCAAGGGGCTGTGACGTAAAGCAGACTCTACTATCTTTGCAAAATCCCTCCCTTCCACCCCAGTCCTAAACAGTCACAAATATACCCATAGCCACAAGGAAATGGCCAGAATGACACTCTACATTTATTTGCCCAGCATTGCTCCATGTCTCTATGACCACATCAGCATGTTCTAGGAAGAATCTCTATGGTTAGAGTCCTCCCGTAGTGAGGTCTTTATTAGAGTCCTTTCTGAAGGACACTAACTAGAGACCTCGCAGACTTTGCTGGGGAGGGAACATGCCAAGGGACAAAGATTCACTGTTTATGCATTTGTTGAAGTTCTATGCTAGGAGTGGCCAAACTTACTGACCCTCTGAGCCACACACAATAATCTTCAGAAGTTCGAGAGCTGCAAGATACACACAACCTGCCCCGCAAGGCGGCGCCTGCCAGTGTGTGGGGCTTCTGCCCCGATTCCCCTCTGCTGGGCTAAAACCCTTAGACCCCCCTTCCCGCAGGGCAGAAGCCTCTAGTCCCACCACTGGGCAGAAGCCTTGAGCTTCCCCCTGCCCAGTCTTGTAGGTGGAAAATTGGAGGAGTGTATGGGGGGCGGGCGGGGGGGGGTTTGCAAGCCGCACTTTAACTGTAAAAGAGCCACATGTGGCTCAAGAGCCAAAGTTTGGCCACGCATGTTATATTACTCCTGGGGGAATTCTGTGTCACTGCACATGCACAGAATTCAGGTTCCCTGCAGATCTCTTTGCTTCCCTGCAGAAAAATGATTTTCTGACAAGGAAGCAAAGGGAAGCTATAAGAGCGGTCACGCCCCTCCCTAGCAGCGGAGGCAGGTTGGTTTGGGCACCTGGAGCTGCTAGTAGAAACATAAATCACGGGGTTGGGCAGTCATGCGTGTGAGTGAGTGACTCTCTGTCCCTCTCGCTTACTATTGCGGCATGCTCAGTGTGGATGGCCAGGACTTCGGGATGTTTCTGTGGAGGTAGGAGTGGGGCAGGCTCTGTCATCTCAGGAGAGCAGAATGCATACTCCTGGGGGAATTCTGCACCACTGTGCAATGCAGAATTTTGAAGAAATTAACTTGCATGAAGAATTTCCTTTCCTCCACAGAAATGGGCTGCAGTGCTGCTAGCTGCCACTAGGGGTCACTGGACCCAGCAGAGCCCAGCTCACACAGAAGACACTGCTGGGGGGAGGGAGAGGGAGCTAGAGGGTTCCTGGCAGCTGCAGTTCCCAGCATGCCCTGAGGGAAGGAGAGGGTGGCATGCAGGAAACTCCATGCAAGCCTGGTACCAAGCATCAGGCTGTTACTCTTTCTGGATCCCAGGCTCTGGAGGGGGGTGGGTGTTTAGGCTGGGGGGGCCACAGCTGTGCTCTGGGGGTGAGGAGGTGTGGGTGTCTGGGCCAGGGGCCTCCCCACAAATGGACTTTGAAGGGGAGGGGGTCAGGCATATTGGCTGGGGGCAGTGTTCCCTCTAATTTTTGACATCCATGTGCAGAATGAATTTTGTTCTGTGCACCAATATGGAGGTGATGAGTGACACATCACCTCCATATTGGTGCACAGAACAAAATTCATGGGGTGGGGCCGAGGGGTTCGGAGCATGGGAGGGGGCTCAGGGCTGGGGCAGAGGGTTGGAGTGTGGGGGTTGCAGGCTCTGGAGTGGGGCTGGAGATGAGGGGTTCAGGGTGCGGGAAGGAGCTCAGGCCTGGAGCAGGGGGTGAGAGCTGTGACTGGGGGTGAAGGCTTTAGGGCGGGGCTGGGGATGAAGGGTTCAGGGCATGGAAGGAGGCTCAGGCCTGAGGTGCAGGGGGTCTAGACTCTGAGGCAGGGCTGGGAATGAGGGGTTTGGGGCTGCAGGCTACCCGGGGGTTGCATTGGGGAGAGAGGACTCCCTCCAGCCCCCTCTCACCACAGCAGCTTGAGGCAGGGGAGAGGCGCCTCCCCCCGGCTGCAGCAGCTCCAGGGGTCCTAGGTCGGGCTGAGGGAGGGGCTCCTGTCCCCCAGTCGCAGCAAGTCCGGGGCAAGTCCACGCTGGGGCTAGGGTGACCAGTTGTCCGGATTTTATAGGGACAGTCCCGATTTTGGGGTCTTTTTCTTATATAGGCTCTTATAACCCCCAACCCGATTTTTCACACTTGCTGTCTGGTCACTCTAGGCCCAGCAGAGAGGGCCACCTCTCCCCTGGCTGCGACAAGTCCGGGGCATCTCTCCCCATCACAGCCCTGAGCGGTGCTTAATAGGCAGCTGCGTGGCCATGCAGCTTAGAGGGAACATAGGCTGTGGGGGCCATGGCTGGGCTCTGGAGGGAAGGGGTTGTGGGTGTCTGGCCCGCCAGCTGGGCTTGAGGGGTGGGGTGGGGCAGGGCAGAGAAACAGGAACTGGGTTGTCATAGGGGTTTCTTTAACACTCTACTCCTGGGGGAATTTGTGTGTGTGTCTGTATTGCTACAGACATACTTGCGGACAGGTATTTTATAACAAGTTACAAAAATAATTGAAACTGGCATGATTATATAGCGATATATTAACAAATAACATTTGCAGAATTTTAAAATATTGTGTGCGGAATTTTTAATGTTTTGGAGCAGAATACCCCCAGGAGTATTATATGCATTAATGCTCAGCAACTTGAGGTTTAAGGTCCAACGCTAAATGCCTTGCCAGAGTGGGAGGCACTTGGGAGGAACCAGTACAAATGCTCCCAGCACCAGTAAGCACTGGGCCTGGGTCAGACGGATAATTGAAGAGGAATACTTACACTCACTCAGTTCAAGCACCCGAGTATCACTGTCCACCCACCGACTTTCACCATGGCTGCCCATTCACAGCACGCACCCACCTCCAATACCAGCACTACCAACCATCCCCTAACTCCCAGCACACACCCACCTGTGATGCCAGCACCCCAGCCTGCATGCCTACCTGTTTGCACTCCCAGCATCCCCTCCTGCACTCCCACCTACGCTAGATACATTCACCCAACTTTATCCTTTAACCAAGACAGTGCGGTGGGGAATGGTGTGCAGTAGGCACCAGGGCTGTCCACTGCGGCCTGCGCTGGCATCTTGGACTGTGACCCTTATCAGCCTGCCCCAGCAAGCAGCAACATTCTGGCGTCACTGAGACAGACAGTGGATGGGAGAGGCCCCATTGCTTTTGCTGTTTAGATGGGCATAGTTTACCAGAATGTAAAGCTGGGCACTGCCATTGGCCCTCAACCCAGTGCTTGCCTCTCCTATCCCTGTCCCCTCCATCCTGGCCACAACCATTCCGCCTCACCCCCTGCCACTCGGCTTCTTGTCCCGTCCCAGCCCCACCTGATTATTCCTTTCCTGCCCCACCCAGTGATGGACGCCACAGGCCACATCCTCTGGGCTCCCGCTCCAGGTATAGACCCATCCCTGGCAGGTGTTCGTCTAACCTGCTCTTAATCTCCAGTGATGGAGATGCCACAACCTCCCTATGTAATTCATTCCAGTGCTTCACCACCCTGACAAGAAGTTTTTCCTAATGTCCAGCTCCAACGGTCCTTGCTGCAAGTTAAGCCCATGGCATCTTGTCCTATCCTCAGAGGCGAAGGAGAACAACTTTTCTCCCTCCTCCTTGCAACAACCCTTTTCAATGTGACCTCCTCCCACACAGGCCCACTCTGCATTGCTGCCCTGGACCCTCAGGCCTGGTCTACACTAGGACTTTAATTCGGATTTAGCTGCCTTAATCCGAATTAACCCTTCACCCGTCCACACTACAGAGCCAGTTAATTCGAATTAAAGGGCCCTTTAAATCGATTTCTGTACTCCACCTCGACGAACGGAGTAGAGCCTAAATCGATTTTGTTAATTCGAATTAGGGTTAGTGTGGACGCACACCACCGAATTAATGTGGTTTAAAACCGAATTAAGGTGCTTAGTGTGGCCGCGCACAATCGAATTTATACAACCTGTTTCCCAAATTCGAATTATCTAAATTCGGATTAATCCTGTAGTGTAGACATACCCTCAGTCTCGGTGGTAGCCCAGCAGTCCCCACACTCTTGCGGGTCACACCCCGCTTACCCCTGGCCGGGCTCCCGCAGTTCCAGGGGGGACATGGGCAGCGGTAAGGGGGCCGGGGCTGGGGTCGGGCGCGGGGCCGGGGCTGGGCTGCAGTGGGGGCCGGCAATCAGGCCTGCGGCCAGGCGCGGCTCTGCTCCCGGCCTGGGTCCCGCCCTGGGAACGGAGCCGCGGGCTGACCCGGGGCCCTGGGGCAGGGACTGGCCCGGAGCAGAGCTGGGGGGGCACGCGGGGGCTGGCCCAGGCCTCGCCACCCCTCCCCGGACGGTCCCTTTGGGGACCCTCGGCTCCAGCCCTAGAATCTCCCGCTGCCGTTTCCCCTCAGGCTGTTGGGGAAGCGAGTCCCTCAGCCCCCAGCCTTCGGGTGTTCTGGCCCCGCCCCCCCAGAACAATGACCCCCCCCCCGGCCCCTCCCCTCCCCGACCGCTGCGCCTACCGGGCCCGCAGGGGGAGAGTCTCGGCTCCAGCTCCGGGCGCCCACGCGGCCTCCCCTGACGCTGCCGGAACGCCTCTTCTCACGTGACCTCCGCTTCCGACCCTCCGGGGCGAAAGTCCTGGGGGGGGGGGTCACGTGGGTGCCTAGGGCAGCGGCCCTGCGCGAGCAGGGTGGAAACTCGCGGAGTCCGACTGCGCATGGGTGAACCCAGGGGCGGAGTCAGTGACCCGTTACCTGTCCCAGGGCGTTGCC
>NW_020665097.1:1460773-1482442 GCF_002925995.2 Terrapene triunguis
CAGGGGGCAGGAGTGGGGAGAGGGATCGGAGCAGTCAATGGGACAGGGAGCAGAGGGGTTTAGATGGGTCGGGAGTTCTGGGGGGGCTGTCAGGGGGTGGGGAGTGGTTGGATGGGGCGTGGGAGTCCCAGGGGTCTGTCTGGGGGTGGGGGGGTGGATAAGGGTTGGAGCAGTCAGGGTACAGGTAGGGGGTAGGGTCCTAGGGGGCCAGTTAGGATGGGGGGAGCGTCTCAGGAGGGGGCAGTCAGGGGACAAGAGGCAGGGAGGCTTAGGTAGAGGGTGGAGTCCTGGGGGGCAGTTAGGGGCAGGGGTCCCAGGAGGGGGCAGTCAGGGGACAACGAGCGGGGGGGAGGGTTGGGGGTTCTGAGGGGAGCGGGAAGTGGGAGGGGCAGGGGCGGGGCTAGGGCAGGACAGGGGCGGGGCTAGGGCGGGGCTCCTCCCGTCCTCTTTTTTGCTTGCTGAAATATGGTAACTCTACTGAAAACCATTTGTTTTGTCATTTTTTGTTCTGAGTTTGAGAAAAGGAAGGAATGAGAAAGTGTCGTATGAGCATCAGGTTATGCCTCAAATTCTTAAAGTTTCAGCTGAATTCAGGCCAATTCCAGAACAAAGAACAGAAACTGATCCACAGAGTCCATAAAGTCGATGATTATTGTCATGATTTGTGTTATTCACTGACACACAAGCACTGTTCAGAATATGCCAGAAAATATAATCCCTGAGCCAATGTGTATAAAATGTGTAGCCGTGGATAAGATGGCTCAGATCTATAAGTGTGAAGTGTATCGTTATTGCACACATGTTAATATCGATGAGTGGAGGCGCTGAGGGCAATAGAAGTTTTACCTGATTAAGGGCTAGAAGATTTGACCCTCCAACTTTCTTTCAAGAGGAAGAGCTGCCCAGAGCTCCTGTGCCTGTTTATTTTCCTTTCCTGCCTGTAGTGGCCCTGAGATACCTCAGAAGACCCAATTTTTTTCTCAGTTTTAAAATGTGAAATTTTCTTGCTGTTTGGTTTTAAATATTCTCCTGAGAGACCTGCAACTCAGTCACTGCAGTGTTGTGTTTAAGGGCCTTCTGGAAAGTAACTACCCTTTAAACAGAAGTGAAAGCAGTGTTGACAACTCTCATGATTTTGTCATGAGTCTCATGATAATTTTTGTTCTCCTTAAAGCCCCAATTCCTGGAGCCAAGTAGATACATGATGATTTCAGCCTTCATTGTTAAAGAAAAATGAAGTTTCTAGCCCGGATGGCTGTGGAGAAAGCTTCAAAATGGGACCCCCAGTGCACCCTAAAGGCTCAAAAAGCAGAAGGCAAATAAAAAAACCAAATCTATTATTTGTTCATAATCTCATGATTTTTAAGACCATCTCGTGATTTTTGGTGAGCCTGACTCATGATTTTTGAGCATTTGGGGTTGGCAACACTTTGAAAGTGACTTGAAAGTGTCAGTTTCACTCCTGTTTAAAGTCAGTGCCTAGTCTATTATTTGTAGTGGGGTAACTCTTCTAGAGCCCCAGGTGCAGGTGCAGTATAAACTCACAGGGCCTTGCCCTAGTAGGATGTTTCCAAAAGTTAAATAATAGAATCATAGAATATCAGGGTTGGAAGGGACCTCAGGAGGTCATCTAGTCCAACCCCCTGCTCAAAGCAGGACCAATCGCCAACTAAATCAGGACCAATCCCCAACTAAATCAAAAACTAAATGGACAATCCCCAACTAAGTGATCTATTCCAAGCTTTGTGAACTGCAAAAAGTAAGTAGGCTGAATGATAGAACGTAATCTAGATTTTTCTACAACTGTTTCAATTGTTGTGTTCAAGGGTAAGAATATACATTAAAATCTGAAACCTAACCAGTGTCCCTTAAGTGACTTGACACAAGCTGTCAGAACATGTTAGTATTAGAGCAGAGTGGGTCTAATATTTATTTAATTTTCTTTCTTTATATAGGAATTAGATACCATGCTCCTGTCAGCTAATTGCTAAATTGTTATCTGCAAAAACCCAGAGTCTTCAGGTGCCTAAGTAGCCCCTAATATCAGTGAAGCCACTAAAGCTTGCAGAACCATAGAAAAACAGTCCTTTCTGTTGAGGTGCTCCGTGGCAAGGTGGGCTGGTGCCCAAATAGAGATATGCATGCCTTCTAGCACCCCACTGCAGTTCAGGAACCCCATTGCTGCAAATCCACCTGGTATGTGCCTGCACATTGCCAAGACTCACAATCCTGCCTGGCAGAAATGATTAATGACTCTGCACACTTGCATGACAATAGCCCCCACTGTGGATTTGCCCACTCCAAAATGATTTCCCACTGACCAGTAGCAGTCTGGCGTTGAAAGCTTCCATAGTGCAATCGCTATTCACTTCTCCACTGTCAATTCCGCTCTACACTTCCGGACTTGGGCGAGCATGGCACACAGGTCCAGAAATGTGAGCTTTTGCACCAAAAGATCTGCTGCCACTGCTTGTCATCCCCAACCTGCATTACTATGTGATCTCCCTAGTCAGTGCTCATTTCTTGGGCCCAGAAGTGGTGCTCTGTCATCTGCAGCTCCTCTGTGAATGCTACCAAAAACTTTGAATGATTTTCGCCATGTCCTTTAGCAAATTGTCCTTGAAGAAATTGTCATGTCCCCTGTGGTTGTGGTACTGCCTGCAGGTCTGCAAATACAAGAGGATTGTGCATCCTGTGTTTGCATCGGTCATGAGAATAGTTCAGCACTCTGGGGGTTCTGTGCTTCTCTCAAGGCTGGATGGCAGACACCAAAAAGTGTTGTGGGATTTTTTTAAAAAGGTGTGAAAATTATGGGATATGGATGGTGTGACGGGTTCCCCCCGGGGTGCCACCTGGAACTGCAGTGCCACTGAGCCCTCTGACTCACCAGCATGGGCTCCCTCTCACACTGTGCTGCTGTGACAAGTTGCAAAGCCCTCCAGGTTTGCACTTTCACCGGCATTCACACAGGTAGGGACACACCCAGTTTCCCAGCCTAGGACCCCAGAGCAGTACCGTCCTGCCATGGTCAAATGTGGCCAGTATATGGGTTTAACACCCAGTCTGCCTCTCCCTCAATGTGAAGAGGACCATGCACACTTGTGGTAACCAAGCTGAGATGTTCCCCAGACACCTTAGTCAAACAAAAGCCGATCCACTGGTTTGGATTAAAACATAAAATACGTTTATTAACTACAAAAGGATAGATGTTAAGTGACTATAAGTAATAGCAAACACATCAGAGCAGATTACCTAGTACATAAATATTGATCTTAACACACTAGATAGGTAGGATATGAATTAGCAAATTTTCATCCTGCGTGATAAACAGGCTGGCAGATTCCTAAGGCACAAGCTGCCTTGGCTCTGAACTTGTGTTTTCCAGGTTTTCATACATAGGCTAGAAATCCCTCTAGCCTGGGACCATCACTTCCCCCCGTTCCTTTATTCCTCAAGTGTTTCCAGGTGTGTTGTTCCAGGGAGAGTGAACTCCCCCTTTTATATCTTCTTCCCACTTGCTGGAAAGCTCTTTTGCTGTGACCTGGGTCAAACAGTTCCCATTGTGTAGTGCTATCTCGGAGAGGTTTCTATTGTACACAATTCCTGCGGCAATCCTTGTGCTTGGGTGCATTTCCTCAATAAGCCATTAACATTGTTTGCCCTTTTTACTGTTGTACCCGAAAGGCTGCTTGTGGGTGTTTTCAACCTCACAACATGTTTCAGTAACACATCCATAGCCAGACTTCATAACTTCACATATGACAATAGCACATACAATCCAACGAGATATTAATGTCCAGCAGATCAAGACTTTTAGAATGATACCTCACAAGGCATACTTTCTACGAAACATTTCCTAACTACATGACAGTGGTGAATATTGGGGTGCCAGAGTGTCACAGATGACATTATGGGATGGATAATGTTGCAGGTAGGGAAATTGACCCCTAGCTCCCAGAGATCCCTGGGCCAGTCATTTCTGTCCCACAACACATTGCAAAAAATTTCCAAAAGACATTGTGTGGAACAGCAGCACGTCACACTGGGATACCTACCTGTGGTGCAGCAGACTTTGCATCACCACAAGCTCTCCTGATGAGTACACAGAATGCCAATGCAAGCAGCCAAGTATGCATGCACAGGAGCTATAGGCAAACTTCAGTGTCTGTACACCAATGTAAGGTAATGTGATAAAGTGAGAATTTTCTGTAATATTTTTATGAATCCTATGTGTGCCTCAGTTTCCCCTATACACAGTAGGGTTACCCAGTGAGTGAAAAAGGACTGTTTGCTCACAGGGCAGGCTAAGAGACCTAGGTCTGAATGTTGCCCAGGTGTCTGAGCTGTGATGAGTCATTAAAAAAGACGGGTTGAGTGTGATGTACTGCCCCGGGGTGCAACTTGGAACTGTCTACTGCTGAGCCCTCTATCTCACAAGCCTAGGCTCCCTCTCATATTGTAAGGCTATGACAAGCTGCAGGTCTTACACCCACAAAGCCATACACATGCAGGGACACACCCAGCTGCAGTTACATGAATGCTTCTCCTAGCCACTCATGAAATAACAATAGAGAGGCTCCAGCCAACTTCCCCCAGCTCCCTAGCCTAGGACCCCAGAGCTGTACTGTCCTGCCCTGGCCAGAAGCCTGACCAGTGTAAGTTATTACCCAGTCCGCCCCTCCCTCAATGTGGAGAGGACAATGCACCAGCTGTTCCTGAGCAGATTTCCCTTTGCACTTCAAACAACACACGGTTTTAGATAAAAAATATAAAACAGATTTATTAACTCCAGAAAGATAGATTTTAAGTGATTATAAGTAATATTGTACAGATCAAAGTTGGTTACCTGAGGAATAAAACAAAATCCCAATCTAAGTTCTATACACTAGACAGGATTTGAATCAAGCAGTGTCTCACTGTGATGGTATAATCAGTCCACCAATCTTCCATACACAGGCTCGAAATCCCTTTAGCCTGGGACCACCCTCCCCAGTTAAGTCTTTGCTCCTAAGGTGTTTCAAGGTGTTGAGTTGTAGTGAGAGTGAGGCCAAGTGATGAAGTTGCTTCCCCCTTTTATAGCTTCTTCCATCTTGCTGGAAAGATCTTTTGCTGTGACATAATTCAAACAGTGTCCACTGTGTATGTGTTATCTCTGAGAGGTTTCTATTGTACACAGTTTCTGGGGTAATCCTTGTTAGTGTGTGTATTTCCCTCAATAGGCTATCAATACTGTTGGGCCTTTTTATTGTTGTATCTGAAAGGCTGGTTTTGGGTGCTTTTAACCTCACAGCATATTTTGGCAACACACACATAGCAAAACTTCCTAACTCCAGATACAATGACAGCACATACAATCCAACAGGATATTAATACTCAACAGATCAAGACTTTTAAAATGATACCTCACAAGGCAGACTTTGCACAAAACATATCATAATTATATCACCATGGTGAAAATGGGGGTATCAGGGTGTTGCTTTGGGGTACAGAATGTCACACTGAGGCCAACCCCATATCCATGGAGAATACATGAAGGCAACAGCAAAGCCAATCACCAGGACATTCACACGAGCAACCAACGACCCAGAGGGAGATGGATTCCCCCACCTCTCAGCAGGGAAGCTGAGAAACATTCCCCAGCTCGAGAACAAAGGACGGGGAAGGTGTGTGTATGTGGGGTGGGGGTGAGGGGGATAAGAGTTGGTTGCTGGAAGGAGTCAGTGCTGTCACCTGGGATCTGACCAAGGAGGTCAGACAGAGAGACAAAATTTGAATGATGGAGTTCACTACAGCTTGGCTGGGCTCTGCCTAACCAGAGTGGACTTGGATTATGCTTTAACCTCCATTTCTCTGCTAACCTAAGGACTTCCTATGCTGTGTTCCAGGAAACTTATGAACCCGACTGTTTTGACATCACTGTTTGAGTGTCACTGCAAATGCTTGCTGAGATGCACTAATCCTTGAGGAGTGGACAAGTCTCCACCAGGAGTTTGGCTCAGTTGGACTCACCGAGCAGAACTCATGGGATGAGGCAGGAGGGCTGGAGCCCCAGAGGCAGTGAGGCTGAAGGAAGAGGGAGACCCCTTGGGGGTCTGGCACATGGAAGGGGTTCCTCCAAGGGACTGTCCCAAAGCTGGGAGTCTAGCACTGATCATATGGATCAGTGACACTTGCATCAGTTTGTAGTGTAGACATGACCTAAGTAAGCTGGGAAGGGCTTGGAACTCTCTCCCTCTGGGGCATGAGCCAACTGGTCACTACCAGGGGGCAGGAGTTGGGAACTTTCCCTAGGGCAGGTTATCCCATGACTGCCACTGCGGGGCTCCTAGCACCTTCCTCTGAAGCAACTATGCTGGCAGTCTCGGAGCCGGGAGACTGGGCTAGATGGCCCCTGGTTTGATCCCATCCGGCAGCTCCCATGAGCTGGGTCCTTGTGTGTGTCCTGCCCAGCTTACACAACGTGTTCTGGGACAGGAAACCATCAGGAGCAGTCGGGCGTCTCCCAGAGACTCTGAGGTAACATAATTGAAGGCCCCAAAGGGCAGGAGGAACAGGGCAGGGAGCAAGAAACTGCAGAGACTGCTGTTGGGTAACTGGGAGCGCCCGGTGCCACCTCAAAGGGAGGGAATGGGATGGGGCTTTCCTACAGAGGGTCTGGGAGACAATGGGTGAGGGGGGTTAGCTATTGCGTAGGACGTGCCAGCAGCCAGACAGCGGAGCAGGGTGAGGAGCTGGTAACTAGCCCAATGAGTGCTGCAGTCTTTTCATTTGCATGTTTCCTCTTTACTCTCCTGGCCACTGGAGGGAGCAGCACACTGCAGCCCAGGTCTGGAGAGTCTGGCAGGATGACAATGTCAGCAATACACTCCCCAGTGAGAGGGCACTCAGAGATGTCTCACACATTAGTACTTGGATTATTAATTTCTGCTACCAGAGCACCCAGAGTCCTGGGGCCACATGCATGTTGCGGCGGGCAGAGCACAGCTGTAGACTCAGCCGGAATTTCCAGCCTTCCGCCTATCTTAAGCAATAAAAATTTGTTAAAAGTGGAATTTTGGCAAGGTTGATGTGCACACCTCTCCATGCATCATTCAGCTGTCACCGTATCCACCGCACTCTCCTCCCACAAGGGATCCAAGCAAACTTCCCCAGCGCCCTCTCCCCTGGCATTGCTGTGAGCCTCCCATAGATAGCAGGGACGGGCAGACAGGTGTTTGGGAATTCGGGAGTCTCCGTCTCACTGATACCTTGGAAGCTTCATCTGCTGTGTCTCTGGAACAATGAAGACCTGGATCCTTCTCATCACAGCAGGAATTGCCTGCAGCTTGGCCTCTGGCAGTAAGTAGAGATGCTTTGTTTCACAGAATGCTATGACAGGCAGCAGATCTTCCCAATGGGGGCTTGACCATGGAAGGGTCTGAGGCCTCTTCCCATTGGGGCGCTTAGCGTCTCTAGGGTGACCGGATAACAAGTGTGGAAAATTGGGACAGGGAGGGTAATAGGGTTCTAAGGGGGGTGGAGGGGCGGGTAATAGGGTCCTATGGGTGGTAATAGGGCCTATATAAAGCCCCTAATATCAGGATGTCTGGTCATCCTAAGTGCCTCTAGGAATTGCTCAGCTCCTTGTGAAGTTGAGGCCCCTAGGACTTAGCAGGAGAAGGTTTGATAAGAAGGTAGAAACTGGAGGCTGCTCTAGTATTTGGAGTGTTGTGATGGCACAGCCATAGGTGCTGGGGCTGGAGGTGCTGTCGCACCTCCTGGCTTGAAGTGGTTTCCATTAGACACAGGGTTTACAGTTTGCCTGAATGGCTCTCAGCACCCCCACTATACAAATTGTTCCAGCACCGCTGGGCACAGCCACCGCTGGGGTTATACCCGTCTCAGAAATACTGCCTGGGCTCCTTCAATTATTTATTGTGAATAATTTACACCCCTTCCCTGCAAATGTCCCCTTTACTTTCTGTCCAAGCTCAGGCTGCGATTTGCTCTGATTTGTTTTTCATTCATGGATAGTCTGTGAGACACTTTCCATGGGCTCCTCGGCAGCCTGGAGTCTCCCAGTGCTGGGTGGAGGCCATGACTATTTTTTCCTCAGATACTTTCTTTCACAAGTATCACTATTATTCACCAAGTGACACATTGTGTGAGCAGTTTGTGACTAGCTCTGGTGCTAATCAGATGATAGTGGCTAATGCAAAGTTCGTGTGTGTCTTTTGCTCTTTATGCAACAAAGACAACATGAAGAAATCACCAGGGCACAGTAAGGTCCCAAAGAACCAGGTTTACTAAACACACACAGCATGCTCACCCTAGCTACAGGCAGGCTGCTGCTCTGGCTGGTTCTTGCAGCTATGGAAACAGAGAACATTGTGAGTACCACTAGAAGACTCACACACTATTTAAAGGGATATTACCCTATTCTGATACATTACATTTCTGAATAATGAATTCAACAGTTTATATTTGCTGTGAGTATTAACTCTCTGTGATTGGGTGTTTGCTCTGTTTGAATGGTGAGTCAAGTCACGTAGGGTTACCATCCGTCCGGGTTTCCCCGGACATGTCCGGCTTTTTCAGCTTTAAATGGCCGTCCGGGGGGGATTTCTAATAAGGTAGAAATGTCCGGGATTTCTCCCTTCCCCTCATGCAGAGTGCGGCGCGGCTGATTGGACGGCTGGGCCTGATTGAAAGCCGCTCGCAGCCACTGGGGCCTCTAGAGCCAGAGTCCCTCCCCCTCCCCCGCAGAGCAGCGCCTTATTTGTTTGGCTGCACTTGGAGCCTGCAGCTCTCCCTCGGCCTGGTGGGGGGGGGGGCAGGCAAGGGACAGGGAACGGGGGGTTAGATTAGTCGGGGGTTCTGGGGGGGCTGTCAGGAGAAGGGGGTGTAGAGAGACGTTGGGGCAGGCAAGGGACAGGGAGACTTAGATGGGGGTGGGGTCCTGGGGGCAGTTAGGGGTGGGTGACAGGTAGGGGGTAGGGGGATTCTGAGGGGGGCGGGAAGTGGGAGGGGGCAGGGTGGGGCGGGGCTAGGGCGGCACCCCGTGTCCTCTTTTTTGATTGTTGAAATATGGTAACCCTAAGTCACGTGATACTGTGTTAGTCAAGTCACTGTTTCCAGATTGAATGACCTAACCTTTCTAAACAGGAGGATTCCTTTTTTATGTCCGGTTGAAATCAATCCCTTTGCAGAGGCCTAGCCCCACCCCCATGCTCTACTGGCCTGGATCTCTGGCGGGGGGCTGAAGTGCAGGGGCTTTGGGCAAGCTCCCGAGGCCTGGGGCAAACTTCAGTCTCTGGGAACGACCGAGGAGCAGGTTTGACTCTTTAGTCAGCAAGGATGAACTTGTTGCTCCACCAGGGGATCTGGACACTCCAGTCCCAGAAACCCCCAGGAATTGTGCAACTAAATCCTTTAGCCAGCTTTGAAAGTCTCAGCCCAAATCACTAGCCAAAGGCCTGATTTTCTGCTGTCTTCCACCTTGTGAGCCATCTCCACTCATAGGCGCCGACTTTGACTTTTCTCCGGGGGTGCTCTACTCCGCTCCGCCCTGAGGCCCCGCCCCCACTCGGCCCATTCCTCCAAGACCCCACCTTTGCTCCATATCTTCCTGCCCCCACTCCGCTCCTTCCCCCAAGGCCCCAACCCCGCTCCGCCTCTTTCCGCCCCCACTCTGCGCCTTCCTTGAGGCCCTGCCCACTGCTCGCTGGTCTCCGCCATCTCCCAAGCCCCTCCTCGAGCCGCTAAACGGGTTTGGTGGCGCTGCCTATCAGCTGTTTGGTGGCATCCTGTGGTACTGGGGACAATGCCTTTAAAGCAGAGGTCCCCAAACTGTGGGGTACACTCCCCTAAGGTGGCACACAAGAATGTTTGGGGTGCTGTGCGGCCTGGGCCAGCCCCCACAGGGGATGGGGAGGGAGCACCACCCAGCCCCACTTTCAGCTCCGCCCCCAGCTCTGTCTGTTCTGGCTGCATCCCCAGCCTCAGGACGGGTCCACACCTGTCTGTGGCTATGGCTGCCAGCCCCCACCGGGGCCCAGCTATGGCTTCACTCCCAGCTCCGTCCCCACCCTGAGCTGCAGCCCCAGCCTCAACCCCCTTACCCCCATCTGCATTTCCCTCCCACCTGCCCTGGGAGCTGTGGCCCCGCTCCCGGCCCTGGCTTGTGTGGGGAGGGGGGAAGCGTGCACAGGGGTAAGGGAGGGTGCAACCCTGTAAAGTTTGGGGACCACTGCTTTAAGGGCTGAGCTTCCCAGACAGAGAGGCTGGGTGTGGTGCTGGGAAGCACAGCCAGTTGGAATGGGACACAGAATAAAGTGCCTTAAGCACTGCGTGATGCTTGAACCCCACACCCTTCTCTCCTGCCAGCATCCGGGATGTCCCAAGTCAGGAATTTCTTTGGTGCCTTGGTGGCGGTTTGCAGCAAGTGGCCTGGATGATTTCATTGTACACTGAGCTCACTGTACTTCCTGAGGACACACCGGACTCACGGGAGATGCTCGGTTTGACTCACAATTTGTCAGGAGTTCACAGCATTAGGTGGCACAAGACCGGGACGTTTAATCATAACCAGGTTCTTCTTCCCTGATTTGCAAACCAGGATCTATCTGCAAGAGCAGCTGGAAGCAGGCAGCTTGGGCTCCACTTGCACCACTGCACTGCCTGGAGTGGGAGGACTGGGACAGGAACGTACTGAGGCTCTGTTGCTTCACCTGTCCTGTTAGATACCATGGCACTGACAGCAGAACTCCTGGGGCCTAGAGAGTAGATTTTCAGGGCACTGCTCATGCTCCAACACATCAGGCACTGCTAGAGCGCCTCAGAAAATAGGGTTTTTCATTGAAAACTCAAAACCGGAATATTTTTCTCTTTTCGGGTTTTTGATTTTTTGACAAGAAATCAGAATGTTCAGACGCGTTCCATAAACATTTTCATTTAGTCAAATCCATGATTCTTCATCAAAAACAGGTGTGATGGGAAATTCCCAACCAGCTTTAGAAGGTAGCATTCAGCAGATGGGGACAGCCCAGTGGTCCAGCTAGCCCCAGGTCCTGCCTCTGCCAGTGCAGACACTTTAGAAGAAGGCAAACTCACCCCCTCCTGAACGCTCATGAAGAGGGCATTTGTGCAATGCTGCCACGTAGAAGGAACTTGTTTTCTCCTGATGCTGTCTAGCAATTAGATTAGCCCTTGACGCATGAGGCTTACTGGTTGCCCTTGTAATTTGTTTCCTGACTACTGCAAGGGCAGAAGTTATTCTTGTTTGAAAGTGACTAGTCTAAAATAACGTGGCCTACTTCTAAAGAAGTTTATTGGTCACGCCCAGCTCCGTCCCTGCCCTCAGCTTCGGCCCCTGGGCATTGCTCCATTCCAGGGAGAATCATGCTTCGGGGCTTATCATCTAGTGTTGCATCAGTCCAAAAGAAGTTGCATAAAGGAACCCAATCTGTGAGGAATTTGCATACAACTAAGATATTAACAGGGAAGCTGACAGGTCCAGGGCACAGGTCCAGCTCCTGGAGCTATACGACACTGAAGCACTGATACTGTGAGGCATGGCCATGCTATGGGCTCACTAACAGCCCCCACTGATTCCCACACGGAGCAAAGCCAGCAGGAGCCTGGCTCCTTCCATGGGGATTGCTGGATCCCAGGTGCAATATCACAGTATGACAGCGTGCAGAAATTTCCCACAGTCCTGGCATGGGGCAGGTGAGTACAGGATTGTGGGATCACTCCAGGGCAAATGCTAATTGCCTCCGTTTTCAAGTGCATCTCATAAACCCTGGCACAGCAGCGAGTTTCTAGTTACAGCTGATTTATGGCAGGGAAACTAAAAGCCTCTCTTAGTCGCTACTGTTGGTGACATTTCAAAGGTGCAGTCACCAGGTGCAGCTAAAAGACACTGACCTCAGCTGGGGTCCAGGAGCACTCAGTGCAGCCCAGTGAGGGAGGGGCCTGCGTGCGGGCATGCATGGGCAAAGATGCCTTTAAGTCACTGCTATTCCTGATCTTGGGGCCATGCTGGAGCCTGGCTGGTCAGATCAAAGTATCGCTGCGACCGGGTCACTCCCCTCCCAGGAATCTCTCCACTGCTTCTCCATCACATTCATGCTTCTTGCCTGCACCTGGCAGGCCTGTCCTGGCGAGCGACACCAGTCGCCATTGGCTGGCTGTGTCGCCCACCTGCTCTTTCATGCACTCTCCCAGCCTGCAGCCTCAGCTCCCTCTCACTTCAGACCCAGGCGAGAGGCGGCTGAGAATTTTACCTCAAAATGCTTTTCTGGCTCTTTCATTGGAATATTCCACAATGGCCGCATCAGATGAAATTCTTTGGGTTTTCGGTGAAAAGCCAAAGGCCAAAACAGATTTCAGGAATCAGAAAACAAAATGTTTTAATTTTTTTTTCATATTTTTGGTGACTGAAAAATGTGAACTAGTTGGGTGGAAAGTTTTGGTCTTACCAAAATATTTCACTCACCCAGATAAAATGTTTCAGTTTTCAGTTACAAAAAGAGGGAAAACATTCATTTCTAATGCTTTCTATTGGTCAGCAACCCCCACTCCCGCACCAGATGTTAGACAATTGTTTTTGGCAAAAACAAAACCGTTTCCTTTTTCACTGAAACTTTTGGCAGGGAAGAAACACCAGTTCCCAGGCAGCTCTGCAGCAAACCCAGTCCCACCACGATTCAAGATTCCTAGATTCCAAGGCCAGTAGGGACTGCTGTGATCCTCTAGTCTGACCTCCTATGTAACGCAGGCCACAGGACTTTCCCCAAAAGAATTCCTAGAGGACTTATTTTAGAAAAACATCCAAACTTGACTTACAAATTTTCAGTGATGGTAAATCCACCATGACCCTTATATTATTCCAATGGTTAATTATTTTCATGGGCTGCTCGTCGGGTGGTGCAGCCATGAGTGGGCCATGTCCAAATAAGACAGGGTAGCCCCGCTCATACCTTCCCGTCTCTCAGCCCCTCCACCGCCAGTTACAGACAGTCATGGCTTTTCCTTTCCCTTTACTGCAGCTGCTGAGGATAAAGAGGAAACAGAGACAGCACATGCCAGCTCTGCCGGTGAGTCTCTATCAATGCCTAGGGGCTGCAGTCCGGGATTCACAATGCTGGGAATTAACACAACTTTCTATTAACTCCCTTGCTGGCCCCTCCCAGGGTGAAATTCACCTCAGCACAGGCCTGCAGTCACCTCAGGGCTCTGCCACAAGCCAGCGGCTGGGGCCAGGGGATTCTCAGGCCTGCGTGGGGCTCAGACTGGATGATCAGAACGGTCCCTCCTGGCTTTAGAATTGCAGAAGCTATGAAAGCAGCATTAAATGGGGCTTACAAGCTGCCTAGGCCTCATTCACAGAGTCATCAAATTCCAGGCCAGAAGGGACCATCGTGACCATCCAGCTCAAGCTCCAGCACCGCCCAGGGCATGGAACCACCCAGCGACCCCTGGCTGAGCCAGTCCCACACTCGATGAGCAGACTCCAGCTCATGGAGAGTCCACTGCGTGCTCTGCGCAGAATGACTCGCAGCCTCTGCCCAAACAGAACCGCCAGGTCCGATCCAAACACCCCTGAATGTTAGAGAATGTCAGGCTGGGGCCCAAACGCCGCGGGTTGAGACCACTGCTACTCACCTATGCTGACTCACGTAGCTGACTTGGTCAGCAGCAAAATTCTGAGTGCGATCGACGCCCCTTCTCCTGGCCTGGGCCAGAACAGCCTCTCCCAGGGGATCGGGCTGTGCACACGACCACGTGGCTCCAGGTTGCTGGTCACTGAGAAGGAACTTCCATCCTCCCAGGTGATCCCCACTTACCCACGAGGGAGTGTTCTGCACTTTCCTCTGGAGTGGGTGGCATGGGCAGCTGTCACAATGCGGATCCCGACCAGGGCCGGCTCCAGGCACCAGCTTGCCAAGCAGGTGCTTGGGGCGGCCACTCCGGAGAGGGGCGGCACATCCAGCTATTCGGCAGCAATTCGGCGGACAGTCCCTCACTCCCGCTCGGAGCGAAGGACCTCCCGCCGAATTGCTGCTGCAGATCGCGATCGCGGCTGTTTTTTTTTTTTTTTTTTTTGTGCTGCTTGGGGCGGCAAAAACCCTGGAGCCGGCCCTGATCCCGACCCACGTCATTGGTCGGATTCAGCAGCGTGATTCCTGCATGACTAGCCCAAGGGACGGTGTTGCTGCCTTTTAAATTGAAAGCTTGTTTTTCCTTTCCCCCAGGCTTGTACACAGATCCCGACTCCTGCAGGGGGCGCTGCCACGAGCCGTACAACAAGCAGGATGAGTGTCACTGTAATACCAAGTGTGAAAAACATCGCAACTGCTGTGAAGATTACCATATGCACTGCAGTAAGGGTGAGCGGCCTCTGGGGGGACACGGGACTAGGCTGGGCTCTGGGTTGCTTCCTGGCACTGCTGTCGCTCTCCCATTCCACCAT
Organism: Terrapene triunguis; assembly: GCF_002925995.2. Taxonomy (NCBI): domain Eukaryota; kingdom Metazoa; phylum Chordata; order Testudines; family Emydidae; genus Terrapene; species Terrapene triunguis. Next base: position 1,475,229 of record NW_020665097.1, read on the forward strand.
TATTATTGGTTGTGATTATGCTTATTAGTCTGTCCAATACTCACACTTATTGGTCCCAAATGGAACACGGAGAACGACACAGCAGAGCAATGCACTGGCTGTGTGCGCTTGTGTCTGTGTGTGCTTGGATGTGCCCTTGCGTGTGCAAACATGTGTGTGTGTGCCCACGTGTGTGAGGTCCTCTAATGAGTAGAAAACAATGACAATCAGGCACCAACTGCTACCCTCGGTTTCTCTAGATAACACATTCAGTGTAAGTCCCTGGGAAGTCCACACAACCCAGGTGCCTGCGTCTGGGACTGTCTACTGAGTGATCGTTTGCTTTCTTTTTTCTTTTCACTTAATGTAGATGGGAGACAGAAGGACCCCATGGCAGGGCCTGCAGACTCCATGGGTGAGTAGCTGCAGTTGTCGCTAGCAAAGTGTGTGACCTGCGGCCATTTTCCAGCGAGCCCCTGCCTGTTTCCCCAAACACAAGGCTCTGCACATGTGTTATTGCTCTTCTGCATTTCCTATCAGTACAAAGGCCATGGGTTTCCAAAGCTGTGAATCTCATGATTCAGCATTTTTACTGCAGTTACAGCAATGTGGTTCAGTCTGTGGTAGAAAAGTTGTAGGGCTGTGTGCCACAGAAGTAAATCCAGGTGTAAACCTGAGGGGCAGGATTTGTAGTAAGCTGCAGATGAAAGGTGCTAGGAGGTGTCGGACAATGTCATAAGGCCTCTCGGTCCCCACATGCCTCTATGGCCTCAAAGAGTCATGGACTTTAAGGCCATTGTGATCATCCAGTCGGAGCTCCCGGATAGTACAAGGCAGAGAATCCACCAGGATTTTTGCATGGGCCCAGCAGTCAGTGATTGTAGTGATAGTCTGTGATTGGGCCAGAGCAGATCTTTCTGAAGGAGGTGCCCGGGCTTGATTGAAGGACTCCGAGTGACAGAGAATGCCCCTTGGTGAGCTGCTCCAATGGGGAATTCTCCCATTGCTACAAATTTGCATTTCATTTTCTGTTTCAATTTTTCAGAGTTCAGCTGGATCTCGTTCTGCCTTTGTTTGCTATTCAAAAAGCCCACTGCTACCAGAAACCTCCTCCCCACGTGGTACTTACAGACCCGGCTCAAATCACCTTTTCACCTGCTCTTGGAGAAGATAACAGATAGAGCTCCTTCAGTCTGGTTTTCCTGACTTTGAATCATTCCTGTGGCCTTTCTCGGAACCCTTTCCAATTGTTCAACCTTGTGTCTGAAGTGTGGGCACAATATCCAGTATCAGGCTCGCCGATGCTGTAGACAGGGTAATAGCACTTCCCTGCTCTGACTTGATAGTCCTGTTGTTATGGCCAAGCCCCGTGTTCACACTCCCAGACGCAGCCACACTGGGACCTCATGTTCGGTTGGTTTCCATTATCAACCCCAAGTCCCTTTCAGAGTCCTGCTCTCCAGCACACATCCTGCCAGCATGTCAGGCTTTCTTTGTTCCTACGCCAGAGAGGAGCTGATCTCTCCGGGATCCCTCCCTGGTTATCTGAGTGAGGAGATCAGGCTCTCTCCCTGCCTGCTCAGATGTGGGGCATGACATCAACCCATGGCATCTGTAGCATCGACCCCCTTCAGTGCACAGTGCAGGTAGATGGTGCTGTGTGGTGCTGGGGGAAGCATTTATATCTATATCTATACCCAGGAACAGAGAATGCAGGCATACTTACAGCCTGGGAAGCAGTGATTCTGAGGAAAATTTGGGAGTCCTGGTGGATAATCAGGTAAACATGAGCTCCCAGTGTGATGCTGTGGCCAAAATGGCCAATGCGATCCTGGGCTGCATAAACAGGGGAATCTCGAGTAGGAATAGAGAGGTTGTTATACCTCTCTGCTTGGCACTGGAGTGGCCGCTGCTGGAATAATGTGTCCAATTCTGGTGCCCACAGTTCAACAGGGGGGTTGATAAATTGGAGAGGGGTCAGACAAGAGCCCCGCGAACGATTAAGGGATTGGAAAACCTGCCTTATAGTGACAGACTCAAGGAGCTCAATCTATTTAGCTTAACAAAGAGAAGGGTAAGGGGTAATTTGATTACAGTCTACAAGTACCTACATGGGAGCAAATATTTCATAATGGGCTCTTCAATCTAACAGACAAAGATCTAATGCAACCCAATGGTTGGCAGTTGAAGCTAGACAAATTCAGATAAATAAGGTGCAAATTTTAACAGTGAGGGTAATTAAACTTTATAACAATTACCAAGCGTTGTGGTAGATTCTCCAACACTGTCCATTTTAAAATCAAGACTGGATACTTTCCTAAAACTGTGGTTTTCAATCCATGGTCCATGGACCACTGGGGGTCCACAGACTATGTCTAAGATTTCCAAAGAGGTCCGCACCTCCATTTGAAATCTTTTAGGGGTCCACAAATGAAAAAAGGTTGAAAACCCCTGTGCTACAAGATCTGCTCTAGTTCAAAAAGGAATTGAACCGGGGAAGGTCTCTGGCCTGTTATACAGGTCACACTAGATGATCAGAGTGGTCCCTTTTAGACTTAGAGGGTCTGTCTACAGTGCAGCTGGTAGCGTGCCTTGCAGCCCAGGTAGACAGACACATTAGCACTGCTTGAGCTAATGTTCTAAAAATAGCAGTATGGACGTTGCTGCATGGGTAGCAGCTTGGGCTGGCCACCTGAGCTTAGACCCAGGCAAAATTGGGCAGTCGGACTGTAAACTGTCACTCCCCCATAATCACCTGACTCCAGGAGCCAGGGCTTGATGCAAAAAAATAAATAGTGGGAGCCTCCTGGTGAAATCGTTAGAGCTAGCAGCACTGCTCCTGCTGGTGCCCAGGGCGAGGGGCCTGTCTGTAGGGAGAACTCCTGTCCTAGACAACCAGGGCCCTTCCCTGCAGACTCACTAGTTCCAAGGGTTGGGAAGCCTTGTCCGCTGGGAACTCCTCTCAGTTGCAAACCTGGCCCCCTTTGGGAATGCTCAGCCCCTGTAGCTCCTGAATTTCCCCTGCCCTTATGACCTCTTCTCACTGCCTCCCAGAGCTTCAGTATCATGTTGTGTGCAAGGCACATTGCAGGTGATGCCCTTGCCCCAATGCACTTGCAGTCTGCAGATAATCCAGCGTGGGGCTGAGACCACCACGAAGCCTGGGCACCCTGTGGGCTGAAGTGGGACTGAAGTGGTGCCACAGCCTTGTGCTCCCTATGCCCTGGGGTGACTTTTGCCTTAGCAGCGAGGTCGAACTGGAATTTTGGGGCTCCCCTGCTTAGAAGCCTCAGTTCTCCCTCTCCCCAGCATTGCTGTGGCTTTCAATAGCCCTGCCCCACTCCCTGCAGCTCTGTGTTAGGGGGAAGCCTAAATCAGGACAAGCTCCCTGGTGTGGGGCAACTGAGTTGCTGGAATTGCTGAAAGTGGGGTGCTGGGCCCTCCCTCAAGGGTAAGCTCCCAGGCTTGGCTCTTCACATCCACTCATCTGCTTGTGCAATGGCCCTGACCCCTGCAGAGGGATTCTCCAGCAGTCACGACTCCATCACCAACGAAGAGCTCCTGAGCATCTCCGAGCAGCTTTTCAAGGTGGACCACAACAAAGCCCAGAAGTCAGACATCACCATTAACCCGCAGCATCTCGCCTCCTCCGCCGAGACCAGAGACAAAGAGGATCATTCTCCTGAGCCGTGAGTGCTGTGTGCGCTCGCCATTGCCTTGGGCTGGGTGACCTGCTCCCAACCCCCGCACAGCTCCAGCATGAGGGTGGAACGTGGCCCGGTGCCATGCAGGGCTCCAAGCAGGGAGCCTGCACGGGAGGGGACGGGACGAAGGGCCGTGTTACGATGTTAGAGAATGTGAGTTCCTGGGGGGTGGGAGAGAGCAGGGAGAGCCCCTTGATTGCTGGGGCCCCAGCTGGGGGGAGTCGGGGGAGCGGAGGGGGCAGGCAGGGCAAGTGGGGTGGGAGGCAGTTTCAAAGATCTGAGGCCTAAATTTTCAAAAGTGCCCAGTGATTTCGGTCACTGGACCTGAGACAGTTTAAAGGGGCCTGATTCTCAGGGTGTGCCGAGCACGCTGGCTCTGGCAGTCCAGGCCCTTTAAGGAACCTCACATTGGGCACCTGGCGTCCCTGGTCACTGGCCCTGGTTCTAGAAAGCAGCTGGACTGGCCGTTCCTGCCCCCCCAGCGCCAATGATCTCCCCATTTCAGACTCTACACGTATGTCAATGAGAAGCTCTTCTCCAAACCCACCTATGCCAGCTTCATTAAGCTGCTGGATAATTACCAAAGGATGACGGGCAGAGGGGAAGCCTTCAGTGCCGAGCAGCTGAAGGAGCAGGAGAACTTCCTGCAGGAGGTCATGAAAACGGAGCTCATGAAAAAGCTTTACAATTTCCTGCACAAGAAAAGTAAGTGGATCCTGTGCTGTGCCTGGAGTAGCACTGGGCAGGGTCTGCTGGGGTTGTACTGGGAAGGGCCTGCTGGGGTAGCACTGGACAGCCAGGCCCTGCTGGGGTTGTACTGGGAAGGGCCTGCTGGGGTAGCACTGGACAGGGTCTGCTGGGGTTGTACTGGGAAGGGCCTGCTGGGGTAGTACTGGGTTGCACCTGCTGAGCAAGGGATAGGCCTGGTCACCAACCTTCCTGCCGAGTGTATTGCTCAGACTGTCTGAGCATGTGAGTTACCCTGAGAACAGGTGTTTGCTGCATCCAAACATTTCCCAATGGCTGACAGCAGCAGGTATCACCTGTTCCGCAAAATCAGGGGTGTGCGCAAGGGGCGGGCAAGCAGGGGCATGGGCCCTCCAATAATCGTCATGGGCACAGAACTTCTCCGGTCCCGGGGCCATGGAGGTAGGGAATATCGAGCTCCTGCCAGGGCTGGGGAGGAAGGGGGGAGAGCGAACTTCTGTGTCCCCCCAGAAGGGGTCAAATTTAAATTCCTGTGCACACCCCTGCTCAAAGTTTCAGGGACCATTATAGGACACTCCTTCATTACAACCAGCTCCCGTGGCTGCTCTCAGCAGAGAAGCCAGGGTCTGAATGGGCCACAGAACCTGAGCACCACCTCCCTCCTGGAGGGGTGAGTCCCGCTGGTGGCACTGGGGGCCCCACTCTCTGCTTCCGCTGTGCCGGGGGCACACTGCTCCCAGGGCTGTCAATGCAGCAGCTCTCTCCAGCACTGAGAATTATGAACCAAGAAGGTGCAGGCTAGCTGTGCAATGGGATGGGTCCCTGCAGGTGGGAAGATTAACATATATAAAGAGGGGCACGGTGCATGAGCAGCTGCCCAGCACTGTCTAAGCCAGTGGTCCCCAACCTTTTTGTGGCCAGAAGCACATTCATGTTTTCAGAAGAGTGTGGTGGGCGCCAACAATTTTTCAAGGCTTATTTTGCATTTGTACATTAAATAATACAAAAAACATCATATTTAATATTACATAATATATGAATCCAGAGAGAAGAGAGAAGCCGGAGAGAAGCTGCGAGGACAGAGAACACCGGCACCCACAGCCCCGGAGTACTCTGTCCCCAGCAGGCGCGGGGCCCCGGCTTCTCTCCCCTGCTGGGCACTAGACGGGCCCCGCGCCTGTCGGGGACAGAGAACACTGACGCCCGCAACTTGCAGCCTCGGAGTTCTCTGTCCCCAGCAGGCACGGGGCCCTAGCTTTTTCCCCTGCTGGGCATTAGGCGGGCCCCGCGTCTGCCAGGAACTGAGAACACCGCGCCCGCAGCCTGAGTTCTCTGTCCCTGGCAGGCGCGGGGCCCCGGCTTCTCTCCCCTGCTGGGCACTAGGCGGGCGCACATAGATGTTGGGGACCACTGGCCTAAGCACTGGCTGAGCACCCAAAGTCCTGCCTGGCAGGCCAGAGCTCACTGTAACACCTGGGATGCCGGCTCTGGAGCAGAGGCAGCCTCATCTCTGGTTCTTCCAAAGCCTGGTCAGGAGTCTGGAGGGGATCTGCCCAGAGCATGTGTAACCCAGGCCTGCTGGGTGTGGCGCTCTGTCCCCCTCTAGTGGCACCTAGCCCAGCTAGAGATTGATATGTCTGCTACAGCCTTGGCTAAGAGCCATGTGGCTTTTAGTCCATCAGTAGAGGCTCATGCATTTAGCTCCAGAGCCACCGACACAACCGGGTCTGTCAGCGTTATACATGGCCAGAAGATTCCTCTCTCTGAAATTTGGTTTCCCTCCTCTCACTTGCTCGGGGCCCTGTCCATGTTGCTTTCTCTCCAGAGCGCTACAGCACCCAGGAGGAGTTTGTCAGCGACCTGAAGGAGATGTGGTTTGGCCTTTACTCCAGAGGCAAGGATGAGGGGGATTCCAGCGGCTTTGAGCACGTCTTTTCAGGTACAGTACGGTGCTGGGTACACACAGCCCGGGCAGAAGTTGGCTGGAGTGATGGGCAGCGCCAAGCATGTACTGAGCAGACTTGCTCCCAGACGAAGGCAGAGGAAACCCTCTTCCCCCTTGGGTTCAATGTGTGTGCCCAGCCACTCTCTGCCGGCCCAGTGTCGGCAGGGCTGAGGGGTCACTAGGCCTCTTCCTCAGGGTGCAGCTAACCAGTGACTGTCTCCTTTGTTATTTAGGGGAAGTCAAAAAAGGAAAAGTGTCCGGATTCCACAACTGGATTCGTTTCTACCTTCTGGAGAAGCAGGGGCTGGTTGACTACCACAGCCATAACTACGACGGGCCTGTAAGTACTGGTGATGGGCAAGTGAAACCCAGCACAGCCCCACTGGAGTCAGTGGGCCAGATCCCTGGCTGGTGTCAATCAGCATCACTCCTCTGGAGTCAATGACATTTTGCCAATTTGCGCTAGCTGGGGGTTTGGCCCCATATGTGCGACACGGAGGGTTTTCAGAGCAGTCTCAGGGACCCAGCCGATGCAATCCCATTGGAATCCAAGGGCAGTTGAGTGCTTGCTCTCTTCAGTTCCGTTGAGGATCCCAGCCAGTATCAGCAATGGCCCATTTGACCCCAGTCTGAGTGTCACATCGGGGACACTTCCTTCCGTGTGTTTTTCCTGCCAAGACCCCGGAGGGCAGGATGGGAAGGGCTGGGCATGGGATAGACGAGCTCCAGCGTGGAAGGACGGCCCAGGGGAAGCGTTAATTTCCTTGTGTTAACGTCCTCTTGCTCTGATATTTCTGCAAATGAAAGTGTCCTTCGATCTCTGGCTGGGTACACAGCTCTGACCCCTTTCTCTGAGAGCCACCCTGGATCTCTGGGTG
>NW_020665097.1:1482452-1490775 GCF_002925995.2 Terrapene triunguis
CCCTCGCTCTGAGAGTGACCCTGGATCTCTGGCTGGGTCACAGCTCTCATCCCTTGCTCTCTCTCTTTCTCTTTAGTGGGACTCATACCCTGACGTGCTGGGGATGCAGTTCAGCTGGGATGGCTATATCAAGGAGGTGGGCTCTGCCTTCATTGGCTGCAGCCCTGAGTTTGAATTTGGCCTCTACACTTTGTGCTTCATTGCTCGGCCGGGGAAGATGTAAGTACTGTGCCTGTCCCTAGCGTCTGTCCCTTCCAAGTCAGAGAGACATGGTGGGTGAGATCATGTCTTGTGTTGGACCAACTCGGCTACAACAGTACTGCATACCTTGTGTGTCACTGAGCCTGCCCCACCGAGGGGAAGACGGTGGAGCCAGAAGCACCCACTTCCACTGCCCTGTGGTGGAAGGATATTCACCCAGGCTCCGCTCACCCCCTGGAATTCCAGGGCCAAGGTGGGCACACAGACCTGTCCCAGCATACCTGTTCTAGGTGACCTCTCGGTCTGACCTCCCTGCTGGGCTCCCAGTCAGAGCCTGGTTCTGGATAGAGTATGAGGTGAGGGGAATTAAGAGGAGGCTTGTCTTGGCCTAGGTGATGTGGGAGAGACATGAATCCAATTGCATTCTGGACTGAGCTCTGGGGTCAGCATGGCTACCCTCAGCGCTGCCTGGCATGGGCTCAGTCCCTGAGCATTGAGCTGCTCGTCTGCGAGAGGGGTGGAGTCAGGAGCAAGGCAGTGCTGAAATGTGGACTTTCCTCCTTCAGTTGCCGGCTGAGCTTGGGAGGCCATCAACTGGGCATTCAGACCTACACCTGGACCAAATCCACCTATGGCAACGACAGGAAGTATATAGCGACTGCCTACGTGACATCATCCTGATGCTGCCAACGATCCCAGCTGCGGGGAGGCACAGGGAGGGGGAAGGGTGGTGGTGACATCCTGGGAGCATGCAGCTGCGCCAGGAAACTTGGGCTCATAGAGGGGGCACAACTTGCAAGGTGCTGATCGCTCTCTTCTGCACCTGCCAGGCCTAGGCCCTGCCTCGGTGGGGTTAAATGATCTTGCTGCATATGCATTATGTTTGCATGGTGCTGAAGGAAGCTGGGGCCCTCTGAGACACCTGCACAAGGAAGGAAGGAAGGAAATGTGAACTGTCTGTAGCCCTGAAGAAGCTCCTGGTTCCCTTCCCAAGCATGTGTCCCTCGTCCAGCAGAAGAGGGATAAGAAGTGTTGAGTGTCTAATGGGACAGATGGGAATTAATGCAGACAAGTTAAATAAAAGATGCTTTGAAGGAGTTGGCCTGGCTTCCTTTGTGACATGGCGATTGTCTGGCTGCACAGACGCCTCTCCCTGCCCCTGGGATGTGGGGGTGCTAATTTCTTCAGCTAATTTCCATTGGCGACACAAGCTGAGGGTTGCTTTGGGATGGAGAAAGCTTCTCCTTCTCCACTGGCATCGTGGGCTGGGTTTGGCCCATGGGGATTGCCCAGAAAATTCAGTACATGGCCTGTGGAGTTCCACGAACATCTGGCCCATGGCCACAGCTCATCGATGGTGCTTGGCGTTGGCCTAACTGCTCACATTGAAGTCACTGGTAGAACTCCCCTTAACTGCAATGGCCTAGCCAGGGTAATGCTGGTTGCCTTTGGACCCTGCCCCGCCAAGTTCCTCTGTAATGCTGGAAGCTCTCCGGAGACCCTGGATTTACACTGGCGTACATGGGAGCAGAATCCTTCCATGGTCTCTATAGCCACTGGACTCCCCGACAAGATCTAAGGACCAGACAGTGGCCTTTAGCCCTTGGTCTGGATAGAGGGTGATGTGGATCCACCTAAGGGAGAAGGATCATGCCCTTTCCTTCCTGCCAGTCCGAGTGGAGACTCTGCCATTAGGACCCACTAGGCGGTGGGTACACCAGATCACTCATGGGGAACCGAGGGGCGGGAGGGGTTGCTGTCTGGACGCGGGCATTGCCTGAGTGCGGACTGCTCTGTGGCCATGAGGTGGCACTCACTGCACGTAAGGTTCTGCCAAAAGCCTGCCCTGAGCTAGGGTGGAAGCTGCCTGAGCCACTGCTCCCTGGCCATGTGCCCTATGCTCCCGAGAGTGCGAGGGGAGTCCGGCTCCTACGGACATTCACTCCTGGCCTCCTTGTGGGGGTGCCTGTCCAGGGCCCTGCTGGAGCCCAGTGCAATGGCAGATATAGTGAAGTGCAGTTGGGAGCAGGACAGAGATTCCTCCAAAACACACTGGCACCTCCCTGTATAAAAGGCAAGGGGCGTGGCAGGAGATGCATTTCCCTGCAAAGGGGCCTTGGAGGGGAGCTTGATCTGATAACAAAGGGAAAGAGTGTTGTATTAGCATACCCCACCAGTGGCCAGACCAGACCCCCAGAGATCAGAGAGCTGCATGCTGGGAGCCACTTGCTGGGCCTGCAGAACCCAAGCACTGTGTTTGAGCGCCATCTGCTGGCCCCAGATCCACTAACTTCTGGCCTCCATATCCACTAACTAACTAGTGGCAAACACACCTCTCATTTAGGGAACTCTCCTGTACTGCTGCATGTACACACAGTGCAGGACAGTCCCTGCCATAGAGCGCTCCCCATCAAAATGCACCAGAGGGGCCGGGATCACCCCATTTTACAGACGGAGAACAGAGGCCGACACTTTCTGTAACACATTACAGCCCCTTCCTGTCAGTCAGGCAGCACCAAGGGCAGCCAATGGGCAGCAGAGAATTCCTCTGGAGCTCCCTGCTAGCACAGACATCAGTACTGGCTCTGCTCCCTGCCCCTCTGACTCCCACAGGGGGTGTGGAGCTCTGCAACTGGGACAGGCTTAGGCTGAGGGAGCTGTAACTAGTTCCCTGCCCCCACCCTCCAAGCAGTGCTCTGACACAAGAAAGAATCTGGAGCATTGAGTGACTTGGCCCCTGCCCCCAGGTCAGACAGGGAGTCTGAGCAGAGATAGGACCAGAACCCTGTACCTCTGCCAGGTGTCTTCCCCACAACCCTGGCCTTCAGCTGAGCTCACATCTGCCCTTGGGTCTCCCTATGTGTGTTGCCTTCTCCATCTCTGTCTGCTGAGGCAGAACAGCCCTTAATTTGGAGTCTTACACATGGTTCATGCTGAACAAATACACAATCATGCCAATGACTCAGTATGTGATTGGCTACCAACCAATAATATCACCACTCATTACTTACTAGTTTCATAAGCAGACTAGGGAAATGTGGTATAGATGAAATTACTATAAGGTGAGTGCAAACCTGGTTGAAAGACCATACTCAAAGAATGGTTTGCTGTCAAACTGGGAGGGCGTCTCTAGTGGGGCCCTGCAGGGGTCAGTCCTGGGTCCAGTACTGTTCAATATTTTTATTAATGACTTGGAGTGGAGAGTATGCCTATAAAATGTTCAGATGACACCAACCTGGGAGGGATCGCAAGCACTTTGGAGGGCAGGATTAGAATTCAAAATGACGGACACTGCACCCCATATTCTTCACAGTGATATTATTATGATACAAGTATGGCATAATTACGATGTATTTTATGCAAGATAAGTCATGTGAAGCGTCTATGGAAAAGTTATGATTTGCTGAATATGATTATCCTGTTTATATGCATGTATCTTTTTTGTATCTGAAGTTATGAATATTGATTATGTATCTGTAGTTACACCTGGGTAACGCTTACTAGACAAGATGCTTTCAGTCTAGATAGTGGGTGGGGAAGGGCCTATTCATGGCAATGGGCCAGTAGGAAGAAACAATAGGCCTTAGGAGAAGCTTATCTCCCACCTGGGGAGCCTTCCTGACAACGCCACAGACAGCCTCTGAGTAATGGCTGCTATGACGCTACAAGGCCATGTGATGGACTCAATCTTGGGATGGCAGTATTTTTCCACAGAAAAAAATACTGGTCTGGGAACAAAGGGTTCCCACCATATGCAAAAGCTCTATAAAGTGGGGAGTGATATCATCTGGTGTTCACTCCCCACCCAAGACCTGGAAACACCTGAGGAACAAAAACTGAACTGGGGGAAGTGCTGAACCCAGGCTAAAGGGATTTCTAGCCTCTGAATGAAACACCTGGGGATTACAGCTGTAAACAAGTGCAGCTTTCCCCTTAAGAATCTGCAGCCTGCTTGTATCATCTCTTAGGGTGAGAATCTGCTAATTCATATCCAATCTATTTAGTATATTAAGCTTAGTTTGTGTTTTTTGTTTATTTGCTAGGTAATCTGCTTTGATCTGTTTGCTATCATTTCTATTCTCTTAAAATCTATCTGTTGGAGTTAATAAACTTGTTTTTGCTTTATCTAAACCAGTGAATTGGAGTGAAGTGTGTGGGAATCATAACTCAAGGGCAAAGGCTGTTGCATATTCCTCTCCACATTGAGGGAGGGGGCGAATTTTATGAGCTTATGCTGTACAGTTCCGTGTGCAACACAAGATGGTATAATTTTGGGTTTATACTCCAGAGGGGGTGCGTGCCTGGGGAACTGGGAGTTGTCTTAACTGTAGCCTTCCTATGCACGGGCTGGTCAGAGAGCCTGCATGTAACTGCATCTGGGTGTGTCCCTACCTGTATGTATGCTGGTGAAAGTGCAGGCTGGAGGGCTTTGCAGCTTGTCACAGCAATATAGTGTGTGAGAGAGCCCAGGCTAGTGGGTAAGGAGGCTCAGTGGTGCCCCAGTTCCAGGTGGAACCCCGGGGGGAACCTGTCACAATGACCTTGACAAATTGGAGAATTGTTCTAAAACCAAGAAGATGAAATTCAATAAAACAAGTGCAAAGACTTCAATTAGGAAGGAAAAATCAATACACAATCACAAAATGGGAATAACTGGCTAGGCGGTAGCACTGCTGAAAAGAATCTGGGGGTTCTAATGTATCACCAGTTATATATGGGCCAACAATGTGATGCAGTTGCAAAAAAGGCTAATATCATTCTGGGGTGTATTAATAGGAGTGTTGTATTTAAGACACAGAAGGTAACTGTCCTGCTCTACTCAGCACTGGTTAGGCCTCAGCTGGAGTACTATGTCCAGCATTGGCATGTCAGAAGATGGACCATTGGTCTGACCCAGTACGGCCGTTCTTATGTTCTTAAGTTCTTATGTACCCTTTAGAAAAGATGTGGACAAATGGAAGAAAGTCCAGAGGAGAGCAACAAAAATGATCAAAGGTTTAGAAAGCTGACCTGTGAGGAAAGGTTAAAAAACTTATCCTTGTTTAGCCTTGAGAGAAGAAGACTGAGGAGGGACCTGATGACAGTCTCCAAATATGTTAAGGGCCTTATAAAGAAGACAGTGATGAATTGTTCTCCATGTCCACTGAAGGTAGGACAAGAAGTAATGGGCTTAATCTGCAGCAAGGGAGGTTTAGATTAGATATTAGGAAAAACTTTCTAACTATAATGATAGTTATGCTCTTGGATAGGCTTCCAAGGGAGGTTGTACAATCCCCATTACTGGAGGTTTTTAAGAACGGGTTAGACAAACACCTGTCCATGGTGGTCTAGGTTTATTTGGGCCTACCTCAGCACAGGGGACTTGATGATGTCTCAAAGTGAAACCAGATATAGGGATAATTGAAACATGGTGGAATAGTAGTCATGACTGGAGCACAGGTATTTTGAAGGGTATGTGCTGTTCGGGAAAGACAGAAATAAAGGAGTAGCACACTGTATTAATGATGAGGTAGACCGTAAAGAAATTAGGAGTGATTGAATGGATAAAATGGAATCTGTTTTGGGGGAAGAAAGGTAACAGAGCCTCCATTGGGATAGTGCTTGGGGTCTGTTACAGACCCCCAGGATTCAATTTGGATATGGATAGAGACCTTTTTAGTATTTTTGATAAAATAGATACTATTGGGAATTGTGTGATTATGGGAGATTTTAATTTCCCAGATATAGATTGGAGGGCAAGTGCTATTTATAATGGTAAGGCCCAGATATTCCTGGATGTGATAGCTAAGAACATAAGAATGGCCGTACTGGGTCAGACCAAAGGTCCATCTAGCCCAGTATCCTGTCTACCGACAGTGGCCAATGCCAGGGGCCCCAGAGGGCACTGACAGATTTCTTCACCAAATAGTCACCAAACCAACAAGAGGTGATGCCATTTTAGACTTAGTATATGTTAATTAGCAAGGACCTCATAGAACTGGCTGTAGAGGAACCTTGGTTCGAGTGATCATGAGTTAATTCAGTTTAAGCTAAATGGACAGATTGTGACACTGGCAGACCAAGAGCCAGCTCATGCCAAGGCCCCCACATCTCACCTGAACATTGACAAATACACAGCTGGAACCAGTCTGGCTCACCTGTGTGTTAGTATTATTAAAATAGGTATTAAGATTATGAGAATGTGTTTGGACTTTATTGAACGCTTGTGAGTTGCTGCAGCATTAATCACTTATAACATCTGTATCCCATATTGTAAGCTAATATTTAAACCTTTATATTGTGAGCCTCTGTAACTGTAAATCAGCAGACAGGAGAGAGATGTTAACTAATGTAAAATGCTGGTCTCCAGCAGAAGGTGTTAAGTCCTCCCCAACAGGAAAAGGGCATCAACACCATGTGGACTATTGTGGGACATTGAAAAGGACAAAAGACATGGTGGGAGGGAACAAAAACCCCCAACAAGAAGGAACTGGATTTCTATGCTGCTTTGACTCTGGGAGGCAAGGTTTTCTAATCATAAGCAAGAGAACCCCAGCCTGGGTTAGCCCTAAAGGACACATTGGGCTTGCTTCTCATAGAAGCTTCTAATATCTTTTGAAATTTATGATTGCAACTTGTATGGGTATGTTTACCTGCTTTACCTTGTAAATAACTCTCATTTCCTTTTTGCTAATAATAAATCTTTAGATATTTTATTATACAAGCATTGTCTTTGGTGTGAGATCTAAGGTGTAAGTGACTGGTCCTTTGGGACTGGGAGTAACCTGAATATTGCTGTGATTCTTGGTGTAAGGGACGAGCTATCACAAAGGGATGCTCTCTTGAGTGGTGAGATAGATGGGAGTAATCAGGGAACTTTCTCTGACTCCATGTTAAGGCCGTTATAGTGCCTGAGGAGTTTACACTTAATGATTGGTTGATGAAATATAAGTACAGAACTCAACAAATCTGGGGTTTGTGCCCTTGTTCTTAATGTTCGGGACAACTGCAAGACAACTTGACACAGATAAACAAAAATAGGGCTGTAACTCAGGGGTTCTCAAAGTGGGGGTCAGGACCCCTCAGGGGGTCGCAAGGTTATTACATGGGAGGTCGCGAGCTGTCAGCCTCCACCCCAACCCCGCTTTGCCTCCAGCATTTATAATGGTGTTAAATATATAAACAAGTGTTTTTAATTTATAGGGGGGGGTCGCACTGAGAGGCTTGCTATGTGAAAGGGGTCATCACTACTAAAGTTTGAGAACCGCTGCTGTAACTAGAGTCCTTGATTTCAAAAGGTCAAACTTTAAACAAATTGAGGGAAGTAGTCAGGGAAGTGGACTGATGAACTCGAGGATCTGAATATGGAGGAGGCCTGGAATTACTTTTAGTCAAAGTTGTAGAAATTATCGGAAGCCTGCCTCTCAAGCAAGGGGAAAAAATGTGTAGGGAAGGGAAAAACATATTGGGGTGAGAAGAGAGGGATAGCTCTGTGGTTTGAGCATTGGCCTGCTAAACCCAGGGTTGTGAGTTCAATCCTTCAGGGGGCCATTTAGGGATGTGGGGCAAAAATCTGTCTGGGGGGGTTGGCCCTACTTTGAGCAGGGGGTTAGACTAGATGACCTTCTAAGGTCCCTGCCAACCCTGATCGTCTATGATTCTAAGGCTGCAGGCCAAGTAGGATGAACAAACATCTAAAACAGATGATTAAGAGCAAGCCTATAAGGAATGGAAAATGGGAGAGATCATCAAGGACAGCAACCTTCTGGGGGTCAGAAAGTGTAGGGGGAAAGTAAGAATTGCCAAAAGCCAAGCAGAGCTGGACCTTGGAAAGGAAGTTAAAACCCCCAGTAAAAGGTTCTTCAGCCATATAAATAAAAAGAAAACAAGGAAAGCAGAAGTGAGACCTCTAAGCACTGCAGGTAGGGTGGAGATTAAAGATTATGGCCCAATGCCTAAATGAATACTTTACCTCAATTTTGAATAAGGGTAATGAGGAGCTTAGGGGCAGTGGCAGGGTGGCTAATGGGAGCAAGATATGGAAGTAGAAATTACCATAAGCAAGGTGGAAGCCAAACTCAAACAGCTTAATGGGACTGTCGGGGACTTTTTAACCCAGACGGCAAGGTTCGTTGTCTGACCG
>NW_020665097.1:1580775-1590901 GCF_002925995.2 Terrapene triunguis
AGGTCCCCTCCTGCTTCCCACTGTGGCCCATTCTTCCTAGTTCACCCATGCAGTGACTTGGGCTGGGGCTGGGGCTGTGGGTGCAGCCCACCTGCCCGGCGCTCCAGGGCTGGCGAGGATGGGGCCATACTACCCACCCTCCTGGCACTCTGGGGCTGGGGGGGGCTGGGACCGCTCTGGGGATAGGGGCACTAGCCTGAGACGGGGGCCAGCAGCCGTGGTGGGGGGCTCAGGGCTGTGGTGGGGGGGTGGGGGGAAAGGTGTTAAGATATAGATATTCAGGCCTGTCTGTAAAGGCCTATACTTTAAGAATTTAGGTATATGCTTATTATTTAGCTAGTTATAGAGATATAAAAGAAAAGAATCTGTGTACGGGTCTTCTCTCCCTGTGACAGTCTGAGGCCCTGTTCTTAGGCCAATGCCTCTGGCTAAGCAGCAGAGGCAGCCATCAGCTGGGAAGCCTATGGTCACATCCTCCCATTGCAAACCAGTCATATTGAACCAAGGCAATCTGGGGCTGTTAGACAGGGGATCCGATCGATCACCCCCAGTTCACGGTCCTTGCGCCTCCGATGCTCACACTCCCCTAATGGAGGCCAGGGCCGGCTCTGGCTTTCTGGCCGCCCCAAGCAAAAAAAAACAGGCCCCGCGGCGGCCAGAACAAAAAAAAAAAAAAAAAAACAAACTGCGGCGCGGCCGGAGCCAGGGGGCAGGGGGACCTGCCATAGGCGGCAGGTTTGTATAATTTTTGTATAATTGTATAATTTTTGGTGGTGCCCAAAATGGTGGTGCCCCCCGCTCCCGCCCTGTAAGCCGATATAAAATGAAGCTACAACACGTCGGCGCCACAAGATTACAAGGGTCAATTCAAAGTGGAAAGTCAGAAGCAGCACTTGCCTGCTTCAATACACAGTATTATATTTTGTTGCACCTGTTGTGACAAAGTGGGAATGTTCTTAATGTTTTCTCTGAATACTGTGTGGGTGCCTCAGTTTCCCCTGCAAGGTGCCAACTGAAGGTGTTGGGGACAAAGAGATCAGATGGCCTCCTTGTCCGGAAGAGACAAAGGCCAGAGGAGGGAGTGTCAGTTTGGAGCTGGCTGGGGAAATGGGGAGAGGCCCAGAACTTGGGTCTGGGCTCTCCACCCCCACAAGATGGACCTGACTGAGGGGTCCTGTTTTCTGTACCTACAAGCTCTGTTTTAGACTGTGTTCCTGTGGTCTAATAAACCTTCTGTTTTACCGGCTGGCTGAGAGTCACGTCTGACTGCAGAATTGGGGTGCAGGGCCCTCTGGCTGCCCCAGGACCCCGCCTGGGCGGACTCGCTGCGGAAAGCACACGGTGTGGAAGGGCATGCTGAATACTCCGAGGTCAGACCCAGGAAGGTGTAAGCTTCTTGCCCTGGAGACAGTCTGCTCAGAGAGAGGAGGCTCCCCCAGAGTCCTGACTGGCTTTGTATGGAGTAGTTCCAGAGCATCCCAGCATCCCCTTCCACACCATGCGCTTCCCGGAAGTCCGCCCAGGCACTGACACTCCCTTCTCTGGCCTTTGTCTCTTTTCCAGGCATTAGGAGGCCACCTGATCTCTTTGTTCTCCAACACCTTCAGTTGGCACCTTGCAGGAGAGCGGCCCAAGGCCATCAGTTGCCCAGAGACAGGGTTTCGGCCATTCTCTGTGCATCACACTGGCCCTCTAGGGCTCTACAACAATCACACCCCCTTATCCCACCATCTAGATCCTTAAGAAATGCATAGGGGAAACTGAGGCACCCACACAGTATTCAGAGAAAACATTAAGAACATTCCCACTTCGTAACACCTGTATATGACTAGTTATATACTTTAAAGGGTGTAAAATAATCAAGAATTGTGCTAAACACAATGATACTCCAAACTGACCACCAACTTTAAGTTGCGTGTTTTTCCCCTCAGGTGAGGGCTCTGAGGTGGGGCTGGGGATGAGGGGTTCACAGTGCAGGAGGGTGCTCAGGAGTGGGGTGCTGGGGGCGCAGGCTCCGGGGTGGGGCAGGGCTGGGGATAAGAAACTTGGGGTGCAGACAGGCTGCCCCAGGGCTAGGGCCAGAGAGGACTTCCCCCCCACACACACACACACTGGCAGCAGCAAGCTCCGGGGGAGGGACCCCTCCTCTTACCCCCCCCCCAGCACACTAACTCTGCACCATGGTCACTGCACATGCTCCTAGGGCCTCTCTCAGGTCCAGAAAGCCCACTCACCTCCCCTATGGTGGGTACCGGGGGTGGGGAGGGTTTGCCATCACGTGTGCAGGAGCAGTGCCAGGGTTTTTGCCGCCCTGGGCGGCAGCGGTCCTCCTCTGAGCATTGATTCGGCGGCGGGGCTCCTTCCGCAGTTCCGCTCCGTGTCTTCGGGGCACTTCGGCGGCGGGTCCCAGAGCGGAAGGACCCGCCGCTGAATTTCCGCCGAAGACCCGGAGCGGGAGGACCCCCTGCTGCCGAATTTCTGCCGAGGACGGCAAAATGCCGCCCCCCAAATCCTGCAGCCCTAGGTGACTGCCTAGGGTCGCCTAGTGGAAGCGCCGGCCCTGCATGTGTGGCCTCCCTTGCTGCTGCCTCACTGGCAATGGGGCTGCCCCTTGCCCAGCGTGGGGCAGGAGTGGGGACTGCAGGGTGGTGGCTGTGTGTGTGTGTGTGGGGGGGTCACGAAATTCATCCAAGCCCCAGCTGCTCAGGTCTAGGAAGCCCCCCTCCCTCATCTCCCCTGTGGTGGGTGGGTGGATGCTGAGGGGGGGAGGGGACTGCCATCACATGTGGCTTCCTTCCTCCCCTGCTGCAGCCTGCTGCCCCTCATCCTAGCCTCACTGGGGGTGGGGGGATGGGGCTGCCCCCTGTCCAGCGTTGGGCAGGAGTGGGGGCTATGGGGGGGGTGGATTACAGGGTCAAACACTCACCGAAGCCCCAGCAGTTGCTCAGGTGAGTGAGATCCACTCCAGATGTCCGTCTCCTGGCCGGAAGTCCCTCCAGGTGGTTGCCGGGGGAGGGGAGGGGGGCTGCCAGCGGCAAAGCAGAAGCAAGCAAGGAAGGGAGAGGCACCGGGCTGTTTTCTTTCAGGCAGGGAAGCTCCGGGGCGCGGGGGGGGGGACTCACGGGGGCCGGGGCCCGCTCCAGGCAGGGCCAGGGGAGAAACCCAGCTCCAAATATTGGTGGAGCACGGCCCCCAGCCTTGAATATTCCTGGTGCTCGGGCACCACGAGCCCATATAACCTGCCGCCCCTGGCCGCCCCAAGCACCAGCTTGCTCGGCTGGTGCCTGGAGCCGGCCCTGATGGAGGCTGCTTGGTGCTGAGTACTTTGGAGAATTTGGTCCCGCATGATTTGCCCAGTATCACAGATGGAGTTTGTGGCAGAGCCAGGAACAGACCCCAGACTTCCTGAGTCCCAGTCCAGAGCTTTCAGCACAAGAGCAATCCTCTTGAAGGCAGCTCCTTGTTTCTCTTCTGACAGAGCAGTGTGTGGCATAGGCCCCACTCACTCTGGAACCTCTCTGCAGAGATGGCCACGCTGTCCAACCTCCCTCCAAGTCTGTTAGCAGCAAATGCAGCTTCATTTTTTAGTTACGCTTTGACTCCTTGACTTGAAATAAATTCCAAAAAGGATACGCGACTGTACAGACCAGCTGATCACAAAATGAGGGTATGTCTGCACCACAAACCTATATTAGGTCAACTTACAGCCACCACAGTAATTACTGTGGTGGTGCATGTCCACACTACCCTCCTTGGGTTGGGGTGTGCATCCTTGCAGGAACACTTCCACCGACTTAAGAGGGACAGTGTGAGGAACTGAGATCCTGGTCTTTCAGCTCTGCTGGCAACTCCCTCACAGGAGCCTGGCTACCCCACATGCTCCTGGGCTCCCAGAGGGCTGCTCCCCCCCCCCCACTTCCCATTCCCTTCAGGGAGCAGGGGGAAGCAAGCTGCCCGGGGCTTCTAGCCCCCCGCCCCATTCACCACCATGAGTGGGGGAAGCCACCTCTGTTCCCCGCTGGGAGCAGGGGGAAGCTGCCCCAGGCTTCCCACCCCCCTGTTCCCTGCCAGGAGTGGGAGGAAGCTGCCCAGGGCTTCTTGCGCCCAGGGAGCAGGGTCCAGTTGCGCCAGCTTCTTGGGGCACCCCTTGGCCACTCCCCACTAGGAACCGGACAGCCTTGTCAATTTCACAACTCACTGAGCTGACTGGCTCCCGGCAGGGAGTGGGCAGTGGGTCACCCTGGCTTCTCGCCCCAGCTCTCAGATGGGAGCAGGGGGAAGCCCCTTGGGGCTTCTCACCCTGGCTACCAGCCGGGAACAGGATCCAGCCGCCCAGCTCTCCAAAGGACAGACATGGTGCCAGCCTAACTACACCAACATAAGCCTTACGCCTCTCATGGAGGTGGAGTTATGATGTCACTGTAGTAGGGCACTTACATCAGCAGGAGGAAGCCTGTAGTGTAGACACTGATATAATTAGGATGACATAAGCTGCCTTATGTTGACCTAGCTGTGTAGTTTAGATCAGCCCTGCCCTTTGCAGGGGCCAGTCAGAGACAGCTGAGTCCATGAAGTGGATAGAAGGCAGTGTAGTGCACACATGGAAGGGGCATAAACCTGGAGTCCAGCCTGGAGGTGCAGCACAGAAAGTGCAGCCATGGGGAAGGAGGTGTCACCTTTGTGTCCTCCATATTATGGGCTGTTCCAAGTCCATTCTGAGCTGCAGCACAGCACAGAATCCCTGAAGCACTATGTGCTACTGTACCCATCTGCCCCAGAACTCCTACACAAGGGCTTGTGATGGTGGCGGCTTAGGGCCACTATCAGCACTGGAGGAATTCTCCCTTGGCTGCTGTGACACATTAACAGCCCCTGTGTGCCACTGGAATGGGGGTTAGAATCTGTCCCCTGCTTTCCTGCTACTCTCTAGTGCCTATACTGGCACTAGAAAAGGTTCAGAAAAGGGCAACTAAAATGATTAAGGGTTTGGAACGGGTCCCATATGAGGAGAGATTAAGAGGCTAGGACTCTTCAGCTTGGAAAAGAGGAGACTAAGGGGGGATATGATAGAGGTGTATAAAATCATGAGTGATGTGGAGAAAGTGGATAAGGAAAAGTTATTTACTTATTCCCATAATACAAGAACTAGGGGTCATCAAGCTAAATGAATAGGCAGCAGGTTTAAAACAAATAAAAGGAAGTTCTTCTTCACGCAGCGCACAGTCAACTTGTGGAACTCCTTGCCTGAGGAGGTTGTGAAGGCTAGGACTATAACAGGGTTTAAAAGAGAATTGGATAAATTTATGGTGGTTAAGTCCATTAATGGCTATTAGCCAGGATGGGTAAGGAATGGTGTCCCTAGCCTCTGTTTGTCAGAGGATGGAGATGGATGGCAGGAGAGAGATCACTTGATCATTGCCTGTTAGGTCCACTCCCTCTGGGGCACCTGGCATTGGCCACTGTCGGTAGACAGGATACTGGGCTAGAGAGACCTTTGGTCTGACCCGGTATGGCCTTTCTTATGTTCTTATGTTCTCTGAGGCCTGGGAAGGAGTGAGCCTATTTCAGCCTTTCACTGCAGGGATTTCTGCTCATCCTAGTCAGGATTTGTCGACAACTATGTTCCCTGTAAGCTGCGTGGCCATGCAGCCATGCGGCAGACTATTTATCGCCGCACAGGAGCCCAGTGAACCCGCTTGGGAATTAACATGGCTGGGGGAGGGCTGCCCACATCACCCAGCCCCCAACCTGCCGCGTCCGGGGCGCCCAGACCCAGCCGTGGCCAGGGTGCTGGAGCCAGAGTGGCCCGGTCCCAGCCGTGGCTGGGGTGGCCCGGACTGGCCCCAAGCACGGCCAGAGCAGCTTGTGTGGGGCAGCCCAGGCCAGCCTCAGGTGTGGCTGGAGCAGCCCGGCCCCAGGGGTGGCACTCCCCCGGCCCGGACGTGCTAGGGCTGGGGGAGGGGCACCTATCCTGCAGCCACAGCCCCAGAGCTACCACCTCTCCCCCCAAGTCCAGGTGCTGCTGCAGGGAGAGAGAGCTGGGGGGAGTCCTCTCTCCCTGCCGTAGCCTCGGAGCCCCCTCCTGCACCCCAAACACCTCATCCCTTGCACCCAACCCTCTGCTCCAGCCCTGAGCCCCTCATCCTCAGCCCCACCCCAGAGCTCACACCCCCAGCCGGAGCCCTCACTCCCTGCACCCAACCCTCTGCCCCAGCCCTGATCTCCTCATCCCTGGCTCCACCCCAGAGCCCTCACCCCCAGCCAGAGCCCTCACCCCCTGCACCCAACCCCCTGCCTCAGCCCTGAGTGCCTCATCCATAGCTCCACCCCACAGCCCGCACGCCCAGCCAGAGCCCTCACCCCCTGCACTCAACCCTCTGCCCCAGTCCTGATCCCCTCATCCCTGGCCCCACCCCACAGCCCGCACCCGCACCCGGAGCCCTCCCACCCCCGCACCCCAACCCTTTGTCTCAGCCCTGAGCCCCCTCCCACACTCTAAACCCCTGAGCCCCACCATATGAATTTTGTTATGTGCACCAATATGAAGGTGATGCATCACACATCACCTCCATATTGGTGCACATAACAAAATTCATTCCGCACATGGGTGGGAAAAATTAGAGGGAACACTGGTTGACCGCATGAAATACCTTAAGAAGGAATGTTCTGGGAGTGTTTTTAAGTGACAGTGGCTCCCCCTCCACACTTACCATGTGACTGTCATCTCTTTGGACCCCTTGCTAATGAAAACATGCGTCTGGCTACAAAGGGCACAGATCCGAGAGAACTAGTTATGAAACATGCGGGTGGAAGCTTCCATTCCCGTGGAGTTTGTGGAGATAAGCTTATCCCCTTACGGGGGACTCAACTGAAACCGCTCAGCTGCCTCAAACTCTTTGTCTTCTCATCTCTCTTTCTTTCAGGCAGCAAATCCATGCTGTCCACTTACTGCTGAGCCCCTGCTCCCTTCATTGGAGATGGCCTATAGCCTTTGATGAGCACAGTTTGGGGTAACAGCTCAGGAATCGGGGGCTATTGTAATATGGGTGGAATCATAAAAAAGCTTATTGGAAAAGTGGCTGTGAAATCTCTCATACATTTCCTGTGAGTTTGAAGTCACGTCTCCCTGTATGACATTTCATTCCTTCTCTCCTGCAGCTGTTCCTCATTTCCCAGCCATAGATTCTTCCTATTTTGCTGGAACATTTGAGTGTACCCTTGGGGTTTGGAGAGGGGAAGGGAGTAAACATCTGCACATGGTTCTCCCCAGTACAATCCCACCCTCTCCCATCCCCTTTGCAGTTTGGCCCAGCTATATATAGCTTCAGACAGACCAAAACAATGGAGCAGGTCTGGGGTTAGTAATCAGAAAATGGAGATCAGCTCTGGCTGCCTCTGAGTTGGGCTGTGATTTGATGGGACTGAGGCCAGATGGGTTCCTCCTCACACCCCAGCAGCACAGCAGCCCACAGAGGACAGGACTTTGCAGGAGAAAAAATGATTTGAAATACGAACACAGAAACAACGGAAACGATTCAAACAGGTCCCTATCCCTACTGTCAGACAGGCTTTCAGTTTGGGCGATGGGATGATATAGGGGGATGCCGTGGACAGGGGAGGTTGTAGCAATGACTAGACTCTTGAGTCCTGTCCCAGCATTCACTAGACACGTGTAGCAGGGCAGTTGCCCCGCTCCTGAAAAAAGGTAAGCTGATTGGGTGTGGCTGCAGCTGTGGCCGCTTCGCCAATCAGGCCACAGCTGGCCCTGATAAAAGGGCTGAGCTGGGTCAGGTCTCTCTCTCTCTCTCTCGCCTGCCTGCCTGCAGCAGGTGCAGCCCAGGAATAGGCAGCGGCAGCGGCAGCTGGTCCTAACCCCTTGCCAATGATGAATGGCCATTACAGACTGCAGTCTGCCCCTTGAGAAAGGGGCTGAAGGATGACTGGCAGTAGACACTGAGGCAAGCTGGGGATAGAGGGTTGGAGGGTTCCCTGGGGAGGGGAGACCCAGTGTGTGGGTACTGCGGAGGGCAGAACCCTGAGGTACATGGGGTCTGGGATGGACGTGGGGGCCCTAAGGCAGGCTGGACAAGAGCTAATTCCCAAGACAACCAGCAGGAGGTGCCGCACCAGTGAGTCTCACTCTGCTACAACATGTATAACATCTGGGATGGATTCTGGCTTCATGGAGCCAGACTTTCAAATATTCAGCACCCATGCTTAGGGAGACAGCTTCAAAAGATCTCCTGATTGTCAGAATTTAAGATTTTACATAGCAGGTTTTTCTCCTAAGGAGTTTTGCACTTAAAATGTTCATCTGTGCCAAAACAGACCAGTCCCAGGAGCTACCAACCTTTACTATGAGAACAGCACAAACCCAGGCCGGAACACACAAGTGTGACACAAATAGCTTGTGACATATGTCCTATCGGCACCACCTTCCAATGCACTCAGAATCCAAAGTCAGGCCAAGCCAAAATACCTCTATGTGGCTCCATTTCCCTGGCAGGGTTTGCAGCCTTCTGTATAAAATGTTTTAAGAGGAGACTATGAATGAGTTTAAAGCCAGCCAAAGAGAGTGGTCCCCAGTGTTAGGGAGGACTTGGTCCAAGATTATAGATTCTAAGGCCAAAAAGGACCAGTGTGATCATCTAGTCTGACCTCCTGTATAGTACAGTCCCCCTCCCCAAAATAGAGAACTTCCCCCCAAATAATTCCTTTTGAACTAGAGCATGTCTTTTAAAAAAAAAAAAAAAATCCAATCTTGATTTTAAAATTTCCAGTGTTGGAGAATCCACCACCATTTTGGCAAATTGTTCCAATGGCTAATGGTTAAACCAGGGGTCGGCAACCTTTCAGAAGTGGTGTGCCGAGTCTTCACTTATTCGATTTAACGTAAGGTTTCGCGTGCTGGTAATACATGTTAACGTTTTTTAGAAGTCTCTATAAGTCTCTATAAGTCTATATTATATAACTAAACTATTGTTGTATGTAAAGTAAACAAGGTTTTCAAAATGTGTAAGAAGCTTCATTTAAAATTAAATTAAAATGCTGATCTCATGCCGCCAGCGCACTCAGCCTGCTGCCGGCCTGGGGCTCCGTTCACCTAGTTTGGCAGTGGGCTGAGCAGGGCCTGGGGGACCCCAGCTGGCAAGGGGCCGGCAGCTGGGACCCCAGACCGGGGGTGCAGGTGGGAATGTGGGGGGTGGGTGCAGGAGCTCCCGTTTAGTGCTCAGGGTGGGGGTGGGTATGTGAGGGGGGGGTGCAAGAGTCAGAACGGGGCTGGAGGTGTATGAGGGGGTGCAGGGGTCAGGGCAGAGGGCTGAGGTGCTTGGCTCATGGGGGTGCTCACGGCAGGGGGCTGGAGGGGATATACCCCATTCCCACCCCTTTCCCCAGGGCCCCGTCCCCACCTCTTCTCTGCTTCCTCCCCGGAGCAGTGAGCACGCTGCGGCTCCGCTCCGCTCCGCTCCCCCTCGCAAGGGCGATCAGCTGATAGGCGGCGGGGAGGGGGAGGGGGAGGGGCAGGAAAGCACCACGCTGGGGGAAGACGCGGGGGAGGAGGGAACTTGGCTGCCGGCATGACCAAGCTTCTGCCTCCTGCCCCCGCAGGAGAAATTGGTGGGCGGGGGGGGGGGGGGGCTGAGTGGGGCCAGGACCCCGGCAGGCAGCAGCGTGCCATTAAAAATCGGCTCGCGTGCCGTCTTTGGCACACGTGCCGCAGGTTGCCAACCCCTGGGTTAAACATTTGTGTCTGAATTTGTTTCATTTCAATTCCCAGCCATGGGCTACTGTTACACCTTTATCTTCTCCCATTGTCAAATATTTGTTCCCCATGGAGGTACTTACAGACTGTAATGAAGTCACTCCTTAACTTTCTCTTTGTTAAGCTAAGGCCATGTTTACATGTACAGTGCTGCAGCTGTACCAATACAGCGGCACTGCTGCAGCGCGTGTGGTGAAGACGCTCTATGCCTACGGGAGAGAGCTCTCCCATCAGCATAAAAAAACACCCCTGTGAGCGGCATAAGCTATGTTGATGGGAGAAGGTCTCCTGCCGACATAGTGCTGTGCTCTCTAGCACTTATGTTGGTGTAACTTATGTCGCTCAGGGGGGTGGAATAGTCAC
>NW_020665097.1:1590911-1753012 GCF_002925995.2 Terrapene triunguis
AAGCAATGCTATCTCCTCTACTAGGTATCCTGATTGGTGCTGCCTCCACCACTGGGTACTCTGAATAGGCAATGCATCCCAACTGGGATCCCAGAATGGGCACTCACTCCCTTACTAAGAACTCCCCATCTCACCTCAATAGCCCTTACCCCAGGTACTCTGACTGGATCCACCTCCCCTTTCCACCTAGGGGTACTCTGAGTGCAGAGGTGACATGTGGGGGGCATAATTCTAGTTTCTCAATCAAAATGTTGTGTGGCACCAACTCAAATGCCTTACAGAAGAAATAGTGTCACAGAGTCGTATATTAATGTCATGCTGTCGGGAGTGTCTCACAACTGGGCAGACCATTAGAAACAGGGCAGATACCCCAAGCTGGTGGTGTGGTAATTAGATTTCACCAAACCAGTAATAAATATGAACTCCTGGACTGCTGGAGTCCCAGAAAATCCAGCCAAAGTGAAAATATTTAGACTTTTTCCAGGAAATCTGTCCTCTCCCTTACCAAACTTACCTTAACCAAAGTGACTTGTGATGCAGTGTCTCTCCACCCTGTACATTCAATGAAATTCACTCTCGCACTCTTAATAAACTCTTCACTACCTGACCAAGACTCAGTCCTAATATAGTTTATACGCCATTCTCCTCCACAATTTCCTCTGGAATAAAGGTGGTAGCATCAGCATGCAAAGTAGTAGAATGGGCACTCACGGGTGGGGGTTGTGAGTGCAGATTGTGGAGTGACCTTAATGTTTGGGCGATTTGGTTTTATATGGCCAGGAGCCCCACAGTGATGACAGACTGTCTCCTTTCCCTTAGGGTAAGAAGTTTTAAAATCTGGCCTCCCTTGAAGTTTTTTAACAAAGTTGGGGTTAGATTTATTCTTGGACACCTCATCCCTTTTAACCTGGGGAGCAGAGGGATTACCCTTCCCCTGGGGTTTAGGTCCCTCACGAGCCCTTGACTCAATATATTCATCAGCAATTTCTGCTGCCTCCAAAACTGTGGAAGTTTTTTTTTGTCACAGATGGCAGCTTTTACCTTATCAGTGACTGTCCACAATCATTACTCTTGTGCCACCAAATCAAACAGCTTCAGCCCCTGCCCATTTTTTCATATAATTACACATCTTATGCAAATATTCCACGAGTGATATTGTCAAACATTTCACAATTTCTATATTTCAATTGATAGGCCTCAGAAGTGATCTTAAATTATTTCAAAACATTTTCTTTAAATTTCTTATACACCATAACATCACCCACCTCCATATCATTAAAAACTTGTGTGGCTTTCCCAGTCATCCTGGTTAAGAGGATGGGCACTCATTTATCCTCTGGAATTGTATGAATCCCACACAATCTCTCAAAGGTGGATAGGAACTCTTCAATGCAATCAGTCTCTTGATAAATTGGGCAGGCTTTCTCCCACTCCCTGCTGTTGAGAGGGGATGTACTCACAGGCTGTGGCAGATCCTTTTGCTGTTCCAGGACTTTGAGCTGAAGTGCATGAGCTCTCTCCTCAGCTGCTCCATGCATCTTTGGTGATGTAATTAACTCTGCGGGCCATAGAGGGCGCCTGGTGTCCTTTTGCTTCCCTTATCAAGTTACTGTAATTCCCAGCTGCTTATTTTTATTACTATTAACTTCCCCTTTTGGGGGGATGTGATGCAGCATTGGGGTAAGGGGATGCAGCACAGAGGGGAAACGTTGCAGTACTGAGGGGGAGAGGATACTGCATTGAGTGGGAAGGGATGCAACATTGAAGGAGAGAGGTGCTGCATTGGGGGAAGGGGATGCAGCATTGGGAGAAGAGGATGCAGCATTAGGGGCGGGGGTGCAGCATTGGGGCAGAGGACACTGTATCGAGTTGGAGAGGCTGCACGTGACTGTGAGGGAGACTGATGCACCATTGAGAAGGAAAGGGGATGCAGCATTGGTGAAGGGGATGTAGCATTAGAGGGAGGGGATGCAACATGGACCTGCGGGTGCTGATAATGGCATTAGGCAGCTTCCCACAGTGATCCCTCTGGCCACCTCTCCCTTGTGCCGATTGGCTGTCCGTTCCAATCCCCTCCTGCACAGTATTTTCACCTCATCCTAACTCCATCTGCCATGCATACCTTCCTCCTTCCCCTTCTTCCTCCCCTCCCACATTCTCCTGCACTATCCCCCATTGTCCTTTCATAGCTCCTCTCCCTTCCCTTGTTTCTCCGTTTAACAATTCCCCACCCAGCAAAGCCCCACCCAAAGAATAAAAAACTTGATGGCATTAAGGTGCCCTTGCTCACTCTGCCTGGGTATCCTAGCCCTCTCTCCCAGCCTGTGTCTGCCTGTCTATTTAGACTGTGAGCTCTTTGGGCCAGGGGCTGTCTCCAACTCTGGGTACATGCAGCTCCTGGCATAAGGGGACCCTTGTCTTGGTGGGTCCTCAGACTAGGCTCTACCATAATACTAATAAAGAGTCCTGTGGCACCTTATAGACTAACAGATGTATTGGAGCATGAGCTGTACAGGTTTTTGTATATGGCCATTCCTAATATCTGACTTGTGTTCATTTATTCTTTTACGTAGGGACTGTCCAGTTTGGCCGATGTGTAGATTGGTCCAGGCTGAGGTTGATGGTGGGGTGGAAGCTGTTGAAATCATGGTGGAATTCTTCCAGAGTCTCCTTCCCATGGATCCAGATAATGAAGATGTCATCAATGTAGCATAGGTAGAGAAGGGGCGTGAGTGGACAAGAGCTGAGGAAGCGTTGTTTCACGTCACCCCACCATCAACCTTAGCCTGGACCAATCTACACGGGAGGTCCACTTCCTAGACACCACGGTACAAATAAGTGACGGTCACGTTAACACCACCCTATACCAAAAACCCACCGACTGCTATGCCTACCGTCATGCCTCCAGCTTCCATCCCGGACACACCTCACGATCCATCATCTACAGCCAAGAACTGAGGTACAACCGCATTTGCTCCAAGCCCTCAGACAGAGACTAACACCTACAAGATCTTCACCAAGCATTCTCAAAACTACAATACCCGCACGAGGAAATAAGGAACCAAATCAACAGAGCCAGACGTGTACCCAGAAGCCTCCTGCTGCAAGACAAACCCAGGAAACAAACCAACAGAACTCCACTGGCCATCACCTACAGTCCTCAGCTTAAACCTCTCCAACGCATCATCAGTGATCTACAACCCATCCTGGACAATGATCCCTCACTTTCACAGACCTTGGGAGGCAGGCCAGTCCTCGCCCACAGACAACCCGCCAACCTTAAGCATATTCTCACCAACAACCACACACCGCACCATAACAACTCTAACTCAGGAACCAATCCATGCAACAAACCTCGATGCCAACTCTGCCCACATATCTACACCAGCGACACCATCACAGGACCTAACCAGATCAGCTACAACATCGCCGGTTCATTCACCTGCACGTCCACCAATGTTATATACGCCATCATGTGCCAGCAATGCCCCTCTGCTATGTACATCGGCCAAACTGGACAGTCCCTACGTAAAGGATAAATGGACACAAGTCAGATATTAGGAATGGCAATATACAAAAACCTGTAGGAGAACACTTCAACCTTCCTGGCCACACAATAGCAGATGTAAAGGTAGCCATCCTACAGCAAAAAAACTTCAGGACCAGACTTCAAAGAGAAACTGCTGCGCTTCAGTTCATTTGCAAATTTGACACCATCAGCTCAGGATTAAACAAAGACTGTGAATGGCTAGCCAATTACAAAAGCAGTTTCTCCTCCCTTGGTGTTCACACCTCAACTGCTAGAAGAGGGCCTCACCCTCCCTGACTGAACTAACCTCGTTATCTCCAGACTGATTCTTGCCTGCATATTTATACCCGCCTCTGGAAATTTCCATTACATGCGTCTGACGAAGTGGGTATTCACCCACGAAAGCTTATGCTCCAATACATCTGTTAGTCTATAAGGTGCCACAGGACTCTTTGTTGCTTTTTACAGATCCAGACTAACACAGCTACAACTATGATACATAATACTAATATAAATCCTATTTGATTTGAGAAACAGAGGAAGGTTATTATCAAGAGTAGTGTTTTCATAAAGGCACAGGACTCTATCTCCCCTGAGCACCCCTTAGCACATGCAAAGTCAACTCACCATAGCAAGTCCAGGGCAGGTGAATGCAGTACACATCACCACACTGGGTACTGGCAGTTCCTTTCACTTCCCATACCCATGGAGGGCCATTCCCAACAACACTTGCCCCACAAAGGATATGAGCAGCAAGGAGGACTTTTCTGAAAGGTAGTGTGGCGTGTTCCAGGCTTTAGTTTTCCATCAGTTAACCAGCTGTATTTCACATATCAATAGTCAACTATTGCCAGACTTTCCATCTTGCAAAACCGCATGCTTCGGAAAAAGCTCAAGTTAGGAGGGCACAGGGTCATGTTTACTCCTCCTGGTCACTCACTTCCCCCTCCCCTCCTGGTCTGTTAGTTGGGCTAAGGGTACGTCGTAGTGATCGATTTATCGGGGATCGATATATCACGTCTCGTTAAGACGCAATATATCGATCCCCGAACGCGCTCCCCGTCGACTCCGGAACTCCACCGGAGCGAGCGGCGGTAGTGGAGTCGACGGGGGAGCCGCGGCCGTCGATCCCACGCTGTGAGGACCCAAGGTAAATCGATCTAAGATACTTCGACTTCAGCTACGCTATTCACGTAGCTGAAGTTGCGTATCTTAGATTGATGCCCCCCCCCAGTGTAGACCAGCCCTAAGGCTGCTTACAAAGGCCTTACAGTTGCTTTCAGCAATCTGCATAACAATTGGTATTCCAGCTGTGGGCAGTGATTTCAGCATGTTACTGGGTTAACAATTTTTTTTTCCTTACGATTATATCTCCCCCTTTAAGTTCTATATTCCTATCATATACAAATTTTACACTATCATGCTCTCTTTGAAGTTCAGTACATGTCAGTCTAAGTGTCTCTGAATTCTGCTGTATTTCTAATTACATGACCCGAACACAACATTAATTGCAATGACTAGCTGTGGTTTGTTTGGAATCCTTGAGTCGTCTTCTTCTTCTTGTTCTGCATCTGTCATCTGTAGAGTTTGCTCTATTGATCGTTCTTTCTGAGGAACAAACTATAGATGTTGACTGTTTCTATTGGACTCTCCACTGTCTGTCTCGATCACATGATCTGGGTGCTGAATTCTTTTTCTTTATGACAGCTGGAGTTGTCCATCCTTTTTCTTCATCCAGTTTGACACAAACATGGTTACCAGGTTCTAGGCTTGGCAGTTCTCTAACCGAGTGACTGTTGTAAAAGTATTCATAAGCCCATTTAACCTTTTTATCTGATTTGGCTATTCTCTTCGTGTTTGGCCACTTTGGAGATAGATTATGTTCCAGATTTGGAGCAGTAGTTCTGACTTGTCTTTCTATCAGGAGTTGTGCTTGACTATATCCAGAATATATAACTATTGGTGTTGATCTGTAACTAATTATCTAGACCATTCCTGATAGGTGTTTGTCCAACCTGCTCTTAAAAATCTCCAATGATTGGAGATTCCACAGCCTCCCTAGACAATTTATTCCAGTGCTTAACCACCCTGACAGTTAGGAAGTTTTTCCTAATGTCCAACCTAAACCTCTCTTGCTGCAATTTAAGTCCATTGCTTATTGTCATATCCTCACAGATTAAGAAAAACAATTTTTCTTCCTCCTCCTTGTAACAACCTTTTACATACTTGAAAACTGTTATCATGTCCCCTCTCAGTCTTCTCTTTTCCAGACTAAACAAAACCAATTTTTTCAATCTTTCCTCATAGGTCATGTTTTCTAGACCTTTAATCATTTTTGTCGCCCTTCTCTGGACTCTCTCTAATTTGTCCACATCCTTCCTGAAATGTGGTGCCCTGAACTGGACACAATACTCCAGTTGAGGCCTAATCAGAGCAGATTAGAGCGGAAGAATTACTTCTCATGTCTTGCTTACAACACTCCTGCTAATACATCCCAGAATGATGTTTGCTTTTTTTGCAACAGTGTTACACTGTTGACTCGTATTTAACTTGTGGTCCACTATGACCCCCAGAACCCTTTCCGCAGTACTCCTTCCTAGGCAGTCATTTCTCATTTTGTATGTGTGCAACTGATTGTTCCTTCCTAAAGGGAGTACTTTGCATTTGTCCTTATTTGTCCAATCTCAGCCTCTCCATTTGCTTGTGGGTAATGTGGGCTACTAGTAATATGATCAAAATCATAGAATCATAGACTATCAGGGTTGGAAGGGACCTCAGGAGGTCATCTAGTCCAACCCCCTGCTCAAAGCAGGACCAATTCCCAACTAAATCATCCCAGCCAGGGCTTTGTCAAGCCTGACCTTAAAAACCTCTAAGGAAGGAGATTCCACCACCTCCCAGGGTAACCCATTCCAGTGCTTCACCACCCTCCTAGTGAAAAAGTTTTTCCTAATATCCAACCTAAACCTCCCCAACTGCAACTTGAGACCATTGCTCCTTGTTCTGTCATCAGGTACCACTGAGAACAGTCTAGATCCATCCTCTTTGGAACCCCCTTTCAGGTAGTTGAAAGCAGCTATCAAATCCCCCCTCATTCTCCTCTTCTGCAGACTAAACAATCCCAGTTCCCTCAGCCTCTCCTCATAAGTCATGTGCTCCAGCCCCCTAATCATTTTTGATGCCATCCGCTGGACTCTTTCCAATTTTTCCACATCCTTCTTGTAGTGTGGGGCCCAAAACTGGACACAGCACTCCAGATGAGGCCTCACCAATGTCGAATAGAGGGGAACAATCACGTCCCTCGATCTGCTGGCAATGCCCCTACTTATACAGCCCAGAATGCCGTTAGCCTTCTTGGCAACAAGGGCACACTGTTGACTCATATCCAGCTTCTCGTCCACTGTAACCCCTAGGTCCTTTTCTGCAGAAGTGCTGTACTGCAAAGTGCATTGCCGACATGTATAAGAAATTGTAGAGTAATCATGTTTGTGACAACAAGAAAATATAAGGTAATTAAAAAAATAGAAAAGATTGTTGGCCATCTTCTCTCAGCAGTGTCTCCATTGAACTGCGACAGGTCTCCCCTCATTGGTAGCAGGGTTTTGGTCCTTCATCCCATCAGTGTTTACATTGAACTGTTTTGGCACCACTGTGATGGGGTATTCCTGTGTGCCAAAAATGCTAACTCAGGGTCTGAACCAGAAGAAACAGCCTTGTGTAACTGTCTCTTAGCTGTTTTAACAGCTGATTCCACCTTACCATTATTCAGTGGGTGTGCTAAGGAGCTGGTGTGGTGGTCAAACTCCCACGTGCATGCAAATTCCTTGAATTCTTCCAGGACAAACTGGGGTCCATTACTGGTGAATACAGTGTTTGGAATGACATATCTCACAAAGTTGACTTTCAGTTTGCCAATCACTGAGTTGCTCCTTGTATCAGGCAGGACATAGACCTCCCAGAAGTTTAAGTAGTAGTCCACTATAATCAAGTAGTGCTTTTCTTTTAAAGTAAATAAGTCCACTCCCACCATTTCCCATGATTGGGTGAGCAGCTCATGTGGTAACAAAATCTCTTTTTACTGGATGTTAATACATGATTGGCAGGTGTCACACCCGTTTATCAAGGAGCAGAGTTGCACATTCATTCCTGGCCAATAAGCACACAGTGGAGCTCGTCTAAGACAGTTGCCAATGCCCAGATGTGGGGCATGTATTTTTTGCATGATATTCTTATGTAACGAAGTGGGGACAAGAGCTCTTTGTCCTAGAAATATAAATCCATCCTGCACATTCAGATCATCTTTAATTTAAAATATGGTTCTGCTCCTACTGGCTTTTGTCTTCTGGCCACAGTGCTAGAATCACTTTCTTGACTTCCTGTAGTTGGATGTCTTTTTGTGTAGCCTCTTTGATTTCTATCAGCTTCGCTGTTGAACCTGGAAGATAGTGCAGCATGTTAATGGATTCAATATCCTGATCCCCTTCCCACAAATTGCTGATGCTGGGTATATATGCCTTGCTCAGGATGTCAGCCATGGGCAGTGGGTGAAACCCCACTCTGGGGAGGCTAGCCCCCAGCTCCGCCCCTTCTGCCCATGCCCTCCCCACAGCTGTAACCCTGAGACCCCCTGCACCCCCCCACGGTCAGAGCCACAAGTCCCCCCTGCCACCCAGAGGAGCCCTGGGCTGGCCGAAGCCCCAAGCCTCCCCCTTCCCTGCCCAGAGGAGCCCCGGCTGGGCTGGCAGAAGCCCTGAGCCGAGCCTCCCCCCACCCGGAGGAGCCCAGGGCTGGCCACAGCTGTACTGTGCTTCCCCTCCCCAGACCCAACCAGCCCACTGCCCAGGGGAAAAGCATCTGTTAGAAGACGCTTTTGATATGCCCGATGCAGGTTCCAGGGCAGCTGAGGTGGCGGTTTGTGCCTCCTCAGCCACCCTGGAACCTGCATGGGGCATAATAAAAGCAAAAACTTCGCCGCCAAACCCCGCAACTGGGGTTCCGGCAGCCGCAGCAGCGCCAGGGAAGGCAGAGCCTCCCCTGGCCTATTATTCCCGGTGCCCAGGGTATCGGCTAACACCAGTAATCATCCTGGACAATATCTGACCTCCACCTGGTAGTGCTTGAGGTGTATCAGCATAGACTGCAATCTTTTTGGAGCACTAAAAAGGGCCTTTGCTATGATTTTCTCTATGAATTTGTGATCTGATTGCAGTATTACTGCGTAGCCATAGATGTATTGATGGAATCACTTCACTCCAAATACCACAGACAGAAACTCTTTCTATTTGCGCATACTCCTGTTCAGTCTCTGACAGGGCTCTGCAATCATAAGTAATCAGTTGCTCCTGCAAAAGAGCCACCCCAATCCTTTCTTCATTACATCACACTGGTGTGTCAGTGTCTCTCCTGGCCGGTAGTACTTCAGGACAGAGGTACTCAGTATTATTTTTTTCAGCATGTCAAATACTTCCTGTTGGTAACTTGCCCAGACCCACTAAACATCCTGCCTTGTGAGCTGATGTGTGGTTCTGCTACTGCAGCCAAGTGTGGACAAAATTTGGACAGAAAATTTATCATTCCTTTATCCCTTTCACATCTGCTGGAGCTGGCATGTCTCTGACTGCTTTGATCTCACTGGGACCTGCATTCAGGCCCTCTGCTGTGAGCAGATATGCAATGTATATCACCTCATGCTGTTTGCATCACATTTTTTCTGGGTTGAGTTTTATGTTCTTGTCCCTGCATTGCTGTAGAAATCTTGTAGTTTTCTGTCATGGTCTCATTCGCCTTCTGTATCATTGCTCCCTTCACTTATCATGAGGATATCATCTGCAATTATTTCCTTCAAGAATTTGGGGGAGTCCTCTCTGGAATATGTCTGGTGCTGGGCTTATACCTATCAGTATGGGCAGACATATGTAATGACGAAATGGTGTTGCAAAGTTTTCAGCAGGCTGGACTCTTTATGCAGGCTTATGTGCCAAAACCCATTCCTCACATCACAAACTATCAAGATTCTGCCTTTGGAAATTTCTGGCAAGATGTCATCAACTGTGAACATTGGATGGTCATCATCATCATCACTCCCATAACCGCATTGGTTGTTGGGGCACCATCATTGACGAGCAATCAAACAATTGCCTCCACCCCTGACGATTGTGTGTCAGTGCTTGAATCTCCATGAAGTCCATTCCTGTCCACTCTTTTATGTTGTCAATCCATCTCTTCTTCTGTCTACCTCTTCTTCTCTTCCCCTCTACTGTCCCTTGGAGGATGATCTTGGATAGGCCAGATGATCTTGTAACATGGCCATATCACTTCAGCTTGCGCTTCTTCACGGTCATCAGGAGGTCTTCATATGACCCAGCGCATTGGGTGATAATGTTGCGGATCTCTTCATTAGTGACGTAGTCAAAGTAGGAGATACCCAGGATTTTATGGAAGCATCTCATCTCTACTACCTGTATTTTCCATTCAAGTTCTGCCGTAAGGGTCCATATCTCGCACGCATACAGAAAAATGGGGATGACCAATGCATACCGCAGTTTCAGTTTGGATTCCAGGGAGATGTTCTTATTCCTTCAAATTGGCTTTAGCTTTTCCACTGCTGCTGTTGTTTGCGCAGATCTTGCCCGAATTTCTGCCTTGGATCCTTCATCATGATGATTGCCCCCAAATACTTGAGCTGTTTCACTGTCTCCAGCTCTTGTCCACTGACAGTGATATGTGAGCTGATCCCATCACGTTTGTTTGTCATCAACTTGGTTTTCTCTGCACTGATTTCCATGCCGTATTTTGTGGAGGTTTCATTCAAACATTTCACAAGGTTGGCAAGTTCATCTTCACTGCCTGCCAGGCCATCAATGTCATCAGCGAACCGAAGGTTTGAGATTGTTTGCCCCTCAATGCTGACTGTGCATATGTGATCTTCTAGGGCATCAGTCATTATGCGCTCCAAGTAGTTGTTGAACAGTGTGGGCGAAAGAAGGCAGCCTTGCCGGACTCCAACAGTCATGTGAAACCACTCTCCTATTGTGCCATTGACGAGAACTGCACTGCTGGCCTTACCATGTTTAATGGTAAGAATAAGCTTACAACCAACATTGTATTTCTTCATGGTTGCCCAGAGAGCTTCAAGCCATACTCTGTCAAACGCCTCCTTGAAGTCAACAGAGACGTGGTAGATGTCCTGCTGGCATTGTAAGTATTTCTCACGTAGAACACAAAGGTTGAAAATCTGTTCTGTGATACTTCTTCCAGCACGAAAGCCAGCCTGTTCTTCAGCGATGATATTCTCCACTTGTGGCTTCAATCTGTTCAATATGACTTTCAACAGCACTTTGCTGGGATGGCTAATTAAGTTTATAGACCGGTAATTTTGACACAATTGCAGGTTGCCTTTCTTTGGCAGAGTGATGATTAGTGACTGTGTCCATGTGGAGGGCCACTCACTGATCTGCCAGATCTTGTTGCAGATCTTGGTGAGTACATCAATTACTATTTCTCCTCTGAATTTCATCAGTTTGGCTGGGATGTTGTCAATACCTATAGTCTTTCTATTCTTGAGTGATTTCACAGCTGTCTACACTTCTTCACATAGTATTGGAAAGTCATCCTCCTCTGTTGAATCTGGGCTGTCTAAGACACTAGGATCTCCATTTGTCTAGTGGTTGTACAGATCAGAGCAGTAGTTTGTCCACCTATTGATGATGTCCCTTTCTTCTGTAAGACTGTTCCCTTCTTGTCTTGAATTACGTTCACTTTGGTCCATCTTTCCTTCGTCAGATCTTTTACAACCTGGAAGGCTCGTTTGCTATTTTTATTATTGAACACTCTTCAATTTTAGAGCTTTGTTTTTCAGTCCACATCTCCTTGGCCACCTTCATTCCTTTCTTGATCTTTCTGCCAATCGCTCTGTATTTATCAGCTCCCTCAGTGCTGTTCTTGTATCTCTTAAGTTCTCTTCTAATGTCACACATTTGTACTATTTAATTTGTGACCCATGGTTTTGTCTTCTTACGATGTTTCCCAAGGATGTCCATTGCTGCCTCATTCATTACAGTGTTGAAATTGTTGGTCATTGTTTCTAAGTCTTCCTCTAGAGCAAGCAGCGGGGCAAATTTTCCGCCGATCATTGCTTGAAATGACTCTGCAATGTTTCAGTCTCTGAGACTTTCTAAGTCAAACTTGGTTCTGGTGAACTTTGGCCTGATGATTTTTCTTAGCTGCAGCCAAAAATTTAGCATCACAAGGTCGTGATCACTTCCAATATCAGCACTGTTGAAGCTCCTTATTTTAGCTCTGTTAATCCCAGAACGAAATTGGTTTTGCACCATGATGTAGTCAATCTGGCTGTGATGTAGACCATTAGGTGCGTGCCATGTTGATTGTCTGGATGCTTTATGTGCTCCTAATGTGTTGCAAGAACTCATTGTGGGTCTGGGGACAGAATAAGCCCACTGCTCTTCCTGCATGTCATAAGAGGCGATTAAAAGGGGCTGCCTGGAGAGAGATGGGCTCTGCCAGGTTAGAAATTTGCCCAAGACACACCATGTGATGAGCAAGTCAACAATGTCCATACCGGACTGATCACAGCCCTGGTTAATAATAACTGCTCCATCCTTCTCCCACCAGGGCAGACGCAACAAGCATACTACTGGTGTAACCCCAACAAAGAGGATCCGTGGAAGAGATAACATCACCATAGCCACATGGAATGTAAGGACATTGAGACAAATAGGGAGGTTGAAAGAATTCACGTACGAAATGGAACAATACACCTGGCACCTCCTAGGAATCTCTGAGGTCAGATGGAAGAACTTTGGAGAGGTACGAACAGAAGAAGGCCGTGTGCTCTATTACAGTGGAGAGGACAAACATGTCAATGGCGTAGGATTTCTTGTGTATAAAGATATCAAGAATTCATTATTAGAATGCCACCCAATGTCCAGCAGGCTTATTTCCATATATCTAAAGGCAGTACCGTTTAATATCACAGTGGTACAAGTCTACGCCCCTACAACAGACTATGATGATGAGCAAATTGAGACTTTTACAATCAGCTCCAAGACATCATCGATAAGGTACACAAGAAAGATATCCAGATTGTACAAGGAGATTGGAATGCTAAAGTGGGTACTGATGCACAGGCAGATTGGCGAGATTATTGTGGCCCTTTCTGTAATGCGGTAACCAATGAGAGAGGACTGAGACTTTTGGAGTTTGCCAGCTATAACAGTCTGGTTCTTGCAAACATTGGATGGTAGCATCTTTTTAATGCCAGGTTTAATGGCTTTGGGTCTATGTAGATATGTAATTTTCCTGATGGCTTCCTTATTACCACCACGTTGCTTACCTAAATTGTAGTGGCTTCTGCAGGTGCTATGACACCCCTATTCTGAAAACTTTGAGCTCCTTGTATGCTGGATTATGTAGTGCCACTGGAATTTTTCTTCCTGGTAAGTACACAGGTTCCACTGTGGGGGTCTACTTCCAGTTGCAGCTTTCTTTCAAGGCACTCATCACCTTTGAAAACATTCCCATATGCTTTTAAAATTGTCTCCACTGTCCATAGGACTCCCCCTTGTGCTTCTTGCAATGCACTACAAAATTCTGGTGCTGGCCAGCGATCAGGTCCATGGCTTGTATGGCTGTATTCCCCAAGAGGGATCTGTTGTGTTTACCATCCACCATCACAATCTTCAGTTGATACTGTCTGTTGTTTTTTGAGCTAGTTAATATGAGCTCATATTTTCCTAACATTGTATTATCCTCTCATTGTACATTATTAGATCATGCCTGCTTTTTGTAATGGGTGTGTTCGAATATAATTCACCCCAAGGTATTGCATCGCAGTAGGCCCAGCTATCCATCTGACATTGCATAGGGCATGTCCCTATTAACCTTGTTGCACGCACAGAGGTTAAGAACATAAGACCATAGAATGGCCCTACTGGGTCAGATCAAAG
Source organism: Terrapene triunguis (assembly GCF_002925995.2). NCBI lineage: Eukaryota > Metazoa > Chordata > Testudines > Emydidae > Terrapene > Terrapene triunguis. The sequence continues at coordinate 1,604,406 of NW_020665097.1, forward strand.
GTCCATCTAGCCCAATATACTGTCTTCTGACAGTGGCCAGTGCCAGGTGCCCCAGAGGGAATGAACAGAACAGGTAATCATCAAGTGATCCATTCCCTGTTGCTCAGTCCCAGCTTCTGGCAAACAGAGGCTATGGAGACCATTCCTGCCCATCCTCGCTAATAGCCATTGATGGACTTATCCTCCATGAATTTATCTAGTTCTTTTTTGAACTCTGTTATGGTCTTGGCCTTCACAACATCCTCTGGCAAGGAGTTCCACAGGTTGACTGTGCGTTGTGTGAAGAAATACTTCCTTTTATTTGTTTTAAACCTGCTACCTATTAATTTCATTTGGTGACCCCTAATTCTTGTGTTATGAGAAGTAGTAAACAACACTTCCATATCTACTTTCTCTACACCAGTCATGATTTTATAGACCTCAATCATATCTCCCCTTAGCTGTCACTTTTCCAAGCTGAAAAGTCCCAGTCTTATTAATCTCTTCTCATACAGAAGCCATTCCATACCCCTAATCATTTTTGTTGCCCTTTTCTGAACCTTTCCCAATTCCAATATATCTTTTTTGAGATGGGGCGACCACATCTGCACACAGTATTCAAGATGTGGGCGTACCATGGATTTATATAGAGGCAACATGATATTTTCTGTCCTATTATCTATCCCTTTCTTAATTATTCCCAGCATTCTGTTTGCTTTTTTGACTGCCACTGCACATTGAGTGGATATTTTCAGAGAACTATCCACAATGACTCCAAGATCTCTTTCTTGAGTGGTAACAGCTAATTTAGACCCCATCATGTTATATGTATAGTTGGGATTATGCTTTCCAATGTGCATTACTTTGCATTTATCAACATTAAATTTCATCTGCCATTTTGTTGCCCAGCCATCCAGTTTTGAGAGATCCTTTTGTAGCTCTTCGCAGTCTGCCTGGGTCTTAACTATCTTTAGTAATTTTGTATCATCTGCAAATTTTGCCACCTCACTGTTTACCCCTTTTTCCAGATTATTTATGAATATGTTGAATAGGACTGGTCCCAGAACAGACCCCTGGGGGACACCACTATTGACTTCTCTCCATTCTGAAAACTGACCATTTATACCTACCCTTTGTTTCCTATCTTTTAACCAGTTACCAATCCATGAGAGCACCTTCCCTCTTATCCCGTGGCAGCTTACCTTGCGTAAGAGCCTTTGGTGAGGGATCTTGTCAAAGGCTTTCTGAAAATCTAAGTACACTATATCCACTGGATCCCCTTGGTCCACATGCTTGTTGACCCCTTCAAAGAATTCTAGTAGATTGGTGATGTCGGGTACAGCAAGTCAGATACTTTATTTTCTCTCTATCAATTGCATAGAGGGAGAGAGCTAAACAGGTCTCTCAACAGGTAAACAATTACAGCAAGCATTTATACCTTTTGTTACAGTCAATAATGAGCAACAGCTGCATTTTGTTTATACATAGGTCATTCTGATATCTTGTTTTGCTCACTAATGTAGACTCCTAGTCTACATTCCATATTATCTACACATTATCTACACAAGGTCACAACAACTTCTCACACAGTTCTTTCCCCACTCGCCTCACACATTCCTCGCTTCTCCAAATCTCGCGTTATTAGGGTTACAGTTAGCCTGACTCTTGCTAACGAACTGTCATGCATTGCAATCCCCTTCCTGTCAGTTCTTTCTCTGCTTCCACAACCCCCCCCCCTTTTGTACTACTAGTACAACAAACATTCTCAAATCTCTATTTGCATTAAGTCTTGGAATTCAGATTCTACTTCACATGCTTCAACCTTAGGGGTTTTGATTGGATGTAATGACAATGCATGATGAGCATGGACATGAAAGGTATTACTATTATTACGCCCTTTACAATAACATAATCCTAAGCTAACTAATTAGCAACACAAGCAATAACATTCCCATAGCAATAATATGATGGGGTTGTTGTACAATTTTAGTCATAAAGCACAATACAGCATACTTAGTACATAAAGTAGACACTCTATAAGCTGTATGAAAGACTTACTTTTCAACTTGATATATATATTGAAGCATGTGAATTTGCCCTTGTATTTCAGAGATTTTCTGAACCTTTGGTAACAGGGAAAGCAAATTTTGAAATCGATCTGGTACTAAACTAGTCCAATTAAAGGGTATCTGGAACCTAAGGGCTACTTGGAAAATTCTATCTGCAGGCCAGTAAATAATATGATTGCCTACAGTGGTCATGAGATTAAAATGTATGTCTTGCAATGTGGTGGCTTTAACATACACACAGCTATCATTAGTTTGAAAAAGTAAGTGTCCTGTCAGGGTAGTTCCTTGTCCCCTACCCTCCCAGCAAACGTAGTCATGAAGAGTAACAACTGCTCCTGACTTCAGTTTACGGATACACTGAAGCTGTGGGGGTTCTAACGGCCAAAATGTCCTGATTCCCTAACCCCATCCAAATGTCAGGTGTAATCCCAGGAGCACTGACTAAAAATCGATTGGGCATACCAGGAGGTCTAATTTCCCAGATGTCTCGGTGAATTACCCAATCTCACATGCATCCTCCCCATGGACCCGGCAGGATTCAGTATGTGGGAGCCCACACCCCCCCAACCGGTCCATATGCTTGGAAGGAGCACTGAGAACGTCCGCACCTCCACCCAGACAGTCTCCAAGTATGTCTCCATGGCCACAGATCAGATGGTACTCCTGATGTGTCTGTAAGGGCAGTGGGCCAAGCCTGAACGTGCTAGATCCCACTGCAATGCCTTCCCAGCCTCAGTGATATTCAATACCATCTCTGTCAGCAACTTCTGGGTCATTGAACTAAGAGCGGAAATAACATGTAACTCACCAACTCCAGCCTGTACCTGGGTTAGCTATGCCCCAATTTCTCATCATGTTTTGGTTCTTAAAAATATTCCAAACTGCTGCTGCACTATTGGCCCCATCCCAAAGGGATCTGGTCAAGTCTCTCTTCTTTCTAGAGGAAATAACCCAAGCCCTCTGTTGTGCTAATCTAATGGCAGCCCCCTTTGAACAATTTGGGTATGTAGAGATGATCTGGAAACTGGATAAGGGCAATGAAAATTTAACAGTCCGTAGTATAGTGTTAATCACAGTCCATTGATATCCTAATACATTTCTTTTTGGGGTAGTACTATACCACATTCCCAAGCATGGGTCCCACAAGTTTCTTCCTGCCAGTGTATAATTCTTTGTTTCTTCACCAGGGTCAGTTCTTAATGTCTCTTGTAGGCAGGAATCCCTGGACTTTGGTGGTTCCAATGAAGCAAGTGTTCCTTCTTCTCTTTTCCTGAAACAGTCATGGTTCAGCATCATACAGGGGAGAGGTTACTAGCACATCACCCTGTAATGGTTTTGCGTCTTCTAAAAAAAATCCAAAGGCACAGTAGGTCCGTCAGTGGACAAGGGAGAGGTTACTAGCACTTCACCTTGTCTTTTTTTCCTTTTTCCTGCTGTCCAGAAGGCACAGCTGAGCTAGAAGGAGAAATAGGCTTATCAGTCGGAGAGTCCTCCCGAGGTGGAGGGGTCTTTTTACAGTGAGAAGCATGGGTCCAGGCAGTCAGTCCTTGGCACTTCACAGCGGTGTTGGTGGTTAACAGGACTTGGAAAGGGCCTTTCCAGCATGGAGCCAAAGCAGTCTTTCGTTGGTGGATCTTTACATAGACTCAGTCTCCTTGTTTCAATGAACGGCAGGGCTACTAGGGTCTTTGGGTAGCATTTCTTTTATCTGTGAGAAAAGAAACCTAACACATTTCATTAATGCCTGGCAGTGTTTTGCAGATCTCATAGTTGCTTGGGCACATTCAGGCCCCCCCTTTTCTTGGCTGTCAGCCAAGTCTTAGCTGTGAACAATGTCCTTGGATGGGTCCAGCATCTTATCTTTGGACTGAGCTTGCTAGCTATATTTTTTTTCTCAGTTAACTCATTCTGTTCTTGTTCCTTCTCCCCTTCTTGGCTTCTTTTAACCTACAAAGGAAACTTCCACGCTTCACTCATACACCTTTTCCCAACAATGAACACATACACATTGCCATTATACAGTACATTAGTCTTGTATCAGAGGGGTAGCCGTGTTAGTCTGAATCTGTAAAAAGCAACAGAGGGTCCTGTGGCACCTTTAAGACTAACAGAAGTATTGGGAGCATAAGCTTTCGTGGGTGAGAGTCTTGCATCTGAAGAAGTGAGGTTCTCACCCATGAAAGCTTATGCTCCCAATACTTCTGTTAGTCTTAAAGGTGCCACAGGACCCTCTGTTGCTTTTTACATTAGTCTTATTATTCAATGTATGCCATGTACACCCTTCCAGTAAAATAACTTCTATACAGAGCTTTGGAGCAACAAACCAGGACAAGCACACCCACTTTTGAGGAGTCCACTCGGTACAACCTCTGGTGTCCAATAGCTTTCCTCCCTCCCCACCCTCTGGCTAGAAATCTGAGGTAGCCAGAAGGATCCCATGGGCAATATGGGGAGTGGGTTAACCTTTCATGTCCTTGCTGCCAAAGACTGTTGGTATGCAAGTTTTAACAACAATTTTGGCCATAGATCACAAAAATAATTCCTATTGTGCCAGTAAATGCATCGTACGTTGAATGCTATTCAGCTGGCATCCATTTTCTCTGATGATCTGAAAGACAAAAGAACAGAGGTCTACCCCTTCTGGGCAGTCAGTCATTGCTTAAAATATTTCCTTTATATACACATACTCTTGTTGATTTTAGACAAAACAGAGGAATTACCCCATATTTCCTTGTATTTGTTTAATAGGCAGCCCAGGTTTCAGTGGCTTCTACCTTATTAGTTAGAAAATTGCATTAATACAGATGCTTTCTGGCTTGCTTCCCGCTCCAAAGCTATCCACAGCTTAAAGATTCTTACTTAAAAAAAAGGGACAAAATTAACTTTCCCAGACTTTTGATTGCCTTTTACTTCTAACCTCTGCTTTCAAACACACAGTGATCTGAACAAGACAACACAACCTATATTGGTAGGTTTGCATTTCTTTTACCTTTACTACAATATACACTGCACATGTTCTGGGGGAAATGCACATCCTCTCCACAATTTAATTTCTACAACACTAGCCACATCAATTTCTACACAAGGTGTAACTATTTCTTTTTTGAACACCGGGTAAAGACCATTTACTTAACATATAATTCAAAGGGCTATCCTCAGAGGGTTTTACCAGAGACCCACCCATCTGCCTGCTGACACTCTAACAGAGAATTACACGGAGAACAGAGGGAATTATGGCCTAATAGGATCCTATTACAGGAATTTCTACTAATACTGACCACTACAGGGGACGGAACAGAAGGATCCCAATTCGACCTCAGAGCTTCATCGCACGCGATGGCTTCCACTCTGAGGAATTACGAATGAGAGGCTCAGTTCCGTCCACACACCTAACGCCCAAATGTATAAGACAGAAATTCATTAACCGGAGTCGCCAGTAACTGTCACCAAAATATCGGGTCCACCTAGCTGAGAGCCAATAACAGCCAGACAGGGATAAGGAAAAGTTGCTTTATTCTGCAGAAGAAAGGAGAGCCTTGCACCTTGGTACAAAGACTCTGTCTTACACACATTTTACCATTCCAATTATTATCCTGGGGATTTGAAATCCCCATGCTTATAATTACTTACTCCTTTCCTTCCACTATGCCCTCAAAGTTTCCAACCTGTTTTCCAATCTCTCTATCTGTTGCCTGCCCGCTTGGGCCCGATCCTGCTTTTCTTGCTGAACCGTCCCTTCCATGGGCACCGGCTTTTTCACTACCAATTTAGCTAGGAGGGTGGGCTTCTCAACTAGCCCCCACTCTTCCTGGTCTCTTCCCTTAAACATTCTTACTCACAAGGCTACCCAAGTCCTCCCTCATGAGGCTTGCCACCTGGGCAAAACGCATGGCTCATTGGCGTTTAACTATTCCATTTTCTCTTGTGGCAAACACACTGCTCTTACAGCATATACTGAGCACAAATAATTAAATTTTGACAAGTCCCTGAAGGACCGGTACTTGCTTAGCCAGTGCTTCCTTTTCTGCCTGGAAGTCCTGTCTCAAGGCTTGCAACTTGCCCTGGGCGTAGGGTTGAGCTGCTGCCTGGTTCATGATCTATGCTCTTAATTGCTCAATTCTAGTTATCAAGTACACAACTCTTCCCTTTTCTGCAACTTCTCTATTGCCCAGTCCTGCTACGACTGGGGGTAGATCCACCTGACACACTTCCCGGTCAACCGGGGTGGAGAGAGGAATGCTAAACCCCTCTCCGGTTCTCAGACTTACTGCGGCTGAGAGTAGGCACACTTTCATACTCACACACGTACATCCAGACTGGCCACGTCTGTGTATAACGTTCAGAGAAGGCGCTGTGCAATCTCCAACTTGCTTCCTCTCTTGGGAGGGCAGTTCTTTTACGCCCGGGGGTCTCCTGGGGCGTCTTTTCAGTGATTCCAGTCCAGGCCGGCTGCCTGTGGCTTCTTCAGCATCCCCAAACCACACCAGCTCCAGGGTCGCAAAGGCAGACTGTTGGATCTCACTGGACAGTTAAGCTTTGCAAATGTAATCTCAGCACTGTAACTTGTATTGCCTTTGGTTTGACTCTGTCTATATTTTTTTCACAGCCAGCTGGGGCCGAAAGCAGTTTTTCTTTGTACTTAGCCTGGTCTGCGTTGATTCTTGACCTTGAACGCAGATTAACTTTCTCTTTATCTCTGGACCAAGCTGAATTTCAAATTAGCCCATTCCTTTCCTCAATAGACAAATTGCTCCCATTGTGTGTCAGAGGCTTTTTGGTGAATAAAAGCTCCTCTGAGATGTATGATCTTATCTAGATTGAAGGTACCTTCTAGTGGGCATTGTTTAGATGAATTTGCACGCGTGTAATGATTCCAATTCTCTAAATACCTGCAGGTTTTAAGACCATAATGTACGTACATGAAATAAGATGGGGTACCCTTAGGGGGTGAGAGGGAATGCTTAGACTGTCCCCCACCCATTTTCCAATCACACACACAGGGAGGATGCCCTGTCCGCTCTAGCGGCACATAAACTAAGGATCTCTCCCTACAGGATACTCACACAGGAGAGGCTAATGAGGATGGCCATGACCCTCCTACACCTCCCTTCAGCAAAGAGCATCGGCTAGTCTCAGAGAGACTGCCCCGCTTACTCTCGTTGCATCCAGCGAGATGATCAGACTGTCAGTGGCTCACACAGAGAGGAAAAGGAGGAGGGAAGATGGGTTCACACACTCCTAGACCCAGGTAGCTTCCTCGCCGGACGATGCCAGGCCGAGTTAGCCCACCGTGGGTCAGATCTCCTAAAAGATCCTCTAGTTACCGGGCTTGTGTTAGAGTAGTTCTGGTCACGAGCCAAAAGACTTCTCAGAGTACTCTGGGCATTTTCTGGTAACTCTCAATTCACACTGGTGTACATACACACACACACACCAAGGCCTCTATCTCCAAATACCACGATGCATCTGTACCTTATGTCCGGACTCAATACACTATAAGGCGGTAACAACCCCTCTTGAGGTGGTAAAAACCCCTCAGCACCGGTGCATACCTATGCAGCTCTCTTATGCATATGGGGGCGGCGAAACTAACAGTTCCCCAGAACCGCATACAACTACCTTATTGGGGGTGGCAAAACAATTCCCCAGAACCGCTCTGCATCTGATCTTGCTGCACAGTCAATAAGTTCGGATGGCGTGAGCCCAACAGGGACAGACGGCCCCACGGACAGTCCTCCTCCGACACCCCAATAGAGATTTCAAAAGGTCTCCTACCTCTATTGTGGCGCCATGGGGTTCGAAGGGGAACGATCCGTAGCAGCTGCCGGTGCCTCTGCGGGCGTTGCCATCCCGGACGAGCCCCCAAATTGTAGGAGAATAACAGAGTTCTCACTTTTTGTTTGGGTACAGCAAGTCAGATACTTTATTTTCTCTCTATCAATTGCGTAGAGGGAGAGAGCTAAACAGGTCTCTCAACAGGTAAACAATTACAGCAAGCATTTATACCTTTTGTTACAGTCAATAATGAGCAACAGCTGCATTTTGTTTATACATAGGTCATTCTGATATCTTGTTTTGCTCACTAATGTAGACTCCTAGTCTACATTCCATATTATCTACACATTATCTACACAAGGTCGCAACAACTTCTCACATAGTTCTTTCCCACTCGCCTCACACATTCCTTGCTTCTACAAATCTCGCGTTATTAGGGTTACAGTTAGCCTGACTCTTGCTAACAAACTGTCATGCATTGCAATCCCCTTCCTGTCAGTTCTTTCTCTGCTTCTACAGTGAGGCATGATTTCCCTTTACAAAAACCATGTTGACTCTTCCTCAACAAATTATGTTCAGCTATGTGTCTGACAATATTGTTCTTTATTATAGTTTCTACCAGTCTGCCCGGTACTGAAGTCAGGCTTACAGGCCTGTAATTGCCGGGATCACCTCTGGAGCCCTTTTTAAAAATTGGCGTCACGTTAGCTATCCTCCAGTCATTTGGTACAAAAGCTGATTTAAATGATAGGTTACAAACTACAGTTAGTAGTTCTGCAATTTCACATTTGATTTCCTTCAGAACTCTTGGATGAATACCATCTGGTCCCGGTGACTTATTGCTGTTTAATTTATCTATTTGTTCCAAAACCTCCTCTAATGACACCTCAATCTGGGACAGTTCCTCAGATCTGTCACCTAAAAAGAATGGCTCAGGTTTGAGAATCTCCCTCACATCCTCAGCCGTGAAGTGCTCCTTATCGTTCTTGAGTGCTCCTTTAGCACCTCGATTGTTCAGTGGCCCCACTGGTTGTTTAGCAGGCTTCCTGCTTCTGATGACTTAAAAAAAATTTGCTATTACTTTTTGAGTCTTGGCTAACTGTCCCTCAAATTCTTTTTTGGCCTTCCTAATTGTATTTTTACACTTCATTTGCCAGTGTTTATGCTCCTTTCTATTTTCCTCACTTGGATTTAACTTCCACTTTTTAAAGTATGTCTTTTTGCCGCTCACCGCTTCCTTTACTTTGTTGTTTAGCCACAGTGGCTCTTTTCTGCTTCTCTTACTATGTTTTTTAATTTGGGGTATACATTTAAGTTGAGCCTCTATAATGATGTCTTTAAAAAGTATTATTTCTTGTTGCGTTCTTGTCCCAACAGCCTGAACCTGATATGTTCTCATACTCAAGGAGAGAATTATGAAGTGTGATATGCTATCCCCCTCTTGTACAAGTCTAACTGAATCTTTCTGAGACCTTCCTCTGGTCTTGCACACACTGTTCAAATGGTTTAACGTGCCACATTCCTTGCAATGCTGTCCTATTGTGGGACACTACTCCCACCCTTTACCCCACCATGCTGTCTTCTACAGTAAATGCAATTCACTATCGGTATGGAACCTGGCCACCTATTCTCCTTTGCTGTTGTCTCACTGCATGTACTTCTCAGGGTGCTGAGCCTATTAAGGCTTTCCTCCTTTCTCTTAAGGCTTTTGCTGCACGCCGATGTCTAAGCATCAGCTCATACAAGTGCCACATCACCTTCCCGGAGCAGCCGCTCCCACAGGTGGTCATCCCTGATGACACAGACTATCCTGTCCCTAATCAGGGAGTCTATCAAATCTGTCAAAAATTGCATGTAACAGCCAGTGTGTGTAAGGCAATAACATAGGGGTCTATCTCCTTCTCTGTGGATTGGTCTCTAGTGAAAAACCTGTTTCACCCCACAGTTTCATTCTGCTTTAGGGAGCGACAGGTCCCCAGGGCTCTTAGGCCTGCTGTGAGGCTACGGCAGTGGTGAGCTTCAGAGTGGTGTAGAGCTTTCTGCCTTGTTGTAAAATAACCGTTTTACTTTCCTGCTGTTGCCATCCTCCCACATGGCCAGGTCTGTGTACAGCTCAAACCCTTCCTATCACTCAATCCATTGCTGGGCTAGGTTTGTGTCTGTAAGATCCAGGGCTCTGGGGGGCTTCCAGTTCCATGGCTCATGCCGCCAGTTGCCGCACTGCAGAGAACTCACAGCTCAGCCCCTGCTACCATGTTTCATTAGTCATGAGTGTCAGGGTTCCTTCCCCACTCTGAACTCTGGGGTACAGATGTGGAGACGCACATGAAAGACGCCCTAAGCTTATTTCTACCAGCTTAGGTTAAAAACTTTCCCAAGGCACAAATTCCACCGTGTCCTTGAACAGTATCACTGCCACCACCAAGAGATTTAGACAAAGAATCAGGGAAAGGACCACTTGGAGTCCTATTCCCCCAAAATATTCCCCCAAGCCCTACACCCCTTTTCCTGGGGAAGGCTTGAGAATAATATCCTCACCAATTGGTACAGGTGAACACAGACCCAAACCCTTGGATCTTAAGAACAATGAAAAATCAATCAGGTTCTTAAAAGAAGAATTTATTTAAAAAAAGATAAAAGAATCACCTCTGTAAAATCAGGATGGAAGATAACTTTACAGGGTAACAAAAAGATTCAAAACACAGAGGATTTCCCCTCCAGGCAAAACTTTAAAGTTACAAAAACAGAGATAAACCTCCCTCTTAGCACAGGGAAAATTCACAAGTTAAAACAAAAGATACTCTAACGCATTTCCTTGCTATTACTTACTATTTCTGTAATCTTAGATGTATCATTTCAGTGGGAGCTGGATTACTTGCTTGGTCTCTCTCTTTGTCTCTGGAGAGAACACCCACACAGCACAAAACAAAGCCTCCCTCCCCGCCCCCCGATTTGAAAGTATCTTCTTTCCCCACTGGTCCTTCTGGTCAGGTGCCAACCAGGTTATCTGAGCTTCTTAACCCTTTACAGTTAAGGAGGGATTTTATGCTACCCTTAGCTGTATGTTTATGACAATGAGTGAAGCTGAATGTAGGTTAATCTGAACTTTATTAAAACTGTGCCCTGCTCTGCCCATGTGGCTGAGTCTCTTCCAGCCTAACTCCACCTGTTCCCTATTCCCCTGGTGTCCCCTGAAAAACAGCCCCTCAAGGGAACATGGGCCTTCAGACTCCATTTCCACTGACCATGATACAGGCACCTTTGTCCATCAGAAGAACACTGCTGAAGAAACCTCCAACAGGTGACTGTGGCCCATCCCCAGAGAAGGGGGGGGGGGGGGGCAAAAAAGGAACAAGGATAATCTAACTATGGGGAAACTGCTTAAGAAGGGCAGGATGGGAGCAAGGTCAAAGATTTAGTAAAAGGGCACCAGAAGGAAACACTAAGCAGAGAACTCCAGACAGCATGCATGCCAGGGCCGGCTCTAGGGTTTTTGCCGCCCCGAGCAGCCGCCCCCCCCCCCCCCCGCAAAACAAAAAACAAACAAACAAAATAGCCCCGATCGCGATCTGCAGCACTTCGGCAGGAGGTCCTTCGCTCCGAGCAGGAGTGAGGGACCCACTGCCGAATTGCCGCCGAACAGCCGGACGTGCCGCCCCTCTCTGGTGTGGCCGCCCCAAGCACCTGCTTGGTAAGCTGGTGCCTGGAGCCGGCCCTGATGCATGCACCCAGTGTACACCACCCAGTGAACTCTGCCTGAATTGGGGAGGCTAAGGAGAGCAGCCCCATAGCCACAGACAGCCTCTCTGGGGACGAAAGGCATCACCTTGAAAATCCTGGAAAATGAAGCCATCTGTTTATTTACAGGGCAACAGCAGGCAAGTTTCACACACATACACTGCCCTGCCAGTCTGATCTGTGACAGGGGACTTCTTCTAGGGGCCATGCTATTTAGTGCAAAGGCTGTTGTTGGGTTTGTTATAAGTGAGCTGGAACTGAGACCCACCAAACTCAGCTCATACAAGTGCCACTAAACTTACATTTGATGGGAGTAACTTTCAGTCCCCTCTGAGCTGGGATGGATTCAAACTAGTGACCTGCAGCGGAAAGGTTCATTAAGAGTGATATGAGGCATGTGCTCCCCATATGTGCTAATGTTCCACCCGACTTTCTGGAAAGATCAACTTGTTATATCAATTGCTGACCTTTTTGGTGCTGACACAGGTAGGGTCTCCCATCCTCTGGACACACAGGCAATATCTCCCACACCTTGAGGTCAGATTCCTTCAGATACACTCTGCAATTAAGTTAAAAGAGCAATTTTCATTACCAAATTGCAAACAATAAAAATAAAACAATAGATATTAACACAACACCCAAATTCACTTCTAAATAAGACATTTTGCAACATAAACTCATTTTAACAATTACAGTTATCTCAGGGTCCTCCCTTAGAGGAGGTCCTAGACATATATTATTGGTGGTATTATTGTTATTTATTTATTTATTTATTTATTTTTGTATTCCAGTAGCATGTAGGGGTATTAGCCCATGTTTAGGGCCCCATTGTACAGGGCGCACTACAAACACAGAACAGTGAGACAGCTCTTGCCCTGAAAAGCTAATAATCTACGTAAAAGAAGAGAGACAACAGACGGAGGGAGAACAAGATAACAAGGAAAAAATTATTTTAAAAAGCTATATTAAAAGACTACTAAAGACAGAAAGTCAAACACCCAACAGTTTGGGAGCACAGTAAGGGCTAATAACTAGACATGGCATAGGTTAATTCTGAGCTGGCTGGGAATTTTTTGATAGAATGTATTTTTTGCTGGAAAATGCCAGTTCATCAAAACTAAAACTTTGTGCAGGAAAGGTTCAGAGTCAATTAATATTGCAACTTGAAACATTTTTGAAAAAATGTTTTGAGATTGTTTAAATGTTTCATTTTATTAAATGAAATTGTCTGATTGTTGATATAACAATAAGCTAATGATAGGAATAAAGTAATTATAGTTTAAAAAACATAAAAGAATTTTAAAAAAGGTTAACATCAATTGACCTGAACCAAAAAAATAATCGGGGGGGGGAGGGGGGGATTAGTTCTTGGAAATGTTCAGTGTTTTGATTTTTTTTATCCCAATTTGGATAATTTTGTCTGAAATCCCAAATTGTTTTATGGGATGGGAAAACTGTTTCCTCTTCCAGTTCTGCCTAATATATAATTTGTATGCAGTGTTGTTGTAGCGCTGTCGGTCCCAGGGTATCAGAGAGACAAGGGGGTGAGGTAATATCTTTAATTGGACCAGCTTCGGTTGGTGAGAGAGACAAGGTAGAGCTCTGTGTAAGCTCAAAAGCTTGTCTTTCTCACCAACAGAAGTTGCTCCAAGAAAAGTAATTACCTTACCCACCTTGTCTCTCTAATATATAATTTAACACATTCCTTCTGAAAGGCAGTGTGGCAAATTGAATGAGACTCAAGAGAATTTGTAACATTTCAAAAGCTCCTAACTAATTTAGGAGCCTAAGGCCTACTGTCAAAACTGATTTAGGCACTTGGGGCCAGATTTTTAAAGGTATTTAGGTGCCTAAAGAGGCAGTTAGTTCCTTAATGGGATTCTTAAAAGCACTTAAGTGCCTAATTCACATTTAAATCAATGTCTATTTGTTACTAGAAGCTCTGGGAAGGCATCTGGGCTATTTATTTTCATTGCCGCCAAACTTAACCAACAAGCAAGTTCTCTACATGTCTCTGGGAAGACTGTTTGCATGTAAGCATATATTTCTGATGCATGAATGGATGTAAATAAACTGGTTAAAATGTTCTGATGTAACAATTTCCATCAGAAAATGCTGATTTGACTAACTTGAAATGTTTCACAGGAACATATCAATTTCATCAAAATGTTCATAGAGAAATTATTAAAATATTTCATTAAGATCAAAAATATTTAGTTTTGACTTTATTGTTTATAATATAATAAGTCAAAACATTATTATATTACGCTAAACAATAAAGCTGAAACAAAATATTTCAATATGGTTGAAATGACATATTTCAGAATACTTTCTTTTGTGAAAAATTCCAAGATTTCAACTTTTTGTCTTGCTTTGGGGCTAGGGTGACCAGACAGCAAGTGTGAAAAATCGGGACGGGGGTGGGGAGGGGTAATAGGAGCCTATATAAGAAAAAGACCCAAAAATCGGGACTGTCCCTATAAAATCGGGACATCTGGTCACCCTATCTGGGGCAAACCCAAATTTCAAACTCTCAGACTTTCCCAGGGGATGGATATTCTGTTGTTCAGACAGCAGCTGTATGCATAAATGTTTAGGTTTCTGACATGAGGCCACAGGACTCTCAGTGCCACAGAGTTTAGACATAGTGATGCTGCAGATGTGCCAGAGTGTGGCATATTATTATTTATTAGTCTATCCCTGAAGACAGATGGGAGCTGAGAGGAGGGGTGGTGTTGGTGTTGGGAGTTTACTTCTGTATAGGGCATTGGTGAGATCAATACTGGAATACTGCCTCCAGTTCTGGTGTCCACATTTTTAAAGGCTGTTGAAAAATTGGACGGTGTGCAGAGAAGAGTCACAACAATAACGTGAGGGCTGGAAATAATGCCTTGCAGTGAGAGACTTAAGGAGCTCCATCTGTTTAGCTTATTAAAAAGATCAAAGGGTAACTTGAAGACAATGTGCAAGTACCTTCATGAAAAGAAAATTCTGGGTATTATAAAGCTCTTTACTTTACAGGAGAAAGGCAGAAGATTCAATGTCTGGAAGTTAAACCCAGACAAATTCAAATTAGAAGTAAGGCACAATTTTTTTACCAGTGGGAGTGATTAACCATTGGAACTACCTACTAAGGAAAGCTGTGGATACTCCATCCCCTGATGGCATTATAGCCAGACTGGACGCCTTTCTCTTAGATATTCTTTAGCAAACGCAATTGATCAGGCTCAATACAGGGGTAAATGGGCAAGGTTGTCTGGCCTGTGTTATACAGGAGGTAAGACTAGATAATCACAATCGCCCTTTCTGGCTTTACAGTCTTTGAATCTTGTGAATCATAGAAGATTAGGGTTGGAAGAGACCTCAGGAGGTCATCTAGTCCAACCCCCTGCTCAAAGCAGGACCAACCCCAACTAAACCATCCCAGCCAGGGCTTTGTCAAGCCGGGCCTTAAAAACCTCTAAGGAAGGAGATTCCACCACCTCCTTAGGGAACCCATTCCAGTGCTTCACCATCCTCCTAGTGAAATAGTTGTGATGTTGCACCCCATAATACTTTATAGAAATATGCTTATGAATGTAAATATGACATAACTGGAATCTGTTTTATGCTACATATGCCATGTAACATTTCTTTGCAAAGGTTATGTTCTGCTGAATGCATTCATCCTATTTGTATGCATGTATGATTTTTATATCTGAAGTTATGAGCGTTGGCTCTATGCTTGTATTTAAAGTGTTAGCTGTAGGAAGCACATAGGACAGATTTGGTCAACATAGTGTGAAGGGGTCATTCAAGTAATTGGGAGTACATGGCTAACAATGAACATTGAAAGATGCCAATCCACATCTGAGCTTTCCTGGGAATGTTCAAACTAACATGTAACAATGGCATCGGCCTGTAAAGAACTGAGTCATGCATGGACATGTGGCTTGCCCGTGTGACTCCAAAGCTTCATCTTGTACCTGTGATTCTGCTCAGGAGAAAGACTATATAAGGCCCTGGAAAACCCCTCCATTTTGTCTTCAGCTGACTCAAGAGATAGCCTCTCCACCCCAAAGAGATGCCTGAAAGAAACTGGAACAAAGGACAGTAACTACGAGGGTGTGTGATTGCTGGACCCAGACTAAGAAGGAGTCTAGTCTGTCAAAGAAGCTTATTGGAACACCTCTGAGGGTGAGATTTACCTGCATTTAGTTTTCTACTGTATTAGGCTTAGACTTGCGTGTTTTTGTTTTATTTTGCTTGGTAATTCACTTTGTTCTGCCTGTTATTACTTGGAACCACTTAAATCCTATTCTCTGTATTTAATAAAATCACTTTTTACTTATTAATTGACTCAGAGTATGTATTGGTACCTGGGGGAGCAAACAACTGTGCATATCTCTCTATCAGTGTTATAGAGGGCGAACAACTTATGAGTTTACCCTGTATAAGCTTTATACAGAGTAAAACGGATTTATTTGGGGTTTGGATCCCATTGAGAATGGGGTGTTGGAGACAGGAGCACTTCTTAAGCTGTTTTCAATTAGCCTGCAGCTTTTGTGGGATGTGGTTCAGATCTGGGCATTAGCCTTCTTGGCAACAAGGGCACGCTGTTGACTGTTATCTAGCTTCTTGATCACTATGAAGGCCTGCGTCTCAGAAGCTCTGGATTCAAACCTGGCTGAGCTCTGGATTTCCTGTATCATCTTGGGCAAGGCACTTGATCTCTCTGGGCCTCAATTTCCCCCATCTGTAATATAAGGATAATAACCCTTCCTCTCTGTCTTAATAATAATAAAAAATTATGTGACCTCCCCTTGTGTTTCATGCAGAGAATGGTGGGTTAACACCAAATCAGTATAATGTCAGCTTTACGTTAGTTAACCCTACCCAAAGAAGATATTGGACTCTTCCCTTCCCGCCCTTCAAAAAAAAAAAAAGAGAGAGAAAATGCTCTCTGATGACAACTTTCCCCCAGCCCACAAACACAAATTTTATTAGCTAAACCCTCTCAGATGCTGCATACCAGATTAGTAACATTTCGGTAACACATTGCTAACATTTGACTCATAGAAACTTGGAAGGCTGGAGTCGGGGGAGGAGGGGAACACTTTGGATTCCAATTCCTTTTTGTTTTTTAAATGCCAAAACTTCTCTTTGCTTAATCAAAAAAGTGCTTTGCATCTGACAGTTTCCATCATCTTGCATTGTGCCTGTGTTACGAGGGGTTGGTGGGGAACGGGGCTATGTGTGGCCAAGAGGGGCACCCAGAACAGCTTAGCTAACTTTTCTTCTTCAAGCCTTTTTTTTTTTCTGCGTTCCCAGGGCCCGGTTGGCCAGGCTTTCTAGGTTTGATAAAGCATTTCCTTCCATTGTCATTCTATACGGCCTCTGGGCCCTTCTCTCAGTCCCTCCCCTTCTGCCTTCCTCTCTCTCTCTCTTACTGAACCTCAGTGAATCTTGTGATATAAAGAAAGCAACTGCCTCCCTTAAGAAACAGCTTGAACAATGAGACCTCATCTTCAAGGGCTTTAATTCCTCTGGATGCAAGGACTAAATCAGGGTGAGTAGCCTGCCTATTGTCCTGTTGGTTGCTGGATCTTCTGCAATTATGACTGTTTTTCTGCCTGCAGTGAAATAATTGTGAACATGGTAGGTGTTTTTTCCCCACTGTGGGTAGATCCTGGGCTCCTCTCCTATTTCTCTTGTGTGGAGGAAGGGCAAAAGCTAAACTTTCTAAGCATGTGAAAATCACCGAGCACTGCTTGCGATTGTGCTGAACTTTGGATGTATGTGAAAGAGTAAAATGTCCCTGCCAGATACAGTGGGCAAGATTCTGCTCTCAATTACATCTCTGTAAATTTGGAGTCACTCCATTGGCTTGCTGAACAGGCCCACCTGTGCAACTGAGCAGACTCTGGATTTTCAGCAGGGCAGGAGGGATTCTTACCTCCTCAAAGTCTCAGAAAAGAAAAACAAATATTCTGCAATACAGCTCGGAGTGTGATCCTGAGCTGGGCTCTGGGAGGAAATTTTTCTCATTAGTATTGACAAGGTGTAATCCCAGATGCAATGTTTTAAAGGACCCCAAAAAGAGATGCACCTGTGATGGAAACCCCAGTATCATGTCTGACAGAAAGACCTGGTAATCTGTGGATCTTAATATTCTGAGTTTAAGAGACAAGAAGTTCAAGGGGAAGATGAGTTGTCTGGGCACAGCAACCTTCTCCTGCTGACATGCATATCTCGTCTGTTACCTGCCTTTAACAGACTCTTTTCCAGTCTGGCCTCATGTAAATTTGACCTATTTTGTATGTAACCTATTATGACTGATTTTGTATGTGAGATAGAATGAAAGGGAACTATAAGGGAGGCAGACTGAGAAGCAGGGGCGGTTTTCAGTGACCTGAAGCTTCGCTGTGCTAGTATGGAAAGAAAAAATGGCTTGCTATCAATGTTTGGGGAACGATCAACTTCACCCATTGCCCCAGGAAACACTAGGGCTCCACATCTGTGGTATCTCATGGTGCTCAAATACTATTTCATGTGGCTCATAATCCACCAAACAGAGCAGATTTTGGAGACAGCTAGGTCAGCTGGGGGATATGGAGGGCAAATTCAAGGGGGGTTCATAGACATTAGGGGCCATTATAGATAATATAGGTCAGCCCAGCTCCCCCAGATGTATTTTAGCTGCAGACGGCCGTTGCTGCCTTCTAAGATGCCTATTGTTGCTCTTGTTCGGAGTAAGGGACAGCAGAGTTCATCGTCCTACTGGAGTGGAGTTTGTTGAACCAGCAAGAGAGGGGAAGGGAGGAGGTGGAAAGTTTACAAAATATGATTTTGTGCAATGTGATGACTTGCAAAGACCCCACAATGTTCTCTGGAATCTTCCTTTATGTCCCTGACTTTCTACCACCTAAACCAGGCCCATTTCTAGGGAAGGGAAGAATGGGATGGGATACAGGAAGTTATGAGTCAGACGCCAGCTCCTTCAGTTGTCTAAAATTCCCATCATTGCTCCTGGAGGCTAATCCTTATCCTGCCTGCAATGTCTGAAGGATGGTAAACACAGACAGAAAAGTGTGTGTCGTGGGAGGTTCCCCTCCTAGACATACCGGCATGCAGGGCCGGCGCAACTCATTACAATTTGGGGGGCGGCGATGGCGGAGGTATTTCGGCGGCGGGACCTTCCGCCGCCTCTGTGGGGGGCGGCATTTCGGGGCGGGACCTTCCGCCGCCTAGGGTGGCAGAAAAGCTGGCGGTGCTCCTGACGGCATGTCTTTTGTTCTTTACACAAGAAACCACACAGGCAGAGTTGGGTCCCAAATGACTGTGTTTACTAAATACACACACAACATGCTGCCCTAGCTATAGACACACACTGCTGCTCTGACTGATTTCTGGTGATTTCTAACACAGCGAGCACCACTAGAGGGCTCACAAACTATTTAATGGGATACTACCCAAATCCGGTACACTACCCATCTATTGTCCCCAGGGCCGGCTCGAGCGTTTTTGCTGCCCCAAGCACACCACACACACACAAAAAAAGCCACAATCGGCGGCAGGTCCTTCGCTCCCAGAGGGAGTGACGGCCCCGCCGCTGAATGGCCGGACGTGCCACCCTCCTCTTCATTGGCCGCCCCAGGCTGGTGCCTGCAGCCAGCCCTGATTGTCCCAAATTCCTGTCCCCTTGCCTTGGGGTGGGGAACCCTTCTATCATTTAGGGTTGCAGGAGTCATTACAGCACGCAGAGATCTAACATTTTTATTGGCATCGTTTGTGGTATGGATAGACTCTTAGTGTAATTGAAAGGAACAGTTGGTAACTTGCATGTGAGATTAAGTCCCCACAGCAAACCTACAGTGAGAGCACAAAACCATCAAATGATCATGGATTAAAAACTGGCTAACTGATAAGTCTCAAAAGAAATAAACAGAGAAACATCATTGAGAGGGTGTGTATCAAGGGGGGTCCTGCAGGGATCAGTTTTTGGCTCTACAGTGTTTCACATTTTTATCAATCACTAGGAAAAAAACATAAAATCATCATGGATAAAGTTTGCAGATGACACACAGTTTGAATGAGCAGCACTTAATGTAGAGGACAGGACACTGATATAGAGCAATCTGGATTGCTTGGTAAACTGGGCACAAAGTAACATGCATTTCAATGTGGCCAAATGTAAACTCATATATCTAGGAACAAAGATGCAATTGCCACTGACAGTAACAGTCAGGTATGGGATACTGACAATAAAATGGCTGCACCTAATTGGGTGAGGAATCTGGACAAAGCCAAGCAGAAACAACTAAGATGTCTGAACACCAATGCACGGAGCCTGGGTAACAAAATAGAGGAACTAGAACTACTGGTGCAGGAAGTGAAACCAGATATTATAAGGATAACAGAAACATGGGGGAATAGTAGCCATGACTGAGATACAGGTATTGAAGAGTATGTAGTATTAAAGATAAAGGTGGTGGAGTAGCACTGTATATTAATGATGAGGTAGATTGTAAAGAAGTTAGAAGTGATGGACTGGCTAAAATGGAATCCATTGGGGGTCAAAATCACTTTGGAGAAGAAAGGTAACAGAGGTTCCACTAGGATAGTACTTGGTGACTGTAACAGACCCCCCCCCCCCGCCCCAGGATTCAATTTGGATATGGATAGAGACCTTTTTAATGAAATGAATACTACTGGGAATTGTGTGATTATGGGATACTTTAATTTCCTGGATATATATGCTACTAATAGCTGACAGATTTCTTCACCAAGTAATCACCAAACTGACAAGAGGTGATGCCACTTTAGATTTAGTATTGGACCTCAGAGAAGAACTGGTTGTGGAGGACAACTTTTGAGTGATCATGAGTTTATTTAATTTAAACTAAAATAAAAAAAATATACAAAACCAGTCTGCAACTAGGGTCCTTGATTTCAAAAGAGCAAACTTTAAAAAATTAAGGGAAGAAGTCAGGGAAGTGGACTGATGAACTCAAGGATCTGAATGTGAAGGAGGCTTGGAATTACTTTTAAGTCAGAGTTGCAGAAACTGTCTAAAGCCTGCATCCCAAGCAAAGAGGAAAAAAATCATTGGGAAGGATGAGCAAACATCTCAAACGGGTGATTAAGAGAGAGCCTACAAGGAATGGAAGATGGGATAGATTAGCAAGAAAAGCTATCTCTTGGAGGTCAAAATGTGTAAGGAAAAAGTGAGAACTGACAAAAGCCAAGCAAAGTTAGACCTTACAAAGTACACTAAAATCAATTAGTAAACGGTTCTTTAGCTGTATAAATAAAAATAAAACAAGGAAAGCAGAAGTGGGACTGCTAAACAATAAGGATGGTGGTGGAGATTAAAAATAATCTAGGCATGGCTCAACACCTAAAAGAATATTTTGCCTTGGTTATTAATAAGGGTAATGAAGAGCTTGGGAGCAGTGTCAGGGAGGCTAATGGGACTGATGATATGGAAATAGAAATTACCATACTCAACGTGGAAGCCAAACTCAAACAGCCAAACTGAGGGGCCCAGATAATCTCCATCCAAGAATATTAAAGAAACTGGCACATGAAATTGCAAACCCAATAGCAAGGATTTTTAATGAATATGTAAACTCGGGGATTGTACCTTATGACTGGAGAATTGCTAATATAGTTTCCTATATTTAAGAAAGGGGGAAAAAGTGATCTGGATAATTACAGGCCCGTTAGTTTGACCTCACTTGTATGCAAGGTTTTAGAACAAATATTGAAAAAGAATAGTTAAGGACATAGAGGTAAATGGTAATTGGCATAAAATATAACACAGTTTTACAAAAGGTAGATTGTGTCAGACTAACCTGATCTCTTTCTTTGAGAAGAGAACTGATTTTCTAGACAAAAGAAATGCAGTAGATCTAATCAACGTGGATTTCAGTAAAGCAGTGGTCGCCAACCTTTTTATGCCCAAGATCACTTTTTGAATTTAAGATCAACCCAAGATCTACCCTGCCCCTTCCCTGAGGCCCTGCCCCACTCACTCTATTCCCCCTCCCTCTGTCGCTCACTCTCCCCCACCCTCACTCACTTTCACCGGGCTAGAGCGGGGACCTGGGGAGCAGGAGTGAGGGGTGCAAGCTCTGGGAGGGAGTTTGGGTGCCGGAGTCTTATGGTCACACTGCACCTAATCTCATAGAATCCACTGGACATTTCATGAGTTTTACTTTTTATTAGTGTCATTTGTGGTTTATAGATCCAAAATCCTTCAGGGCTTGTCACAAATCACTGTAACAGTCCTAACTGTGGGGTGTTGTCATGGAGTCACCGGGATGATGCTTTGGAACTACTCCCTACGAAGCCAGTCAGGACTCTGGGGGAGCATCCCTCCTCTCTCTGAGCATACTGTCTCCAGGGCAAGAAACTTACACAGCTTCGACCTTCCTGGGTCTGACCTCAGAGCATTCAGCATCCCCTTCCACACCGTGCGCTTCCTGCAGCGAGTCCGCCCAGGGGAAGCCAGAGGGCCCTGCACCCCAACCCTGCAGTCAGAGGTGACTCTCAGCCAGCTGATAAAACAGAAGGTTTATTAGTCAACAGGAACACAGTGTAGGACAGAACTTGTTAGCACAGAAATTAGTGACTTTCAGCCAAGCCCATCTTGGGGGGAGGGGAGCCCAGAGCCAGGGCTCTGGTCCTCCCCCTGGGCCCCAAGCCAGCCGAGACTGACTTGCTTCCAGCTGCCTGGCCCCTGCCTTGCCCGTTGCTCCTCCTCCGGCCTCTGTCTCGCTTCCCAGGCCAAGAGTCACCTGGTCGCATCCCCCTCCTGGGTCTCAGGTTACGAAGGGGCGGCCATAGCATTGGTGCAGGCAGCTGGAGCAACCCCCACAAAAGTCACACATGCTTAGTCCCACCACTTAGGTATTGGTGCAATACACAGGGAAACTGAGGCACACACAGCATTCATGCAAAACAGTAAGACTCAGATAGGCTCACATACAACATAACAAGGGAAAATCCCCAATTCGTCACAGGTGTGCATTGGTTGAGCCTGGGGCAGGGGATTGGGGGGCAGGAATGAGGGGTGCAAGCTCTGGGAGGGAGTTGGATTGCAGGAGGGGGCTCCAGGCTGGGGCAGCGTGTTGGGGTGCAAGAGAGGGTGAGGGGTGCGGGCTCCGGGAAGGAGTTTGGTGCAGGAGGGGGCTCCAGGCTGGTGCAGGGGATTGGGGTGCAGGAGAGGGCGAGAGGTGTGGGCTCTGGGAGGGAGTTTGGTGCAGGAGGGGGCTCTGGACTGGTACAGGGGATTGGGGTGCAGGAGTCAGTGAGAGGCGTAGCCTCTGGGAGGGAGTTTGGGTGCAGGAGGTGGCTCCGGGCTGAGACCAGTTGATCATGATTGATGGGTTGGTGACCACCGCAGTAAAGCATTTGATACAGTTCTACGTGGGAAATTATTAGTTAAATTGGAGAAAATGGGGGTTAATATGAGTCAATACTGCAATGCTGTTGCAAAAAAGGTAAATGCAATTTTGGTTTAGCTTATCAGAGGCATAGCATGCAAGTCAGGGGAGGTGATAGTACTGCTCTGTTTACCACTGGCTAGGCCTCAGCCGGAGTGCTGTGTTCAATTTTGGCCACTGCTGTATAGAAAGGATGTAGAGAAACTGGAAAGGATCCAGAGGAGAGCGACAAAGATGATCAAATGCAAGCCACATGAGCAAAAGGCTGAAGGAACGGGGTATATTTAGTTTGGAAAAGAGAAGATTAAGGGGGGTCATGATAGCAGTTGTCAAATACTTGAAAGGCTGCCATAAAAAGATGGAGAAAATTGTTCTCTCTTGCCACAGAGGGCAGGACAAGAGGCAATAGGTTCAAACTACAGCATAGCAGATTTAGAGTAAATCTCAAGAAAAACTTCCTAACTGTAAGAACAGAAGGACAATGGCACAAACTGCCTAGGAAAGTCACGGAAGCTCCTTCACTGGAGGTTTTCAAAAGGAGGCTGGACAGCCATGTATCTGGGATGGTTTAGACACAACAAATCCTGCATCTTGGCAGGGGGGTTAGACTAAATGACACTTGTGGTCCCATCTAACCCTATGGTTCTATGATTCTATTAGTCTATGAGAATTGAAAGGTGAGTAAGGAACTAGTTAAAGGGGAGACTACAACAGTCCATGCTGAATAGTGAACTATGAGGCTGGAGGAAGGTTACTAGTGAAGTTCCTAAAGGATCAGTCTTGGGACAAATCTTATTTAACATTTTCATTAATGACCTTGGCACAAAACATGGGTGTGCACTAATAAAATTTGATGATGACACAAATTTGGGAGGTACTGCCAATAGAGAGAGAAGGACCAGAACAGCACACAAGAAGATTTGGGTGACCTTGAAAACTGGAGTAATTGAAATGGAAGGAAATTTAATAGTGCAAAGTGCAAGGTCCTGCACGTAAGGACTAACGACAAATGTTTTTGCTATAACCTGGGGACGTATCAGTTGGAAGCAACAGGTGAAGCGAAAGGCTTGGGCGTATAAGTCTATCGCAGGATGACTATGAGCTGCCAATGTGATGAGGCTGTGAAAAAGGCTAATGCAGTCCTAGGATACATCAGGCAAGGTATTTCCAGTAGAGATAGGGAAGTGTTATTAAAAGGTACTGGTGAGACCTCACCTGGAATACTGTGAGCAACTCTGGTCTCCCACGTTTAACAAAGATGAATTCAGACTGGAACAGGTGCAGAGAAGAGCAACTAGGATCATCTGAGGAATGGAGAACCGACCTTATGAGAGGAGACTTCAGGAGTTTGGCTCTTTTAGCCTAACAAAAGGAAGACTGAGGGGAGATACGATTGCACTCTATAAATACACCAGAGGAATAAACACCAGGCAGGGAGAGGAGTTATTTAAGTTAAAGGCCAATGCTGGCACAAGAACAAATGGATCTAAACTGGCCATCAGTAAGTTGAGGCTTGAAATTAGGTGAAGGTTTCTAACCATTAGAGGAGTGAAGTTCTGGAACAGCCTTCCAAGGGAGCAGTGGGGCAAAAAACCGAACTTGTTTTAAAACGGAGCTTGATAAGTTTACGCAGGGGATATATTGATACCCTACACACTATTGTAACAATTTTTGTACAAAATATGCTTGTGAGGTATCATTCGAAAACGAATGATCATTCATACAGTATTCCTTAATATTCATCAACACTAATTGATCATTAATAATGAGCATCACTGATGATTAATATTCTTGTGTGGTGTATGCCTATGATGTGTATTAAGAGTTGTGAATATATGCTGGAATTATGACTAAAGTGTATGTAACCCAGGTATGTCAAGGGGAGTTATTTAATAGGGCTATCCTAAACAAAGGAATGTGTCTTTATACCTCAATTTACATATACATTGTAAAGAGGACCATCAAAGCAGCAGGGATGGCAGGAAACAGAACAATTTGCTTTTCAGCAAACACAAGCGGGGAAAGAAAGAGCAGGGAGTTTTCTTCACCACCTAACTCCATGTCACCTTCTTCACAGCATGAATAAACTTTCCTTTGAGAGGTAACCCTCAGAAGAATCCATTTCAAAGGTTTACGGGTCTATAAAGAGGGACTGAACCTCAAGTGAGAAACAATTGAATCAACTGATTGTATTCAATACTACTGTATTATAAATGTATATAGTGAGGTCTTTTATGAAAGCCTATGACACAGTAGTGATTTATATCACTGTAAAATATATGTATTAACACTGTATAAGGAATTATGGGTACTTAATAATATTATGCTTTACAGCCTGTGTCCAAACAAAGGGACAGACAGGTTCCCCTCCAGACAGGAGAGAAGGCAGATATCTCCTGTCTCCAGTGAAATTAAGCAAGGTGTGACCAGAAACAATGGAAGCTCCATTTACATAGAAATCAGCAGGGGAACGGGAAGCCCTCAGGAAGGGAAGAGCAGCATGAGGTCATTCTGCCCCCTGAAACAATGTCTTTGACCTTTGGGCGATATAAGCAAAGACAGAAGTCATCTTTGGTATCCATCACTAAACAGACACAAGAGGCCAGAGCTTTTGCAAGCTGAGAAAGCGATGTCATTCAACCAAGGAGGTGAGGGGAGAGCTTGAAGTCTGAGGAAACTGAATGTAGGTGAGAACCCATCTTGAACCGAGCTTGTATAATCTTCCTAGATTAAGTTTTAGACTTTTACATGTGTGTTTTCGCTTTTATGTCCTTTCAAACTTTATTCCTTTTACTTGGCATCACTTAACCTATGTCCTATTATCAATAAAATTGTTTTAGTATTAATCTAAACCTCAGTGCTGTGTTTGAATTAAACTCCAGTTAATGTGGCAAGCTCGTGGGGTTTTGTGTCTTTAGAGGAACAAATGAACCTTATTATTTCTTTGAACTGTCCAGGAGGGGGCTGGACATTGCAGAGCACATAGTTTTGGGGAAATTCAGGACTTGGAGGGTGTTGGAGTCGCCCTCCTGTTTGTAACCAAGGCTGGTGGAAGCCAGAGAGGGGGTGTGGGGCCGTAGACAGGCTGCTGGGGTCAGAGTTGCTTAACCAAGTCTGTCTAGCAGACAGACCCTCAGGGTGTGACGTGTGTGCTTGTTGCTGACTCTAAGCATTCCAGGCAGAGAGCTACAGAGGCAAAGCATTATGAGTAAGGCTACATTTTATTCACGGGTATTTTTAGTAAAAGTCACGGACAGGTCACAGGCAGTAAACAAAAATTCAGGGCCCTTGACCTGTCCATGACTTCTACTATATACCCCTGACTAAATCTTGTGGGGGGGGAGGGGGTCTGCCCAGGGGCACTGCAGGTGCTGGGGGGGGTGGCCCGGGTGCTGGGGTGGGGGTGGCAGCCTGCGGCCCGGGACCTCTGCTAGTGCTGGAGGGGTGATGGGCAGCAGTGCACGGCCCGGGACCCCCACTGGTGCTGGGGGGAAGGGGGTTGGCAGGGCTGTCAGGCTCCCCCCTCTCAGCAGCAGCAGAATTTGGATGTGGGAGGGGCCAGGGGGTTGGGGCATGGGATGGGAGGCTGTGTGTGGAGGCTGTGCTGAAGGCCAAGCTTTCCACAGTAAGGCAGGCAAAGCACAAGGCAACCATTGTCAATGCATACCCTGGGTCTAGGACAAAGATATTTAAAAATCATGCCCCTTATTACACTGAAGTGCAAGCCAGAACATGATCCGTATCCCTAGCTAGTCAATGAACCCGTTTGCTGTTCCGGCTATGGTGAGGGTGGCCCAGCTTCATGAGCAACTTGTGGGCAACCCACTTTGGGAGCACAGGTGGGCAGGTGGACAATGCCCGCTCCCCTCCCTCCCCCTCTCTCCCCCCCCCCGCCCCCCCAGCAACATGGACGGTGTTTGGAGACCAGGGCCCAGCGTTAAGCCTCCCTAAGTCTGGTCTTTGTCTAAGGTGGCTCCGGGGAGGGGGGGGTGTGTTGTGGCCATGAGAAACCACAGGAAACCCAGCTCCCCACCCCCACCCCCTTCCCTTAACTCTGCTGATAGCAGTCACCCTGGGCTTGCAGATTCTGAGTTCAACGCCAATTCCTGCCCCCAAACCACTGGCATGTTAGGGACACCTTGGTAGAGAGAACCAGAAATGGGGGATCATATGCTCTATTGTTTGCGGCACAAGTACTTGTAATGAAAACTTCCACCGTCTCCCCTAGGCGACCCTATGTGATATGAGTCTCTTGAGGGTAACAGAGGCAGCAAGGGAGCCGATGCTGCAAGCATCTGGGTACAGACCTGGTCCTTATGCTGCTATGCTGCGTACCACAATGGTACTAGCAGAGTTAATGCTGGAGTGGCATGGGGAAATGTCCTACCATGGTGGAAGAAATAAGGCAGTCCTCCCCAGAAACCTTCCGCAAAGGATTGCAGAGTATCTCCATGAACATTTCCTGGAGATCTCCATGGAGGAATCCTGAGCCATCACTGTGCACATAAACTGTCTTTTCTAGGAGACACTCTCTGCATAGCTGGAGTGGCCACTGGCAAGCAGATACTCACTGCACCTCACTGTTTTCTCATATTAAACATAAACTATAAGAGCATGTAACCCCTATGGTGTGCTTGCAATTCTATACTCATCAGAGGTGCCTTCCCCAGCATCACACTCAGACACAATGCTGTCCTGCATCTGGCTGGACTGCTCTGGGGTTAAAAATAGCTCCTGGCTCTCAGGGAGAATGGATCCCCTACTTGCCTGTCTCCCATTTTCCTCCTCCTCCAGAATATCCTCCTCGGTGTTGCCTAAGGTAGACCAGGACTCAGACTCCTGTGAGGTAGCCATGCTGCATTTGGGGTAGTGGTGGGGTCACCGCTGAGAATCAAATGGAGCTCATTGTAGAAGCGGCGTGTTTGCGGTGCAGAACCAGAATGACAGTTCGCCTCCCTTGTCTTCTGGTACACCTGCTGAAGTTCTTTGATTTTCACGTGGCACTGCTGCGTGTCCCTGGTGTAGCCCTTCTCCTCCAAACCCCGCAGGGCCGTCCTTACCCATATGCAAAGCACGCAGTTGCGTAGGGCACCAGGAAATTTGGGGCACCAAATTTCCTGGTGCCCTGCGCAGATGCATGCTGCTCCAGCCCCTGCTCCGCCTCTTCCCCAGGGCCCCCGCCCCTGCTCCGCCCCACCCTTCCCGCCCCTTCCCCGCCCCAGCCCCGCCCCCACTCCGTAGCAGGGCCGGGTCTGCACTCACCGGCGATGGGAAGTACAGCGACCCGGCCCCAACCGCACCACTGGTGAGTGCTGGGGGGTGGTTCCCCCCGCCCCCCAAGCCAGCACTGCCCCCCCTGCGGAGGCCTGGGGCCCGCCCCCCCACAGAGGCCTGAGGCCAGCCACCCCCCCGCCCCCTCCGCGGAGGCCTGGGGCCCGCCCCCCCTGCGGAGGCCTGGGGCCTGCCCCCCCTGTGGGGGAGGCTGCGTAGGGCCCCAGAATCGCTAGGGACGGCCCTGAAACCCTGTGTGATCTTTTCGTAGATATCAGCGTTTCTATGGCTGGATAGGAGCTGTGCCTGCACAGACTCTTCTCCCCACAGACAAACCAATAAGATTCGCCACCTCCTAATTACCCCAGCTTGGAGTGAGTTTGGGGCATTGAGTCGCCATGATCAACTGGGCTGCCGAGCTCTCCACGCTGATCAAACAGGAAATGGGAATTCAAAAGTTCCCGGGGCTGTAAGAGGGGAGGGGATGTTTCCTGTGTACCTGGCTGCTGTGCAGTGGAATTGAAAACAATCTCCAGAGCGGACACAGCGGAGTATTGTGGGACACTTTCTGGAAGCCAACTGAGTCGATTTACACAATGTTGCATCTACATTGCCTCTCTGTCGACCCATCAACATTGAATTAAGCACTACACCTCTCACAGAGGTAGAGTAATTAACTCGACATCACAGGCAACTTAGATCAGCGGAAGGGACCTGGTCTGTCAACCTAAGCTTGTAGCATAGACGGCTTCAATTGCCCCTTCAACTTCACTCTTTTAGTCTTTATGCCGGCATCCAGCCTTGTGGTCAGTGTCCTCCCATGAGGCTGGATCTCTGCCAGACTGGCTGTAGCCGTGCTCTTGGACTGCTCCCTGGACAGGTCCCTCCACTCAGACTTGAGTCAGAGCCTGCAGTGGCACTTCCTTGCAGCCCAGCTCTGCACTCACCTTCCAGCAAGCCAATCACCTGTTCAGTAAGGAGTCACTTGCCCCCCTCTGAGCAAAGTTCAGCTTCCCTTTTGAGCAGGTTATTATGCCAGCTCTGTAGACAGTTGGGACTCTTGGGGCAGAGAGGACAGTTTCTCCCGCCTGCCTGCCTCCTAATCGATCAGGGCTCTGGGGGTGTGGGAATCAGGGCTACCCCCTCAGAGCACTGAAGCTGGCAGGACTGTGGACTCGCAGCACAGTCTTCAGCCAGAGCACTAACTCAGAGTCAGGAAACGTGGGCAATATTCCCAACTGATCTTCCTGTGTACAGTGCTTTGATACAGGTTCAGTATCTAGAGGTTTCTTTTCAACAATACAACACAAAACCATCTCGAGCCCCCACCCAGTGACCTGGGACAGTTACACACCACCCCCGGGGGGCCTCTAAGAGGCAATACTTCCCTACTTGCCAGCACAGAGTCTGAATGTAGCAAAAAAAAAACGTTTAATAAAAGGAGGGAAGTAACCCAGCATTAAATTGGGAAAACACCGCAAACAGGGTTCATAAACAAACCATGAGCAAAAGACCCACCTCCAAGTAAGTTGGGCAGTGTCCTTTTCCCTCAGGTTCTTATGTCCAGCAACCAAAAGTCCCTTTAACGTGCCCGTCCCTTCTCTGCACCGCACTAACAGTGGTTGTCCTTGGTCAGGGCAGACCCAGAGTTCAGAGGTGCATCTGCAGAGTTCACTTCCCACCCTGTGTGGAGGGTAAGAAGGCACCTTATTCATTCCACTGCCCTGGCACTCACTCACCATTCCTCTTTGCCGGCTGCCCTGCCGCCTGATCACTACACTTGTCTGCAGGGCTCCTTTCCTCCCCACCAACCCCCTTACCAACCAATCACCACGCCTCTCTGCCGGCCAGCCTGCCAGCCGATCACTGGGATGTGTTCAGGTCTCACCACCTAACAAAACTCTCAATGATTTCAGCTGTTAGTGAAGGGAGCATCAATGCTGGTAAACCCTGGGCAGTCTCTTGCATCAGAGACACTGTCCCAAGGCATGTTTAACACTTAGACCTAGATATCTGTGGTGTGTGACAAGACTCTCAATTGAGTCTTAACCAGCTGTTATTACACAGAGGAGAGAGGAAGGGTCAAATAGTATCTAGGACCCACCCCCACCTGATACTCCCTTTCCCCTTGCTTGTAGATATGGCAGGGAAAGCAGCCAGACAGCAAGGGGGGGTTAAAAAAAATGCCACTCAAGAAACAAGGAAGTAATGGGGCTGCTGGGACATGAAGCAGGGCGGCACAGGGCACTGAGCAGGGACCCAGAATGCCTTCCGCTCACCTCCCCCTTTCCACAAGACCTATCGAGAGAGCTGCACCATGGGATAGCTGCCCTACAGCGCTGCTCTCATCAGCGAGGGTGATGGAAGTGCTGGTAGTGTAAACACGCTCTGACACCTGAGGCATTGAGTGAGCACACAAACCAGCGCTTTATTTTCACCGGTTCACTATCACCGGTGAAATGTACAGTGCAAGAACTCTGTAAGTGTAGACATACCTTTAGAAATATCAGGAATATGAAGTCTAGTCTTCTCTGCTTTTTTTGGTCAGTCACTTTGGAAGATTAGACAACTGAATTGTGAGTTTATTGTCAGCCCTTAGCTGATGGGATTGGTGTGTGGTTTCTTTAACAAAGAAAGCTCCTTCCATCTCTTTGTCAGGTGCTTCAGTTTGTTATTTATAACAACAAAGGTTTTTAAACAGACTGACTAAAAATCACTCTCCTCAAGTATTCAGGTTTCACTTCTGTGATACCAGTGGTGTCATAATCCCAGTAGTCCGCCAGCCACCCATAGTCTTCCAGGAAAAACAAGTTAGACAAGACAGAGCTAAATTTCTAAGGTAAAAAAATAAACAGGAACAAGAAAAATATTAAAGGCCACATAGTGATATTCTTTCTCACATGGAGTCTCAGAGTCTTACTGCATAAATAGTCCCACTGAACATATGATGCAGGAATCAGCATCTTATTCAGCATGTACAAGGGGATAACAGTCTGGCCCTTAACTAAATACTTTCAGGCCTTCTGCATAATGAAAGGGGTGGGAGGAGGAAAGGGGAGAGGCATAAATCCCAATAAAGTTTCCTCTGCAGCTCATTTTTAATTCATTTTGCCTTCCTGTGATTTTGGCTGGGACCACAGCAGGTATGGAAATAGAGCTGGTGGGGGTAAAAAAATCAACATTTCAAATTTTTGAAAAATTTTGATCAGTTCTGATTTGAAATCCTATGAGGAAGCTAATCTCCCTAGATTCCCAGCCCAATTCAAAGCAAAGAGCACCAAACCTTCCTCCATCCCAGTGCTTCTGAATTTGTACATTTCACCCATCGCTAGCAGTCCTTACACATGAGACTGCTTCTGAATCCAGCAGCAACAAACTGCCTCTGGCTTAGCTGAAAATGTATATGCAGGCTTATGGACTTTAGGCATGGACACTAGACCAGGTGGAGGTCAATACGAGCCATGGCTGCTCCATACCACAGTGGTTCTAATAAAATAAGAGGAGCCGGTACATTCTCTCAAAATCACATTAACTAGACAAAGGGGTTTAGATCAAAAATGTGCATCCGTGACGTGTTATTACACAAATGACCCTATAATTTGAGTGGACAATCCAATGGAGCCATTGTCCTGCTGTCCTTGTCAGACTTTTCTTGGGCAGCAGCTGGGGTGGTGGGACTGGGGGGGGAGGGGCAGGGGAAGAGGGCAGTTCAACAAATGCAGAGAAAACCTTCAGACTTGGTGGGAAGATTTCCAAAGGCACAGGTAGGCCTCCAGGTCCCACTGACTTTCAATGGGAATTTGGCACTTAACTTCCATTTGTCCCTTGGAAAATCTTCCTCCAGGACCTTTGTGGATCCACGTGTGTGAAAAAGCCCTGTTTTCCCTTTGTATCAGCCCCCTGCATTCCAGAAGCCCATGCCTGCTCTTGGCATTTACCCAATGTGGACATTGGCCAGGTTTTCAATGGAGAGATTTTTTCAGGGACATTGCATTGCATCCTCCTGGAGAATGGCACAGCAGCAGCTGGCACTGGGTATCTGCCAGGCCAGGGCTGTGATTCTACTTTGGGAAGGACAAGTGGCCAGTCCATGACTAGACTGGGAGCTCTCAGAGCTAAAATGGCCAGAGTGAACTATTACTGCAGAAAGGGAGCATCACCAGTATCCAGATCCTGCCCCCAGCATTTGCCCTGAGCATTGGCTGGGGGAGAGGAATCCTCACCACTAGGTGATGGAAAGGCACAGAGTCTGCTATGTGGATACTAGTCCAGCATGAAGTAGCCTCCATACCTCTCACCATCTTTTTGGGGTGGGAAGTTCAGGATGATCATAGCAACTTCCTCCTCACCCTCCAAGTAGCTGACTCCACCACTATCTCCACCCTCTGTGAAGCTGTGCTCTGCGGCACTCAGGTAGGGGGTTATACCCCTAGCATCCTGAACATACATACCCCCCTTCACTCTAAAGACAGAGGTTTCCCTGTGTTGGGACCCCGCTCACTATTAGTGGGAGAAGGGAAATTTGGGCCTATGTGACTAGAAACAGCAGCTGGTAGAGGGGGGCGCACTACAGGGACTCTATAAAAAAACAAAAAAGAAGGTTCAGCTAATTTTTCACTGGAGGGCCTTCAATTTTTCCTTGCAGGGGAAACTGATTCTGTTTATTTCCCTTTCTAGCAGAGGAAACCCCTGCTCATCTATTTCAGTGCATTCTGCCTCCCCTCACCCCTCCATCTAATTATTGATGTAACCATCTGTCAGAAAGATTACAAGGAGAACTCTAAGATGCTCTCAGTAAGGATGAGATTACACAACAATAAAGGCCCAGGGGCCTTAGGCCTTTTCACTGTCACAGCTGCATCCACTAATATCTTAATATCTCCAGGGTCCTGATGGACTCATCTCTCCTGATGGTGCCATCATCTCTGTGCACGTAGGCATTTTGGAAGGAATTGTAATCGTAGAACATCTGCTTCTTCAAGAAACCAGCTGGGTCTCTCATGTATCTGGCATGGATCTCCCATTCTTATCAGATTTGTGTCACAGTGATGGTTGTCATCAGGATTTCTCTGCTGTTCTTAGAGCTCTGTCAGGATCTTGGGGTATTTTTCACAAGGGAATGTACAGTTATCACTGAAAATGTAGTTCCCTGGTACAACTGCATTGATTTCAGTGGAGTCACTCCAGAGACTGATTTGGGCATTGATTCTAAAGCCTATTGGGATCTGGGATCTACATTTTTCTCACATAATTTATTGCTGTAAATAACCCCTTTCCCCTCTCCCAGCATCCCTAATGTAGTGTATTGAAAACTGTTAAAATTACAAGCTATCACTTTAAGTTTGTAAGAGGTTTCCTGGGCCTTCTTGCAGTCTATAGAGGGCTCTGTAGGGAAACGCTCTCAGCAGTCAGTCTGCAGAGAGCCAGCCTCTAGCAAGGGGGGTGGGTGAATTGTTCTTCTCTGTTTTTAGGGAGCACTCTGCTTTGTCTCTGTGTTTTTAGGTCTTTCTATGTTAAGGTTCTGGACTTTAAAAAATAACGTAGTGTTACCTTGCAACCTTCCAGCAAGAATCTTTATGCTTTTTATTTAACTTCTCTGTGTCTACGCTGTGAACATCAGCTGAAACCTCTTAGGGCTTGTCTTCATTACAAAAACAGATGTGTTTTTAACATGTTACCTAACCAATGTTAAAATCCTAGTGTAGACAAGGCAAGTTGTAGTTTTGCCATGTGTTAGCTGGTCATGTTGTAGCCTTCCCCTAGGGCTGATCTTGAGTAGCTCCCATGGGTTCACAACAAGTGTCTTGTCTACACTAGGGTTTCACACGTGTTTGCTAGCAAGTGTTAAAATACACCCCCCACCACCATCACCATGGATATGGAATTAGAGATATAATTTTGCCTGTTTAGACCAGTGCAGGATTTGGCTGTGTCTTGGCAAGTATCCAGTCAGTTGCAAAGCATAAGAGGCAAGTCCAGCAAGCAAAGGTGGACGAAGGAAGGTGTGAAATGTGAGGTATTTGGTTGAGGACAAGGTGATCATGTCAACTGGAGTCCACCATTTCTCTGCCTTTCACTAGCTCTTTGCAGTCTCCCTGAGGAGGGACCCTGTGCTCTGCAGTGTGGATATGGGCAGGAGGCCAAGTGATGTGGAATGACAATACTTAGCACTTGTAGAGCACTTGTCAATCTGAAACATTAACTAAAGACTTTGCTGTTATCAGTCAGCTCCTGAGAGGTGCTGATTACTCACAGATCCCATTCAAGTCACCCGTTGGTACAACCTGGGGCGGCTCTACGTTTTTTGCTGCCCCAAGCACGGCAGTCAGGCGGCTTTCGGTCGCTGGTCATGCAGATTCGGCGGCGTGCCGGCAGGAGGTCAGCCGGGACCGGTGGACCTCCCAAAGGCACGCCGCCGAAGGCAGCCTGACTGCCGCCCTCACAGCGACTGGCAGGCCACCCCCCACGGCTTGCCGCCCCAGGCACGCGCTTGCTGCGCTGGTGCCTGGAGCCGCCCCTGGGTACAACTACACTGCAAAAAAATACGCACGGCAGTGAGCTTCAGAGCCCACATCTACGGACTCGGCTTGTGGTGCTCATGCTATGGCACTAAAAACATCAGTGTAGACATTCCCACGTGGGCTGGAGCTCGGCTCCGACACCCTCCCCCCTCGCCGGGTTTCAGAGCTTGTGCCTTGGAGGTTGGGACCTGGGGACTCCAGTGACCTAACCTCCGCTTCTCTGGAAACGGAGAAGCTTGATCCCTCACCCCACTGGGGTGGCCTTTTGCTCCCCACACACTGAGTCAAGGTGAGCAGCAGTTCTTCGCCCACCCAGCTCAGGGTCCTATACATTTTCACAGACCATCAGGCAGTTACTGATGGGGGGAGAAGTTCCCCCCTCCTTCCTGTCTGTAGTTACCTTAGTCATCTCCTAAGCAGCTGTTGTGCACTTTACTTGGGCATTTCCCAACTGTGGGTGGGTGTCATAGATTGGGCTGTGCCCTGCAGCTGCCTCAGTGCCCCCACTTTTGTCTGGAGACAGCGCCATCACCATGCTGTTTCCTGTCTCTGGTTCCTTGGTAAGGAGAGGCAAAGAGCTTATTTCTCTAGTCTAGGCTTCAGGACTCAGAATTTCCCTTCAAGTCAGTAGGTCTAGTCTAGGGAGACCACCTCCCTAGAAAAGGAGGTGGTCTCCCCTCCGCTCCCCAGGCACTTGTCTGCATACACTGCGAAGGTAATTTGATTCCTCTTGGATATTGGTGGGGGAATTCTGACAGTTTTCAGGGTTACCCAGGTTTCTGGGGTGAATTGCTACCATCTTCTTGCAGTGAGAGAGCTTGGTCTGCACAAGGGGATACACCCCCTCCCCCAAATCCCAGCTGCTGGCAACAGAAGTGCTCCACTCCGGGCTCCACAAGCCCCATTCTTTCCTTATGCAGGCTGGTCACGCAGTTTACTATCAGTTTACACACCCGACTTTGTTACACTCAAGCACCCAGTCCCTTATCCTCTGGACACCCACAAAGTACTCCAATCCACTGCCTCCATGAAATCAGTGCACCCCAGTTCACCAGTTTCACCTCAGTTCAACACTCTTCTTAGCACAAGGTACTTAGATTTATCTATAGTAAAACCAAATTGAAGTTTATTTAACCGAATTTGAGATACAGATTCAAATAAAAGCAAGTACATGGGTTTGGAAACATAAGTTTACACGTAAAAGAAAAAAAAACATAATTGATAGCCTATACTTATTAACAAGTTACTTTCTCTTGTCCAATAAGGTATTGCTCACCCAATGGTCAGGTCTTACAGTGCTTGTCCAGACTGGAAAGCTGAGATTCACCTTTCAACAGATACCCCACGGGCAGCATGTCTCTTCTGTAATCTGGTGCCATCTCCTCTCTTATACAGTTATAGACTATTGTCTCTTACCAGAAGGGGTCCCCTATTCAGAGAATTTCCTTTGGGTTTTTTTGTCTTTGTAAATCCTCAGGCCTGCACCTGGTCTCCACAGTAAACACAGGGCTGGCTCTGGATGTCCATTGTTCTCAGTGTTGATTGAGTTAGCCCTGAGGCCTGGTCTACACTAACACCCCAATTCGATCTAAGGTACGCAACTTCAGCTACGTGAATAACGTAGCTGAAGTCGACATACCTTAGTTCGAATTTACCGCGGTTCAGACGCGGTCCACACACGGCAGGCAGGCTCCCCCGTCGACTCCGCGGTACTCCTCTCGCTGACGTGGAGTACCGCAGTCGACGGCGAGCACTTCCTGGTTCGAATTATCGCGTCCACACCAGACGCGATAAATCGAACCCGGAAGTTCGATTGCCAGCCGTCGAACTACCGCGGTAGTGTAGACAAGCCCTGAGACTCACCTCACCTCAGGTGACAAGTTTCACTTCAACAGTTTTAAAGCCTAATATTCTATATTGTATATATCTCTCAAACTATTTTCCATATAATCATCTTGCAATAACCAAGACCGTCAACTTGACCTTAGTTTTCAACAGAGACCACACACAAGCTCCTTTGGTGAAATATTGGGAAGGTGGCCAGACTAGGGTGACCAGATGTCCCGATTTTATAGGGACAGTCCCGATTTTTGGGTCTTTTTCTTATATAGGTTCCTATAACCCCCCACCCCCGTCCCGATTTTTCACATTTGCTGTCTGGTCACCCTAGGCCAGACACACAGGCAGTACACTTGCCTGAGGATGTCTGTGCACGTCTCCCTGAAACATTGATGCAGTAGGATTGTCATAGATTCATAGATTCCAAAGCCAGAAGGGGCCATTGTGATCATCTAATCAATATGTCATGTGTTTCCAAATCAAATGCCTTACAGAAGTGTATTTTATTTCAATATTATTTCCTTTATCAACCAAACTCGTAATCTCATAAAAAAAAGGGGGTAGTACTACAACACAACACAATGGAGCTGATAAAAAAAATATCCTGGGATTATTTTTTTATCTTTGCTGAAAACTTTTGAAATGAAATGAAACAAAAATTTTCCCTTAGGGTACAATTTGGTTTTCAAGTCCTCACCCCGTTTCCCCTTCTTTTTCAATTCCCCCCCGCTCCTTTTTTCCCCTACTATTAAAAGGTGGGAAAGGGGGGCAAAAACCCTGAGGAAATGGGGGGAAACCCATTTTCTCTCCCTTTTTTACTTTTTTCAACAGGGAAAGTGTAGAAAAAATACAAAAATGTTTAAAAAGTGAGAAGTATCGCTTTAACTTTTTAAAAACTATTTCCATACTTTTCTAGGTGAAAAAATGTTTTTAAATGTGCGAGAAAGCATTTTTCCTTAGTTTAGCATACTGTACTTTTTTAAAAAAAAATTCCCATCTTTTTCAAGTGGGGAAAGTAACCAAAAATGGAGAAAAAGCCAATAAAAACCAAAAAGTAAAAATCAAAATGTTTCAGTTTTGGAAAACTGAATCTAGCCGATGAATGTAGCTGAAAACAAAATGAAGCAATTTTTTTTGTTTCATTTCAAAATTTCCCATTGAAAAATTTAAAAAACATGGAATCTAAAACGGACATTTCCCACCAAAAAACAAAAAAACTTTTTTTTGGTGAAAAATGTTTAGTTGAAAATTTTTGACCCTCTCTACTGCAAACTGAAGAAGAAGAAGAAATGGAGAGTTAAAGTCCTGGTTCACACACAACACCTTAATTGTGCTCTGGGGGGAATGGCAGCAGGAAATGATAATATAACAGAATCTTGCCCCTCCCTAACCAAGCCCGCCATTTTTCTCTGTGCCCAACACAAGTCAAAGCCAACTATCCTATTCATACAGTTCAACAGACCTTTCAGCCCCATTGATCTGAGACATACTTGCTGCTGGTTGGCAGAAAACACCCGTGCTTCACAGGAAAGCTGAGTGTGGGAAAGTTGCTGGGATCTCCCTGAATGTCTCCTTTAGGAAGGGATCAGAGGGGCCAGAGTTAAGGTTGTGAGTCTGTGTTATGTGAGAAGCTGCACCTTAAGTCTGCATTTCTCGCTTTTCTTCAGTTTTTTTAGTTTTTGGATTGTTTTTTCTTGTAACCCTAACAATCTTTTTCCATGGCTCAGACAGGTAACAGCTTCATTTTTCTCATTACAACCTTGCAACAGCACCAATGCTCTCATGAGGTTGTTGCAGTTCCCTCCCAGCAGGGTTTGCTGGTCACTAGGGGCTAGAGTGACCACATAGCAAGCGTGACAAATCAGAACACTTTTTTGGGGGAAGGGGGGATGGGGGGAGAAATAGTTGTGTATTTAAGACAAAGCCCTGGTATCGCGAAGGTCCTGATAATATCAAGACATCTGGTCACCCTACTTGGGGTATGTCTATAATGCAATGTAAGCCCTGGGTTAGTAGAACTTGAGTTAACAGACCCAGGGTTTGTTAATTTAGGATTTGAGCATCTAGACTCATTTGTAAGCCTAGGTTAAGAATTGTTGGACACTGGGTCCCAACCTGGGGCTCCAGCATCTACACTGCATGATGTTAGCCTGAGTCCAACCATGCATATCTCAAACTTCCTACCACCTTCCCAAAATGTGACTGCTCTAGCCCTTTGTTCATGGTGCAGTGTGGGAAAACTTGACTGGCCACCAAACTTGACTATCCAAAGGACAAAGCAAGTTGGCCCATGGGATTATGGGATACTTTTGGTGGACTCCCAGAGCATGAGTCTGGTGGGGATGCATCTACACTGCAAAGCAATAGGGCTTTAACCTGGGTCCTGGCTTGACTCAGACTCGGACCCACTGGCCCATGGGGTCCTGGGACCCTGTGTCTGAGCCCTCAGTTAGCATGATCTGTGTGTAGACAGAATGGGGGTTAGGCATGAGCCTGACTTCAAGCCCTGGACTTACGTTGCAGTATAGACATGGGAGCTTTTTCAGAACACAGCAGCACAACTATTCACTGATTCAAGCAAGCGCAATCATAGCTCTCTTCTCCCCTGTATCCTAGAGGCTGATAAAGAAACTTGATTTTAAACAGGCCTTATTGATGTGGAGAATCCTAGTGGTGTAGCCTCTACCTAAAAGCATAAGTGCAGGAACTAGGGGTGCTGCCGCACTCCCTACCTTGAAGTGGTTTCCATCATATACAGGGTTTACATTTTGATTCAATGTCTCTCAGCACCCCCACTATAAAAATTGTTCCAGCGCCACTGGCTATAAGGACCTCCTTTGTCAGCCTCATCTAGCCTAGGGTGACCAGATGTCCCGATTTTATAGAGACAGTCCCAATTTTGGGGGCTGTCTCTTATATAGGCACCTATTACCCTGACCCCCCCACCACCCCCTGCCCTGAATTTTTACACTTGCTATCTGGTCACCCTACATCCAGCCTCATCTGTGCTCTGAAACAGGCCAACTAATAATTTTCACACATCTCGTCTTAGGTCAGCAAGAGAATACTTTATGCCTCTGGTTTTATATCAAACTGTTTGTAGCATGTTTTTATTCAGTGATTGGATCGTGGCAATTCTCTGCCCAAACTGTGGAATGATCACCCATGTCACAGGGTATTGTTTCTGTTCCCTGATTGGATGTCCCAACCTTTTCTAAACTAATTCAACCCAAAACAATTTCCATTTGTTCACAAAACAAATTTTGATTCTTGATTAAACAAATCATGTCCATGGGCCTGAACATTGGTTTGTCCAAACATTCATGCAAACAAAACTGTAGTGTGAGAACATAAACATAAAGAGCCACACCACAAAAACTTCACCTGCACAAGTGTTCAGGAAAGTAAACAAACAAACTAAAAAAAGATTAATCAAAATGCAATTCAGAAATGACAAAAAGTCTGAATTTTTGCACAGTGGTCACCTGGCTCTCACCATGTCACCCCAGGTTTGGAACCTCGCAGCCTCCCTTTTTTCATGGTTAGGATTCCCAGGTGTGTGTTTTGTAGTTTTATGGTGATGTGTTTGAAATATATATTAGTAGCCAAAAGCCTGTACGGTCATACTGGTATAATTAGTAAAATCGTGTGTGTAAAACAGCCAAAAATGGAGGCTCCTGTTTCCATGTGCAGTGGAGCTGTTGTACATGTTCCCCCAAGCCATGTGTGTAAAAAGTTGCACACAGGTAGGGGACAATCTTGGTTTTTGATTATATAGATTTATTGGGGTATGTTTGTGTAGCACTATGACTATGGGTTAGAGGATTGATGCTTTATACAATTTTCAGTGTTGGTGCTTTTTTTAAAATAACCATCTTCTAACTCCAGGCTCCAGGTCTGTATTTCCTCTTTCCGTAGAACAGGTCTAATATCCTAGGCTGTGTGTGAGCTATTGCTTTGTGTGGGATAGTTGGTCCATTTGCCTGCACTGGTCTCTTAAGTCACTGCTGCTTAAAGGGTTTTGGCATCTTCCAAATGCAAAATGAACTAGAGAAAAAGCCATTCTATTCTCCTGTGTGCCATATCGGGCAGATATGTGTGAGCATGTGTAAAACCCATTTGGAACTACATAACACTGGAGTAAACCTACAGCACAGCCTGCATGTCAAAAATGCAGGGAAGCTTACAGCTCAATAGCAGAAACACATCTTCAGTATTTTGGCTAGGATCTGGTGCAAAGGACAGACTGAGGAAGCTATTTGCCATGCACAAGTTTTATTGGTCCTGCAAAACCCAGGAATATGCTACATATTTTGAGTGCCATCTATGGCACTTTATCTATTTACTAATTATTTACATATATGCAGAGAGAGCATTCCTGTAACCATTTCTCTTAGGCTCCATCTACACTTGGACCTAGGTGTGGGTGTGACTCCCAGCTCATGTAGACATACTCACACTAGCTCTCAGTGGTAGCATGGTCAGTGGCACATAGTGGCATGGACTAGCTGCCCCAAGAACAAACCTGCCTGGACCCCGTGGGTACATATTTGAGGTGGCTAGCCCATGCCACTGCTCACTGCTGCCCATGCTACCACAGTTACACTACTATTTTTAGTGCACTGGCTCAATGAAAGCTAGCACAAGTATTTGTATGTGAGATGGGAATCACACCCCCAGTTCCAAGTGTAAACGCAGCCTTAATCACTGAATCTTGCCATTCACCATATATCACCTCCTATAAATCCATCACAGCCCCTGAGTGGCAGTAGATGGTACCTGCAAAACTTTACAAAGAGTGAAAGCATCAGCAACGAAGCTGCTTTTGCACATATGTTTCTCCAGCTCTTTCCACGTGGGGGATGTTCTGGGCCTGGTCATTTTCCTCTGCAGGGACTATTTTGGGTGGCTGTGGTTTGAATGCCTTGGCGGATGCATGGTATTGTGAAGCCCTGGGTACAGTGACAACAAAACTGACAGGCTAGCTGCTTCTTGTCCTTCCATCAGCTCTCTTTGCATTTTCAGTTCGGTTTTCATTGTGGAAAACAGCATTTTTAATGGTTAGAGCACAGGACTCCTAGCTCTGCTGTTGACTCAGGCTCTGACTCAGACATACTTAAGCATGTGCGTACCTTCTAGCACATGAGTAACCCCATTGACTTCAATGAGGGTAATTAACCACTGGAACAATTTAGCAAGAGCTGTGGTGCATTCTCCGTCGCCAGTACTTTTAAAATCAAGATTGGATGTAGGGTTACCATCCGTCCGGGTTTCCCCGGACATGTCCGGCTTTTTTAGCTTTAAATGGCCGTCCGGGGGGGATTTCTAATAAGATAGAAATGTCCGGGATTTCCCCCTTCCCCTCCTGCAGAGTGCGGCGCGGCTGATTGGACGGCTGGGCCTGATTGAAAGCCGCTCGCAGCCACTGGGGCCTCTAGCAGCCAGAGTCCCTCCCCCTCCCCCGCTCCCTCCTCCCTCGCAGAGCAGCGCCACAGTGTTTGGCTGCACGTGGAGCCCGCAGCTCTCCCTCGGCCTGGTGGGGGGGGGGCAGGCAAGGAACAGGGAACAGGGAGTCTTAGATAGGGGGTGGGGTCCTGGGGGCAGTTAGGTTGTGGGGTCTCAGGAGGGGGCAGTCAGGGGACCGGTAGGGGGTAGGGGGATTCTGAGGGGGGCAGGGCTGGGGCAGGGCTAGGGCGGCACCCCGTGTCCTCTTTTTTGATTGTTGAAATATGGTAACCCTACGGGGGGGTGCAGAGGCTGCAGGGCGAGGAGGAGCAGGGCAGGCAGGGGCATAGAGGCTGCAGGGGCAGGGGGGCGCAGAGGCAGGGCAGGCCGGGGGGTGCAGGGGCTGCAGGGTGAGTGGGGAGTAGGGGGCACAGAGGCTGCAGGGGCAGGGGGGCACAGAGGCAGGGCAGGCCGGGTCGTGCAGAGGCTGCAGGGCGCGTGGGGAGCAGGGGGCACAGAGGCTGCAGGGGCGGGGGGGTGCTGGGGCTGCAGGGCGAGTGGGGAGCAGGGAAGCACTTAGCAACCCCCAACCAAGATCAGAGCGGGAGGGAGGAGGGGGAATGTGGGGTGGTCAGAGGAGGGGGCAGAGTTGGGGCAGGGACTTTGGGGAAGGGGTTGGAATGGGGGCGGGGTTGGGGCAGGGGCGGGGAAGGGGTGGAGTTGGGGTGGGGCCAGGGCCCCGTGGAGTGTCCTCTTTTTTAAATGTTTGAATATGGTAACCCTATTGGATGTTTTTCTAAAAGAGCTGCTCTAGTTCAAACAAAACTTCAGGACAGTTCTGTGGCCTGTGTTATGCAGGAGGTCAGAGAGGGGACAATTATTTTTTGTCAAGATCAAAATTTCTTGGTCAAGGTATAGTCAAGGTCCAGAGAAAATAATACAAAAATAACAGTAATGGTAATAATAAGTAAATAAAAAGATTTCAGGGGTCTGTTCCAAAGCATCTGGCTGTCTGGATTTGGCCCACAGTCCGCCTATTGACTACCCCTGGATGATCACAATGATCTCTTCTGACCTTGGAATCTATGAATCTACTTGCAAAACTTCAGTTATGCACATACGTAAGCACCTTGCAAAACTAGACCCCAGGCAAATCATGTGACTTCTATGCCTCCATTTCCTCTTCTG
This sequence comes from Terrapene triunguis, assembly GCF_002925995.2. NCBI lineage: Eukaryota > Metazoa > Chordata > Testudines > Emydidae > Terrapene > Terrapene triunguis. The sequence goes on from NW_020665097.1 coordinate 1,647,660, forward strand.
TAATATGGGGGCAATGATAACTTCTCAGAAGGTGATTGTGAGGCCTTCAATTAATAAATTAATGTTCTTAACATCTGTGACCCTCTCCAACAAAAGGTGCTGCCAAAGTCATTATTATATTGTAAGGTATTTGGGTCCAGGACCATCTTTGAGTTTTGTGTTTATACAGCACCAGGCACAATACAGTCCTGGTCTATGACTGGGGTACTAGGTGCTACTACAATACAGTGGTGGTTATTATTATTAATTATTGTGGTGGTGGTTATTAACCTTTCCCCAACTTGGCCACAGGAGGAGCAATTATCTGGATTTTCCTTTTTGGGACATTTTAAAAAGATTTATTTTTTATTAATGCAACATGTCATAAACCAGCAACATAAACCACCCATCTGCTTCTCTCCAGGCATGAGAAATACTAATACTAACACCTGACATTTATCAAGTGCCTGGCTATTTTCCACAAAGCAATAGGGTTGCCACTGATGCATACCCAGAATACCTGACATTCCGGTACTTCTGAAACAGCATGGGCCCGTCCCCACCTGCATGACCCTGGCCCCAGAAGTGTGACCTCGCTCACATGGTGGATGTGAGGTCAAGCCACATGGAGGACACCATTTTGCAGAGCGTGCTGCCCTACCCCCACCAGCATGACTTTGCATGCACACAGGCAGAGGCAATGATACCAGATAAAACCAGGTCCGATACCGGACAGGGCCAAACCATTCCAAAACCAGGACTGTCCGGCTTACCACTGGACAAATGGCCTGCCTGCAATAAATGAATAAAAGGATGGGAGTCTAAGCCCACTGACCAGGGGCGGCTCTATGTTTTTTGCCGCCCCAAGCACGGCAGTCAGCAGTCAGGCGGCCTTTGGCGGCACGCCTGCGGGCGGGCTGCTGGTCCTGCGGATTCGGCAGCGTTTCTGCGGGTGATCTGCCGGTCCCGCGCCTTCGGCGTACCTGTCACCAAATTGCCCCCGAAGCCGCGGGACCAGCGGACCTCCCACAGGCATGCCGCCGAAGGCTTCCTGACTGCCGCCCCCCGCGGCTTGCCACCCCAGGCACGCGCTTGCTGCGCTGGTGCCCGGAGCCCCCCCTGCCACTGATCAATGTATATCCATTTCCTTCCCAGGGATCTCTATTCTAGGAACAGGAGACAAACTTTGAGCTAGATCTTTGGCCCCCGTTGTGGCCAAAGTGTACTGCTCTCTGGTGATCCTGGGCTGAGGCGGCAGCCCCTAGGGGGTTGTTCCTGCTAGTGTACTTTCTCACCCAGCCCCCTCAGGTCCAGCGCCAAACACAGCAGTGACAGACTCAAAGATCTTGCCTCTTTTTTCATTTGGTCTACACAGCTTCGACAGAACACAAGAGTCTGAGTTGTTCTATAGATACAAAGCTTCCTGCTCCAGCTTCAGACCATCTGCTCTGGACCTCAGAGAGTGACTGGCCATGGGCCTTTTGTGTGTGACCATCTGCTGTACGGATGCCACCGCAAAAGAAAAGTGTCCAAGATTGGCACTTTACCCTCTTAGCAGCATGGACAATATGCTGATTCGAGAACAGCTTTGTCTGAGAAGGGGAAGAGTATGCGTGAGTGGTCCCTCACCCAGTAGAAAACCCAATTCCAGTGGAATACAACAACAGTTAATAAGAATAAGAATGATGATGCAGCCACCAACCTCAAAATAATGCAGAGCCTGGAGCAGAAGCCAAGCCCATGCTGCTAATCATCTGCAGGCTCTGCGGGGGCCACAGGCCCGTGGAGTCGGGGTACCGTTATATTCTATGCAACTGGTATAAGAAGGATTCCTGTGTATTACAGCAGATTGTGTGAAAACATTAAGAGAGCTCAGGCAAGAAAGCCAGAGAGAGGTCACTGCCAGGAGTCAGGTGTAGGTCAGATACAGCTCCTTCAGGCTCTAAGGCAAGTCACATTTTTATTAAATGAAGTCTCCTTGCTGTAGCTTAGCAGTGATCACCTGCCACCCTCTGGGAACCGTCCACAGACGCTTCTGTTGATGCTGTTCCAGTGCATATAAAATACTTGCATAGCCATTGGGACACACAGAGACAATGCAAATGACTCCATAACCTAGTGGTTAGAGTATTCACCTAGGGTGATTGGAAACCCATATTCAAGTCTCTGCTTCACTGACTAGTCAAGTGGCACAGCTTCAAACAGGAGAGAGAAAGCCCTGCCTCAAAACATGGCATAACCCAGTGGTTAGGGCACCTCTCTCTCCCCCCTCCCCCCAAGCTCAAATCCGTGCTTCACATCAGGCTAGGGTGACCAGATATCCCAATTTTATAGGGACAGTCCTGATTTTTGGGTGTTTTTCTTATATAGGCTCCTATTATCCCCCACCCCCTGTCCCGATTTTTCACATTTGCTGTCTGGTTGCCCTACATCAGACAGGGGGGGGAATGGAACACCTGGCTCCCATATCCCTGCAGCAATAACTACTGCTCTAAAAGTTTTAAGGGGGACATCAACTTCTCCTGTTTTGTGATGCCAGCGCTTTAAAAATGCTTAGAAACAAAATGTTTTGGGTCAAAAGAAACTTTGTTTGACCAGCCACAGACTCTGTTGATTTGCTGAAATGTTTGGCATTTTTCTGGATTCCGTTTGAGCTGAACAATTTTTTTTTCAGTTTTTCAGAACTGCTGAAAAACCAGAAAAATCAGTTATTTGCCCAACTCTTCTTACAGCTCTTCTCTTCTTTGTCTTGACTAACCTAAATAACTAGTGTTGCCTGCAACTTTTGCCACCTCACCACTCAGCCCCTTTTTCAGATCATTATGACTATATTAAATACATTCATTTAATACTGAATAGCATAAATGCCCCCTGAACTTTCAGCTGGATACAATATTCATCTGATTCTGTCAGCGTCCTGTCTGTCCCTTCATGGAAGTGTGTGCATGCCTCACTTCCCACCATGGAGCTCGTCCCTAAACCTTTGCTTAGTAGACTATACGCAGCCATTTTAACAGGTGGCCCCACTCTCCTGTCAGACAGGTCCTACCTGTGCTTCCTCTTTCCCCTATCAGCCCATGCTCCAGTCCTTAGATCGACTGGAGAAGAAAACTGGTGTTGAAGAAATGCCAGCAGGCGGGCTGGCTTTGAGAAGTCCACATTCCATTAAAGGTGGTGTCCTGGGCTGTGTTCTGTCCCACAGGCCTAGCGCCAGCCGTTTCCCTTCCTGTGGGGGTGTCTGGCTGTTTGGACTGGAATCCTGTACAGCAGAAAGCAACAGAGAGTCCTGCGGCACCTTTAAGATTAACAGATGTATTGGTTATTGGAATTAGTCTTAAAGGTGCCACAGGACTCTCTGTTGCTTTTTACAGATCCAGACTAACACGGCTACCCCTCTGATACTGTACAGCAGAGGTTCCCAACCTTTTTCTGCTGTCCAGAGGTGAAAGTAACTTTCAACACGTGCCGGTACAGGGCCAGGCTCCGACCCCCGGAAGGGGCAGAAGGAGCAGGGCTGGGGGGTCAGCGTCCCCCAGCCAGCCCATCCGTACTGCCTGGCCCACGCCACCCGGGGCTCCAGTGGCTGCTCCTTTTGCCCCCCCCCCACCGTCGGCGGCCTGGGGGGGGGCAAAAGGGGCAACAATGTTAAAGTGTTGCCGCGGCAGCGCTTTAAGCTGGGTCCTTTGCCGCGGGAGCGCTTTAAAGGGACGCAAAAGGGGCAGCGACATTAAAGCCCTTCCGCGGCAGCACTTTAATGTCAGCTGAGTACGGGCTGGTGGCCATTCCGGCTCACTTTCACGCCTGCTGCTGTCTCCCCTTTGGAAATTCATGTTCCCTGTGTGCCCCCCTCTTTCTTAGAAACAGTATTTCTGTGGATGCCTGAGGTCTGGGAGCCCATCCTGACCTTGGCCCCCTGCTGATCCTTGGTCCCCTATCTGGGACACATTTTGGATGGGCAGTCCCAGCAGGTCACAGACAGGAGCTCCTACGCAAGGGGGTGCGTGTGCGTCAGCCTCTGCAGAAGTACGCAAGCTGGAATGGGCCCTGCAGGCACCTGGTGCACAGGCCACTCCTCATGCCTCCTTCTTGTTCTTCCGGCTTGGCAGGAGCTGGAGCAGTTAGGTCCTCACACACCCCTGATAACCCCATCGGGGGGCGGGGAGGGCACCCTACAGTTGTAAAACCTATGCCATATGGGGTCTGTTCACCCTTCACAGGGTCCTCCCAGCTGGGCTTTGGAGCCGTTTGCCCTGCCATTGCTCATGCTGTATGTGTTCTGGGGCTAAAGGCATTCAGTCTCCGGGGCTGGGCAGGGGGGCAGTGCCCTTGCCCAGTATGAAACCGACGGCAATCAAAAGGAAACGAAAAGGCCAGCGCAGTCCTGGGCCTTTGTTTGAAATGAGCTAGCTTTCGCCAGCTCTCTGCACGGATGCTTTAATTCCTGTTCAAGAGAATGAATTCCAGACAGGTTCAATCCATTCAGGAGGTCCCAGGGCCTGCTGATTGCTTGGTAATTAAAATCAATTTTAAGGTCAGGCTTGATGAAGCCCGGGCTGGGATGGTTTAATTGGGGATTGGTCCTGCTTTGAGCAGCGGGTTGGACCCGATGACCTCCTGAGGTCCCTGGCAACCCTGATATTTATGATTCTATGGATTTGCTTTCTTCTATTTTACTAGAGAAAGGATTGTCTCCAGTTCTGCTGGAGAAACATTGTGAGGAATATCACAGCTCCCAGCATCTTATAAAAATTCAGCGGCGGTGAGACCCACAAACTCTGAAAGGCTCGAGATCAAACTCAGATTAGGAGACAGCAAAGGGTGACTCTCAGTGGAGATGCAGTCACTGCAGATGCTAACCGTTTTGTCTGAGAGCTCCTCCTTAATTTAGAGGCAGAAACTATGCCCCAGGCTCCCTTTGTCCAAGTGTGGCAAGATATGATCCCTTTTTGTGTTTCCTAAAATCTGTTTTATAACGGAGACAGGTGAATCTGCGTTAGAAATAAGCTACTTGCAGACAGACGGGGGACAGATAACCTAGAATACGATCCTGAATCCCAAAGCAAAACTTGGAGGGGGAGGGGAGACACTTAGTCTAGACAGCATGGTTGCTAAGAGTTGGGGCAAAATTTGCTTTCAAGAAAATGTAACCACTTTTCTTTTCTGTATCTGAGACTGAGAGGCCTTGTCTACTTTAGCTTTTACCAAGTATAAATCTGGGTATGTTGAAACAACTGTTTATTTCAGTTTCAGTCCTTTTCTCTCCACTGTTTAATAACATTTATTTTATCGTAAGAGCTGCTGTGTGCGTGGAACTTTCACATTGCTCTATTATTGGGGAGAAAAGCAGCAAGGCAACTTTGTTGAGCAGGGCCTCCAGGTTAAAGAATTTCTGGAACCTATGGTATGTCTACACTGCAGCTGCAAGGTGTCATTCCCCAGTGCAGGTAGATAGACTTGTTCTAGTTCCGCGCGCGGACATGTTAGAAATAGCATTGTGGGCTTTGCACTACAGGCAGCAGCTCAGACTAGCCAATCGAGCTTGGACCTGTGGGTCAGGCAGGGTTGAAAATGGATGTGAATGGCTAGCTCATGCTGCCACCAGTGCCACAACGCCGCACGGCTATTTTTAGCATGCTGGCTCAAGCTGAGCGAGTGCAAGTCTATCAATGCAGAGAATCATTCCTCCTCCCCACCCCGTTGCATTGTAGACGTATCCCTGGAGACCCCACTCTCCATCTCCCAGGGAAGTGATCTGCAAAAGGTGAAAGTGGGTAACTTATAAGTGGAGATGCTGAGGCCAAAGAGGCTAGAGAGGTGAAGGTGGCTTATTGGCAAGAGCGGGTACAGGTTCCAATACATTCATTTTATGTTCTACCTTTGTCGCAAGATTAAAGGGTATTCTAGTATCAGAAACCTTCTCAGCATGTAGATACTTATAGCCCCTTTTCAAATCACCTCTTAAACTTATTTCAGATAAACAATAGACTGAACTTCTTTAGTCTTTGCCAGTCAGGCAGGTTTTCTAGACCAAGAATCATTCTTGTAGCTCTTCACGGACCCTTTTCCAGTTAGTCAACATCCTTCTTAAAGTCTGAACATCAGAACTGGCCATAGGATCCAGTAAACGTTTCACTAATGCTGTATAGACTGGTAATAACACTTCCTTACTGCTGCTTGGTATTCTCCTCAGGGGCGGCTCCAGGCACCAGCGCACCAAGCGCGTGCCTGGGGCGGCAAGCCACGGGGGGCGGCCTGCCGGTTGCTGTGGGGGCGGCAGTCAGGGAGCCTTCGGTGGAATGCCTGCGGAAGGTCCGCCAGTCCCGCGGCTTCGGCATAGCCGCCGCCGAATTGCCGCTGAAGCCGCGGGACTGGTGGACCTCCCGCAGGCATGCCGCCGAATCCGCGTTACCAACGGACCTCGCGCAGGCGTGCCGCCGAAAGGCACCTGCCTGCCGTGCTTGGGGGGGCAAAAAACATAGAGCCGCCCCTGATTCTCCTGTTTATAGATTCAAGGCTCATGCTGCCCTCTTAGCCACCACAGCATGGCTGTGGGAGCACATGTTCAGTTGGTTTTCACCCAGGGCTTTGGAGCGGAGCCCAGAGCTGGGGTGTGGAGCAGCTCCAGAGCAGTGGAGCTGCGGGTTTTTGCCTGGAGCTGGAGCGGAGCCGGAGCACAGCTCCAAAGCCCTTCACCTTGACTTCTAATCCCTCTTCAGAGCCACTGTTTCCAGGATATAGTTCCCCATCCTATAATTATGACCTACATTCTTTGTTCCCAGCTCTATGAGCTTGCATTTGGAAGCTGTTCAACTAAGTCCAGTTTACAAGGTAATCCTGATCTCTCTGTAGAATTAACTTCTCCTTATCATTATTTACTACTCCATCAGTTTTTGTGTCACCTGCGAGCTTTAGCAACAGTGAATTTCTGTTTTATTCCAGATCATTGGTAAAGATGTTGAATAGCGATGGGCCAAAAACAGATCCCTGTGGGACCCCACTAGAAACATCCCCATTGGATTATGATTCCCCATTTACAAGTACTTCAGTTAACAAGTTTTAATCCACTTAATATGTTCTGCATTGATTTTTGTGTACTGATATCTTCATCTAAATGTCATGCAGGACTAAGTCAGAAGTCTAAGTATATTCTGCCAGCACAATTACCTCAATCAACCATCTATGTAATCTCATCAGGATACATTGAGCTTATTTGACAAGACCTTTTGTCCTATAAAATCATGATTGGCATTAATTATGCTTCCATCCATTAACTCTTTTTTGATTGCATCCTGAAACCGCCTTTCGATGATTTTGTCTGGGATCAATGTCAGGCTGGTTAGTTACCCAGGTCATAGTTACCCAGGTCACCCCATTTACTCCTTTTTAAAAATATTGGCAAGACATTAATTTTTCCCCAGTGTTCCAAGATTTGTTAAATATCAATGGCTCTGACTGCTCCTTGATTAACTCCTGGGTGCAAGTTATCCAGTGTTATAGAGTGATAGGGGCAGTTGCATTGGGAGCAGCAGGAAGTCCCTGGAGGTAGGGGTGGCAGTAAGGGATTTCCCAGTACTTATCCCAGTGGCTGAGGTGTACCAGCTTCAGGGGGTTGGAGGTGGCAGCATACAGGCCAGCTGGAGCTAGGGTGACCAGACGTCCCGATTTTATCGGGACTGTCCCGATATTTCCTTGTTTGTCCCGCATCCCGACCAATGTTAGGTCGGGACACTGGACAAACAAGCAAATACTCCGGAGCCCAGAAGTGCTCGCGCCCCCCGACTCTGCCCCCTCCTTCCCCCATTGGCTCCCTCCCCGAATCCCCGCCTCTTCCCCAGGCTCACCATTCCTCCTCCCTCCACAAGTGCTGGAGGGAGGCCCGGAGATGCAGGGGGAGCGGGGTTAGGGTGACCAGATGTCCCGATTTTATAGGGACAGTCCCGATTTTGGGGTCTTTTTCTTATATAGGCTCCTATTACCCCCCACCCTTGTCCCGATTTTTCACACTTGCTGTCTGGTCACCCTAGCTGCAGCCTTCTCTTCCTGACACACACAGAGACCTCTGCTGGGCTGGTGTGGCAGGGGCTGGGCGCAGAGCAGTGAATATCCCACTGAGATTCAGAGGGCAGATCACACCTCATAGAACTACTTCTCCTTCAGGCTCATTGCACACTGTCTAGCAGACCTCCCTGCATTAGTTATGCTCATCATGTTTTCAAACTTCTCTTCACAGCCAGAGCCGCGAGGGCTAGAATAGAAACTGACTTTTTTTTAAATGAAAGCTGAGATTCTGGCCTCATCAGGTGACTCCAGAAGCTGTGGCCCATGGGTAGTCAATGGGCCAAATCCGGACTGCCAGATGCTTTTGAACAGACCCCCGGAATCTTTTTATTTACTTATTGTTACCGTTAGTGTTTTTTAATTATTATTATTTTTCTCTGGACCCTGACCAAAAAAAATTTAACCTTGACAAAAAATAATTGACTACCCCTGCCCTATAGGGCTGATACCTAAATCCAACTCTGATTGCAAGCAGTGGGGTTTCCCCCCCACCTCCATGAGCCTTCTGTTGTTTAAATCGGGAATAACACTGTGGGTCGGTGCTCCAGCCAGTGTGAATTGATGTATTTAGCTTCAGTGCTCTCCTGGAGACCGAGCACTGACCTCATGAACCTGAAAAACAAGGCTGCCCTGACACCTCTTGGTTTGGGGCATTTGCAGTGGAAGAAACAGCAGTGTGAAGGGAACAGGATAAGGACCTTTTACAAGGTTACAAGCTTTTTATTTTTGGACTCATTTCCCTAACACTGGAGCTGACCCAAGCCTTAGTGCTGTTAAAGATTTGGGCCCTCTGTTTGTTTAATTGAAGGGCTGTTTGTTTTTTATCAGAGGCAGTAGATAGGCCACGTCCTCTGCAGGCAGGAAGCAGTGATTTCCTGTTAACTCGCAGGCCAACTCTCACTATGCAGGAAGCTCGGCTCTGCTGAGTGTTCACTTTTCATGAAACATTTTTGGAAAGATTTTTCTGGTAGTGTTTTGTTTTCTCTTTTGTCCCCTGCTAATGGGGTTTGTATTGTTGGGCTCCCCATGGGATGTTCAGTGACCGCACTGAATCAACATTAGGAAATGTGCTGCCATTCCCATGACTTCCAAACCTGCCTCTACCCAGTGAGTCTGGCATTCACAGTTAAATGAGAATTTCTCTCTGTTATAACAATCTAAAATCGGTCATTAAGGTTGCAAAGTCTAGCATTCAAGAATTAGGAAATGTCAGAATTAAGCCTGCAAACTTAATTAGGGTTGGCAACTTTCTGACTGCAGAAAATCAAACACATTTGTCCCCCTGCCCTGCCCCTGCCCCAAGGTCCCACCCTTGCCTCGCCTCTTCTCTGAGGCCCCGCCCCCACTCACTCCATCCCCCCTCCCTCTGTCACTCTCTCCCCCACCCTCATTCACTTGTGCATTTTCACCGGGCTGGGGCAGTGGGTTGGGGTACAGGATTAGGTGAGAGTGAGATCTCTGGCTGGGGGTTTGGGCTTTGGGGTGTGGGATGGGGTGAGGACTCAGACTGGTAGTGCAGACTCTGAGGGGAGCCAGGGATGAGAGGTTTCGGGTGCAGGAGGGGTTTGGAGTGTGGGAGAGGGCTCAGGGCTGGTGCGGGCTCCGGGAGGGAGTTTGGGTGCGGGGGGGGGCCTCTGGGCTGGGCAGGGGGTTGGGGTGCAGGAGGGGGCTCTAGGCTGGGGGTTCGGAGTGCAGGAGGGGGCTCAGGGCTGGTGCAGTTTTGGGAGGGAGTTTGGGTGAGGGGGGGAATCAGGGCTGGGGCAGGAGGTTGGGGTATGGGAGGAGGTGTGGGCTCAGATGGCGCTTACTTCCCAGCCAATGGGAGCTGCAGAGCTGGCGCTCAGCGCACGGGCAGCGCACAGAGCCCCCATAGCTGAGCGAGAGAGACATGCCTGCCACTTCCAGGAGCCATGCGGAGCCGGGCAGGCAGCCTTCCTGCCCTGCTACAGGCGGCCAACCAGATTTTTAATGGCCTGGTCAGCAGTGCTGACCGGAGCCGCCAGGGTCCCTTTTTGACCAGGCAGTCCGATCAAAAAACAGACACCTGGCAACCCTAATAATTCTGCCCCCTTATGTACGTGGATTATTATTGTGTACGATTTTCAAAAGCTCCTAAGTGATGTAGGAGACCGAGTCCCATTTACAAATGTGACATAGGCTCCTCAGTTCCTAAGTCTCTTTGGCTTTTAGTTAGACTTGTGCTCCTCAGGGCCAGACATACTGTACAAAGGTATTTAGGTGCTTAAAGATCCAGCGAGGTTCCTAGTGGGATTTTCAAAAGCACCTAGCTGGATCTTTAGGCACCTAAATACCTTTTTAAGTCTGGACCACAGTATTCCAGGATCATGTAATATTCCCCTTCCCCCCCCGAATCCTGCCTCAGTTGGTGCACAGCATGAATTCCCTGTGCTCATGGAATGAATTAGAGCTGCGTAGTGAGTGAGGTTGTTGCCTGCAGGACACCAGCTGCCTTTGCTGTAGGGCCTACCAGTTGGAAGGTACATACATGATGTAAGGGACTGTGAGAAGTAAAGGATAGTAAAAGCAATTGAATGCTTTCTGGGAGAACTTGGTTTCATCCCTGGTTCTCATGCTGATTTCCTGTATGATTCTGGGCATGTCACTTAAATCAGATCTTTCAACAGGGACCCTAATTGTGTGTTTCTCATTTTCTGGGTGCCCAGCATTAGATATCTGGGGCCCGAGTTTCAGGATTTCTGAGCAGTCACAACTACAAACAAAGTCAATGGGAGCGTCTGACAGTGTGGTCTGGTGGAGTAAGCACAGGTTTGGGTATCTAAAGTTCCTGAGTCCTCATCTTGGCTCTGCCACTGACTCAGTTGTGACCTTGGTCAAGTCACTTTCTCGGAGTGCTTCCCATTGCAAAATGAGAATGATAATATGACTCTATTTATCTCAGAGGGGTGTTGTGAGGACAAATTAGTTAACATCTGTACAATGCTTTGAACTTATAAAGTGCTGCAAACAGCTAAGTACTCTGAAAAAAGGAGACCCTAGGTCTCTCAAACTGGGTGCCCGGGAGTGGAGGAACCCAAAGTTAGGGGACATTTTGCAAATGTTGGTCTTAACTTTCTCTGTGTTTTAGTTCCTCATTGTGAAATGTGGATAGTGATACTTTCCTATTTCACAAGGAATTTGTGAGGATAAACTTGTTAATATTTGAAAGAAGGTCCCATAGAAAATCCCATAAGGCAATTAATAACCCTGTATTCAGTGCAGGGTTTGCATGGTGCCTAAACAAAGCAACAGGCCATACAATGACTGATAGGGACAGAAAGAATTATTGAACAGCTACCCCATTTCCTATGCTCCAGCCATCCTGTGCACCAGATGGGGAAGGGGTTGTAACAGGGTGGCTCATCCCTTTAAGGGCTGGAGGTAGCCAGCCCTGATTACAGAATGAGCCACACCTGGGAGAGATCGGGGGTGATCACCTTATAAAGGCTGCAATGAAGGGGGTGGATCTTACTGCCATAATAGTGGGAGTGGGATTTTAAAGAAGTCCTGTGCAGCGTTCTAGGGTGGGGGTAAGGTGAGTGTGGTCTGCCCTGCTGGGCTGAGAGTGTGAGTGAAAGGTCCCTTCAAGGAAGACTTAGAGATGTGCCAAAGGAGCTGCAGCGAGCAGGAGGCTCCTGCTAGAGACTCTGACTGAGAGAAGGGCTTGGGCCTAGAAGCCAGAATGAGAGGGCTGAGGCAGGCTGAGTTTCAGCTAATTAAAGTCTGGCAGCATGGAGCCCAGCTCCTGCTAGAGTCCTGACTGGGTGAAGGGCCTGGAAACCAGAGGACTGAACGGCTGAGCTCCAGCCTGAAACTTTGAGCTAGGACCTAGCTCTGGGAAGAAGGGCTTGGAACTCCCTACCTAAAGGTGGGGGGGGATGACTGAACTGGGGTTGAGCCCTGGAGGGCCTGTCTGTAGGACTCAATAAGTGGGAGCCTAGGAGGGGAATGGTCTAATTCCTGTGGACTGTGAGTTATTATGGGACTTTAGAGATGGGATAAACTGGTAGCAGGGCACCTCAGACTGACCACAATGAGTGCTTGGTAAGTGGCCATCTGACTATAAGGGTCCGAAATAAATAGCATGTGATCCTGTAATTAAAGACCATCATAATGCATATGCACACAAGAGGACTGAATTAATGTGGTCTGGGCAACCTTAAATCTTGCATCCCCCACTTATGTGTGTTTGACTTTGCAACCTTAACATTATTTTACTGTCCTATTAATACAAGAACAAGGGACATGAAATTGAACTATAAGGAGGCAAAATGCATAGCTAATCGCTTTTCCCACACATTGACAATTAGCCTGTAGAACTCCCTGCTACAAGGTGACACTGAGGAAAAGAGCTTAGCAAGGTTCAATAGAATTCATCATTTACATGGACAATGAGGCTATCCAGTGTTTAGAATAGGAAATATTAAAATAAATAGAGCATTACAAAGGATAGATATCCTCTATTTCATGGCACGAGCTGACCTCTAGCTAATGGATTTTGTCAACTGTTGGGAATGGGCCACATCCACCCTAATTGAATTGGCCTCGTTAGCACTGACCCCCAAGCTTGGTAAGGTGACTCCCATCTTTTCATGGGCTGTATATTTATACCTGCCTACTGAATTTTTCACTCCCTGCATCTGATGAAGTGGGTTATAGCCCATGAAAGCTTATGCCCAAATAAATGTGTTAGTCTCTAAGGTGCCACAAGGACTCCTCGTTTTTGCCAGAGACAGAATACTAGCGTAGCTGGACCCCAGTCTGATCTAGGTTGGCAGTTCTCATTGTCCTATGCTTTTTTGATGGTATATCATGAACTCGGAGTGTTTTTATAGCAAGTGAATTTTAGCACTGCTTGGATACATTTGTCAGCTTCTGTTGCTAGTGGTTATTATTGGATGGCTAATTGCTAGCAGTATTCAGCTAGCTCAGGGGAAAGTGATTGTGTTGTTTCCTAGCAAGTTTGCATAACCTAGTCTGGCAGCTTTGAGTCAGAGCTGACTAAATAATATGTAATAGATCACTTTATTTGGCAGCCATCACCTATGTTTCTGCTTTTGGTTTGCTAGCAGGTGGATCACAAGTTCCTCTGACTGGTTCAGTATCCAAGATGATTTGATGAATCACTAAGGCTAGGTCTACACTACAAGGGTGGGGGGGTCGACCTAAGATAATCAACTTCAGCTACGCGAATAGCGTAGCTGAAGTTGCGTATTTTAGGTTGACTTACCTGGCTGTGAGGACGGCGGCGAGTCGACCGCTGCTGCTCCCCCGTCGACTCCGCTTCCGCCTCTCGCTGTGGTGGAATTCCGGAGTCGACGGCAGAGCGATCGGGGATCGATTTATTGCGTCTACACTAGGGGGGAGGGATAGCTCAGTGGTTTGAGCATTGGCCTGCTAAACCCAGGGTTGTGAGTTCAGTCCTTGAGGGGGCCACTTAGGGGTCTGGGGCAAAATCAGTACTTGGTCCTGCTAGTGAAGGCAGGGGGCTGGACTCGATGACCTTTCAAGGTCCCTTCCAGTTCTAGGAGATAGGATATCTCCATTATATTTATTTATTTAGACGCGATAAATCGATCCCCGATAGATAGATCGCTACCCGCCGATCCAGCGGGTAGTGAAGACATGCCCTAAATAATCCATGGTGCAAGGATCGGATATTTGAAATCTAAGTTGTTCTGACTAAACACACAGGGCACCATACTGTAGAACACAAGCTAGTCATCTCTGGTCTCCCCCATGCTCTTCCTGCTCCTGTGTTCCCTCCTTGACACACAACGATGTCCAATCCTGTTTTTTGTGAAGCATTAGAAAGAAGTCAGGATCTGGTTTTGTTCTGATGATCCAGCACTGAGTGTAACCTTTGTTCTTGGAAGCAGAAAGCTGCCTGCATCATACAAAGTACAAATAATTTGTAGGAGATTTGACGTCTCCAAACACAGCTAGGTTTATTTCTTTGTATTTACGTGTTTAGTACAAACACAGCACCTGCCCTAAAGAGCTCACAGTCTAACAGGCAGGATATCCTGGGAGAGGGATAGGACACCCACCCAGAGAGAACAGCATTTTAGTGCCACTGTGGTTTTTTGGTTGTGTTTGGGGTGGGGCTCTGTTGGGAGGGGATTTGCTAAATAGCAAGATGAGGGAAGGGAGAGAGGCTACAGTTCTGAGTCTAGGGGGTGAGTGGGTGAAGGGAAGGAAAACTGTGTGTGTAGAAGGGTGGGTTACAACATATTTTGACCCAGTGTCATGGTGGTGAACGGTGCTGGATTGAGGCTTTGCAGGGTATCACAGTGGTGGGCAAAGTAGGAAGGACTAAGCACGTGGCATGAATAGAGAGAGAGGTGGAAGATAGGTGAATAGGTGCAGCTTAAGTAGCACCAGCACAGACTCCCGCACTGCTAATGTGCCACACCACTGACCTGATGGGACCTCGAAGGGCAAGAAGGCAGCCCATTCAGTCCCTCACCCTCTCCTGGAGCAGCCAGCAGGGGAGACCAGTTGGTTCTGAATGTCCTGGGAGTCTCTGCAAGTTGGACCTTCCTCCCTGGGAGGAGAGAGTTTGCGCCACATTCTCAGAAGCTGGGCACTGAAGTTACCAGTTGAGAATCTGCCCCCTGTGTTTTGCATCCTGTAGAACTTATTTCCAGAGCCCACAGTAGTGGGTTCCCGACAGAGCGAGCACTAAGTAGGATTTTATCTCCCCTGTATGGCTCAGCTGAGGTTCACATCCAGGCTGTCCAAGGAAAACATTCCCTGTGCTGTTTTCACACGCGCACTGGCCTTAGAAAAACACGGCCCATGCTGTTGCACAGCTTTCTTTCCCTGCCTTGTTCCTGAACATCTTTCTGTTTCCCAGGCCCCTTCCGATCATTTCACTTTGATGACATCACCGCTGGTTGCTATGGCGAAGCCAGGTTGTCAAAAACATGAACCCATGGCCTCATCCCATGAGTGTCAGGAAATGAAGGTTTTATAGGAGGTCTTTGGAATGGAGCAGAAACAGCCGGAGCAGGAAATGGAGCCCAGGGACACACAAACAACTCGCCCTCCATCTCTGGCCTTCTCAAGGCCTCCTGGCATGTGGCCTCTCTGACAGGGGAAGTGGGGAGAACGGGGTGGCTAGGGACTGATTTACGTCTCCTGAACTATTTCTGGACGGCTGAGCCTGCAGTTTTTTGGCCTTTGGAGAACCTTAGGCTGTGGAGCCTGGGGAACGGCAGATTGAGGGTTGAACTTGTTGCTCAGTGACCAGTCAGTAAAACTAGCCACTTAAAGCAAATGTCAGAGACTCTACAACATACCCCTGCTCCAGTTAGCAATCTACTCCCTGTACCTCAGGAGGGGAGTAGGTCTGACAGATGGGGTTGCCTGGACCCAGCTGGTTTGGAGAAAGGCCTGCCACTTTCCCAGTAAACTTGCTCTGTGGCTGACTCTGCCAATGTAATTAGCCCCCCCCCCCAGAGGTTGTCATGTAATTAGCCCCCCACAAGGGGTTGTTCATTAAACCTAGCCTGAGCCAACTGCTGAACTTCCCCCCTGAACCCAGCCCAAATCTGAACCCCAAAGCTTTCCCAAAGACCTCAGTTTGAACCTGAAGCGTCTTTGTGTTTGAAAGTGCTCCCACACACCTGCTCTTTCTGCTTTTAGTCAGGCCAGGAAATGGAAATGCTGCTTCTCTTGGTATTTCCAACCCAGCAGGACTGAAAGCCTCATGAGAGACAGTTAGAGATTCCCAGAGCCAACTGGTCTAGAGATGCTTGGTCTGATGTTTCACCATTTCATGCTGGTACAGCGCACAAGTGTCTTAGTAGTGCCAGTGTCTGAGCTCAGAGAGTGCATTGAGAGGGTCAGGCACACGCATGTGTGCAAGTGTATTTTGGAGTATCTGTCTGCATGTGTATGTTTGCGTGTCTGTGCATGTGAATACTTGTTAGCAGGACAGCAGATACCTTCACCAGACAATTCATCTAGAGTCCTGAGTCATGGTGGATGTAAATGACCAGGCTCTGGACCAAACATGCAGACCTGGGGAAGGTTTGGATCTGGTTTGCTCTATGCAGATTGGGCCAATCTGTAGATTGGAGACTTCTTCCTTTGGATCCCAATCTTTCCTTCCAAGAAGGAAGCCTCTCTGAGAACTAGCTACTCAATTCCCTTATGATGCAAAGCGTGTAATGGGTGTAAGAGGGGGGCACCTAGTTCAGGGATGTGCAGGAACACTGAAATGCAGGAGCCTCATACACCATCTGGCAGCACAATGCAAAGTCAGAGCATGCGAAGTGCATGCGTGCAGATATCAACAGTCTTGTTTTGGTCTCACTTTGCTTGAGAGGTTGCCAATCCCATCGTCAAATTACCCTGGTAACTAGCAGTTTAGCCAGCTCAGACTCAAAACTGGCATTTGCAATGACACACTCAAAACAACAGCAAGATAGACAGCCCACTGTGCTGTCTCTTGGAGTGGGTGTGGAAGAGTTAAAAATAGACTCCAGATTTCAGTTAGTAAATGCGGAGGCAGGGAGGAGAGAACTGTTTATCATCCCTAGTGTTTCCCCTGAGACACAGAAATGAGTCAGATAAGAGACCCGCACAATGTGCACATGCCCTAGTTCACTAGCAACTGCAACGCTGCTCCCAGCATGAGTCATTTCGGGTAACATTTGACGATGTCTAGGTGACTTAGGAGCCAACGTCTTATTGACTTTCAATGTTTTCCTAAATGTATCGGAGCAGGTCCTCAGCTCATTTAATTGGAGGAGCGATACCGTTTTACACTAGCTGCACCAGTTATGTAAACAGAAATTTCCGAAACTTATGTATGCAGCAGGGACAGTGGTGTTACCTTTAGTGACAAGAACGTTAATAATCCAATGGAGTGAGGTGCGAGGCTAAAGATTGACATCTATTTATTCCAGAGGTGGAAAATGCCTAGGGTGCGTCAGCGTTTGAAGACAAACAGTGAAAAACAATTGCTGAAGGATTTGATTGTCACCATTTGCCTCTTTCTGCTGATTTCTTCAGGGAACACAAAAGCCCACATCCACAAAGGGACTCCCGAGCCTAGAAAACATCTGGAACAGTTGTGTGTTGCACAAAGCCTGAGTAAGATTTATAAAAGTAGTTAGGTGCCTTGTGGGATTTTCAAAAGCCCCTATGTGCCCAACCCCCAGTGAAATCAGTAAGTTGTGGGCACCCAAGTGCTTTTAAAAATCTCACTAGGCACCTACATACCTTTAAAAATCTGGCCCTAGCTCTGTGTATTCTGCATGAGGAGAGAGAGAGAGAGGCACCTAAGAATGCAGTCCAGCAAAGCCAGCAGTCTAGGTGGCTCCCTGCCTAAACTAGCTAATAGAAGATGACAACAAGAGGGGTCAAGTATCAGAGGGGTAGCCGTGTTAGTCTGGAGCTGTAAAAAGCAACAGAGAGTCCTGTGGCACCTTACAGACTGACAGATGTACTGGAGCATAAGTGTTCGTGGGTGAATGCCCACTTCGTCAAGAAGAGTGTGTCCTAAGCCATGCTCCTTTCATGGAGGTAGGCACCTAAGTCTGGGCTACAGGGAGTCACCTATCTCTGTTAGTGATACACAACTGGGAACTCCTCTCCTGGAATCAGGTAGCTTCAATGTCTAACTAGTTTCTTGTTGGATCTGTTCCACTATGTATAAATACTTGTGGAGTCATTCAGCCAGAGAGACAGTGAGTGTAAGAATGACGCTACAGCCTGGTGATTCGGGCATACACGGTCCGCAGGGTCCAGTCACCCTGCTACAGTGATTGTCTGTTTATCCAAAGTGAAGCAGCTTCACCAGGAGAGAGTGCGCGAGTCCCACATCAGAATATCCCATAGCTAAGGCTATGATTATGTCACGGAGGTCATGGGATCCGTGACTTCCTTTGACCTCCATGGCATTTTCTGCCCGGGAGCTCCCAGCCAGCCCCCCTCCAGCTCTCAGCCCCTACCCTGGTGGGGCCCTGTGCAGCAGGCAGCAGGGGAATCCCTGCAGCTGCCTGGCAGGCGGTGGGGGACCCCCCCTGAGTTCCCAGCCTCCCCAAGGAGCAGGGGGACCAGGCAGCAGCCCAGCCCCTGTGGACAGGAGGACGGTGGAGCTCCCACTCCCCGCAGCAGCGGGGGACCTGGGAGCCCCAGCAAGAGTGGCTGCTAAACTTGCCTCCCCTTTTTGTCAGGGATATTTTTAGTGAAAGTCCGGGACCAGTCACGGGCTTCTGTGAATTTTTGTTTATTGCCCGTGACCCGTCCATGACTTTTACTAAAAATATCTGTGACAAAAACGTAGCCTTACCCGTAGCTCAGCGGTCAGAGCCCTTGCCTGAGCAATGGGAAAGCCTTGTCAAATCCTCTCTCTCCATCAAGCAGAGGGGGGAATTGAACTCTGCTCTCCTACATCCCAAGTAAGTGCACTAACCCTTGGGCTAAAAGTGATAAGGTGGGCAGCAGCAGCACCTCCTCCTCCTGGTTACCTTGGGACACCGCTCCCTCCGTAGGACACAGCTGAGATCAGACAGGCATTCTCTCTGGAGCTCCCTCAATGTGAATGAGAGGGAGCTGCTGGTGGGGCACTCTCTGGGGGGCTGCCCAGCTTCCCTGAGCCCAGGATTATTACTCTCCAGGCACATCAAAAAGTCCGTCTTTCCTGCTCTTGGGCAAGGCTGTTGAGGAGCATGTTGCTGGAGGGAGGCGTTGGTGGTCAGTCCTTTGTCTGGGTTTACTGTGTGATCTGTAGTTGATGGGACTGATGCCCAGATATTGGTTGGCACTTAGTGATGAGTTTGAAAATGCAAAGAAATAAATAACTAATAATAGAGATCAGAGCCGGCGCTAGGCATAAGCAGACTAAGCAATTGCTTAGGGCCCTGAGCAGCTCAAGGGGGCCCACTATTCACTTTTTATTATGAGAACTTGTCTGATTTAGTATGGGGGGGGCAAAATTATTCCTGCTGAGGGCCCTCAATGGGTTAGCACTGCCTCCGATCGCAGATTTCAATACTTTTCATCAATCCCTAAGAGCCCAGGCAGGAGGGAGATGCAGAGGCAGCAGAATCTCCTCTAGGGAAAGGCAGGCTCTGTGGAAGGTCGGCATGTCAGCCTGGAGGTGGGGAGGGTGTTATGAGGACACCTCCCTGCTTAGGGCACAGGGTGTTATGAGGACACCTCTAGTCAGTGAGCATTGAACTGTTTGTGCACACTGCCCTGAAAACTAACCCTGAGAAGTAGCCATGTCCAGCCAGATGGATGGGACTCCACCCAGGTTTAGAGAGGCAAGGTGGGTGAGGTAATAGCTTTTATTGGACCAACTTCTGTCAGTGAGAGAGACAAGCTTTCATGCTTACAGAGGGCTTTTCTTCAGGTCTGAGAATCTACCCGGGTTTGTCCATCCTCCAGCATAGAATCATAGACTATCAGGGTTGGAAGGGACCTCAAGAGGTCATCTAGTCCAACCCCCTGCTCAAAGCAGGACCAATCCCCAACTAAATCATCCCAGCCAGGGCTTTGTCAAGCCTGACCTTAAAAACCTCTAAGGAAGGAGATTCCACCACCTCCCTAGGTAACCCATTCCAGTGCTTCACCACCCTCCTAGTGAAAAAGATTTTCCTAATATCCAACCTAAACCTCCCCAACTGCAACTTGAGACCATTACTACTCCTTCTGTCATCAGGTACCATTGAGAACAGTCTAGATCCATCCTCTTTGGAACCCCCTTTCAGGTAGTTGAAAGCAGCTATCAAATCCCCCCTCATTCTTCTCTTCTGCAGACTAAACAATCCCAGTTCCCTCAGCCTCTCCTCATAAGTCATGTGCTCCAGCCCCCTAATCATTTTTGATGCCCTCCGCTGGACTCTTTCCAATTTTTCCACATCCTTCTTGTAGTGTGGGGCCCAAAACTGGACACAGTACTCCAGATGAGGCCTCACCAATGTCGAATAGAGGGGAACGATCACGTCCCTCGATCTGCTGGCAATGCCCCTACTTATACAGCCCAGAATGCCGTTAGCCTTCTTGGCAACAAGGGCACACTGTTGACTCATATCCAGCTTCTCGTCCACTGTAACCCCTAGGTCCTTTTCTGCAGAACTGCTGCCTAGCCATTCGGTCCCTAGTCTTTAGCAGTGCATGGGATTCGTCCGTCCTAAGTGCAGGACTCTGCACTTGTCCTTGTTGAATCTCATCAGATTTCTTTTGGCTCAATCCTCTAATTTGTCTAGGTCCCTCTGTAGCCTATCCCTACCCTCCAGCGTATCTACCACTCCTCCCAGTTTAGTGTCATCTGCAAACTTGCTGAGGGTGCAGTCCACGCCATCCTCCAGATCATTAATGAAGATATTGGAAAAAAACAGCCCCAGGATCGACCCTTGGGGCACTCCGCTTGCTACCGGCTGCCAACTAGACATGGAGCCGTTGATCACTACCCGTTGAGCCCGACAATCTAGGCAGCTTTCTATCCACCTTATAGTCCATTCATCCAGCCCATACTTCTTTAACTTGCTGGCAAGAATACTGTGGGAGACGGTAACAAAAACTTTGCTAAAGCCAAGGAATAACACATCCACTGCTTTCCCCTCATCCACAGACCCAGTTATCTCCTCATAGAAGGCAATTAGGTTAGTCAGGCATGACTTGCCCTTGGAGAATCCATGCTGACTGTTCCTGATCACTTTCCTCCAAGTACTTCAAAATGGATTCCTTGAGGACCTGCTCCATTATTTTTCCAGGGACTGAGGTGAGGCTGACTGGCCTGTACTTCCCCGGATCCTCCTCCTTCCCTCTTTTAAAGATGGGTACTACATTAGCCTTTTTCCAGTCATCCGGTTCTAAGATGCATATAGGGAGCCTGGGTGTCTGCCTCAGGATTTGCGAATCACAATGTGTTCCTGTGGGGATTTTTCTAGGCACCCAAAATGTAGACATTGCAACATTCAGCATCAAAACACCCAAGTCCCCTTGTGAATCCAGGCCAAAGTGACTTTCTTCCAGAATAGGTTTCAGAGGGGTAGCCGTGTTAGTCTGTATCAACAAAAACAACGAGGAGTCCTTGTGACACCTTAGAGACTAACAAATTTAAGGTGCCACAAGGACTCCTCGTTGTTTTTTCTTCCAGAATAATTACTCCACTCACAAAGCAAAGTAATTAGTCTGGTACAAAAGTGACTTCTATCCTGAATAGCGTTCACACAGAGAGCTGTTCCGGACTAGCTGTTCTACAATAACTACGTGGATCAATTTCTCTGTGTACACAAGGCTTTATAGCAGAAAGCTTATGGGGTGACTTGATCCTGGTCTGTAAGTACCTACACAGGGAAAAGATTTCTGATATTAGAGGGCTCTTTAACATAGCAGACAGAGGACAGAATTTTCCAAAGCACCTAAGTCCCATTCCAAAGCGAGTGACTTTGAATGAGATTTAGGCTCGTAAGGGCCAGATTTAGAAAGGTATTTAGGTGCCTAAAGATGCAGATAAGTGCCTAGTGGGATTTTCAAAAGTGCCTAAGCAGGTTAGATGCCTACCTTCCATTGAAATCAACAGCCATGAATGCCCTGTAACAAATCATTTGTGAGCATTGTTTGCTTTAATGCAGCTTTGCTTAGCGGGGAGAGCTGTTGGATTTGTTTTACTGAATTAAGTGAGACCATTTTTTTCCTCTGCTAATACCAGCTTGAGGAAGCCTGTCTCTGCTGCCGCAAGTGGCTTCCTGTTTGACTCTCACCTGATAACCCTGCTGAATAAAACAGGCCTTGCATTCTCACAGCAACTGAATGGGGCTGTTTACAATTCGAGCGCATGGGATTCCCAGAAAGAGGCTCAGACCGGACATCCTGAAGCGAAATACCCTGGGTGTCACTGGCTAAAAATAACTGTAGCAGAACAGTCACCAAACAAACAGCAAGAGCAAGCTACCAGCCTGCTGCTGACAGCTCACAGAACTCCTGGGGCACACAGGGTGACAAACAAGAGGCCCACAAGTGACCGCTCTTTATGTCTCTGCCCCAGTCATTGGACGGGTTCAGAGTTATAGCTCAGCGCATGGCAGAGGCCAGTGGTCCCTGTTTCACCGTCCCCTACTTTTTTAGAATCAAAGCAAATAAAACATAAAATCAATGACAGCCAAGAGCCACAAGCCAATCCAGTTAATGAAACGCAGCACGGGAGATGTCTAGAATGGGAGGCGGTGTAAGCGACTGGACCCCATTGAGAGGTGAGGACTGTTCTATCAGCCATCTGCCCATAGCTACCATCTCTCAATCCCAAGGGCTTTCTGATCACAGATGTTGCTTGCTCTCCAAACTGCTTCTTCACCAGGGGCCTATTTGGCCCTTGAGGTGAAGGAGCCAGCTGCAGCTAGTGTTTGCCACTCCTTATGGGTCCAAAAGTGGCCACAAGATGAAGTGAAAAGCCAGAAGTGAACAACAGGTGAGGAGGGTGGACGCTGTGCCCAGCATGTGATGTGGAAGAGCCTTATCCTGATCTGCACTGAGTATAGATGGGTCTTGTTCCAGCATGTACAAGAAAATAACATAGACACCCGATAGCCCTGAGATGCAGGAGCCTCCCCAACCCCATTAGCTTAATTAGCAGAGGAGCTGGCCGAATGTGACTAATATAAACAGTTTATGGCGCCATAAAATGGAACCTAATATCAAGTTCTTTGTCAGCCTCAGTGATGCTCAGGAATACCGTGAGCAGGGAGAGAGTGCCAGTGACCAGCAGCTGGATGGACAGATCCCAAGGGACAAAAGCCCGTGATTCCCCTTTTATTTAAAAGCAGTGCGGTCACTAATGGACGCACTGTCTGGTGCCAGCAGCGTTGCATGCTGTAATGTTATCTGGTGTCTATTATAGATGGGGGCTCCGCTACTCATTCGTCTCAGGCTGTAGCAACTTGTGGACTCAAGTGTTTGAGCAGTTTAAGCTAGAGATGAGAGCTAGTCGCAGAATTCACATCCAGATCCAAAGTTCAGAGGTGGAGTTAAGTTAACTTCAGCTGGAGTTTGCCTGGCAGATACTGTATTTGCAATGGAGTGCTATGTAATTGTATAATGTAGAAGAGAGGAAGTGCTGAATGAGGACTGGGATAGTAGGAAAAGTGGGTACATAGCTACACAACTGTTATGCCCTGCACTCTTAAATTTCAAAGGAATCTATGCCCTGGTCTACACTACACACTTATGTCAGTATACCTATTTGTTCAGGGACATGGTAAATTCACACCGCTGTGAGACATAGTTATAGTGACCTAACCCCCAGTGTAGACAGCGCTATGTCAGCACGAGACCTTCTCCCATCAACATAGCTACAGCCTCTTGAGAAGGTGGAGTACCTGTGCTGCTGCAGCACTGTAAGTACCTAGCTACGGGGGCAGCTGCCATTTTGTGAGGCAGAGTTGACACAGATGGTTATAGAGAAGATGCACACAGTGCTCTCTCATGGAAACTTTACTGGTTCTTTCTTGTTTTGTTGTTTTCCCTTAACCTAAAATAAAATTTCCTCTGACTGAAAGCACACAGTAGCTCTTTGTGTCCAGTGAGCCAATTATAAGAAGCAAATTATTTTTTGCAAGCACATTGGGCAAAAGACTATCCATTGAATTGTTTGAACAGTGCTGCCTCTTTGAGCAGTAAGAGCTGGTCCAAATTCCCCACATTTAAATATTTCAAATGAAATGTATGTGAATTTTCTTGTTTCTTGCTCAGCTCACAGACCCCTGACAGGCTGTTTCCATGCTACAGCTGGAAGAATCCCTCAAGAGTTTTCTCTATCAACAGCCACTCAAGTAAAGAGGTGCATTTGCTCTGTGGGGGTTCGGCCCTCTTATGGGGCTGCTTTCTACTGACTGACATACTAGTGGAGAAATGTACTGGCAGGAATGTTCATGGAAAGTCGATTTGAAGCATATATAGAGAATATTGCACAAATGCAGAAGGCTACCAACTGAAAGGATAGGTGGGCTTGCAGTCAAAGGTGCTGGCTTCAGGCGAGCTGAGTTCAATTCCTGGCTCTGCTGCAGCATTCCTGTATGAGTGTGAGCAAGTCACTGAATGTGTCTGAGCCTCAGCTCCTGTTTGTGACATGTGGATGATGATGTTTCCTTCCTCAGTCTTGGTAACTGGCAGGGCCGGCTCCAGGCACCAGCATTCCAAGCAGATGCTTGGGGCGGCAATCTGCAAGGGGCGGCATTCCGTGTGTTTTTGCCTCCCCAAGCAGCGCGCCGAATTGCCGCCGCGGATGGCGGGGGCAGTCCGTGTGCCGTTAGGGCGGCACGCGCGTTTCCACGGCGGCAGCAATTCGGCGGCAGCTGCTATGTTCAGCTGCCCGCGGCGGCAATTCGGCGGCTTCTGTCTTCCGGCTGAAGACAGAAGCTGCCGCCGAATTGCCGCCGCCGCGGAAACGTGGGTGCCACCCTAACGGCACACGGACTGCCCCCGCCATCCGCGGCGGCAATTCGACGCGCTGCTTGGGGTGGCAAAAACAGTAGAGCCGGCCCTGGTAACTGGGGCTGGGACTTAAAGGAATTGGGTGCCAGTGACTTGTGTAGATGCTTTAGAAATCTCAGGTCTAGACTGTTAGCTTGTTAGAGCAGAGGTTCTCTTTCACTGTGGGTACATGAAGCAGCCAGCACGATACCCTCCAAGTGCTGCTATAATACATATAATAAAAGCACCTCCATTTCCCCCCATAAAAACAGTCACTTGGCTAAAAAAGCTAAATCCACTTTGGCTGTGTCTGGTCACCTTGAATTCACACGTGAATATTCTAGTGACCAAAGTGCTGGCAGGAACGTTATGGACCTAGGCTGTTCTCAGTGACTCTTTGAGAATATCTGCAGAAAGACAGTGCAGACCCAGCATTCTCGGGCAGTTTTGTTGTATTTTGAAACCTGTTGGTCCCCAGCCGGGTGAGAGCATAAAATAAAAGGATGCAAGATAAACCCACTTGTGCTAGAGAGCGAGCCAGTGACTGAGGCGGCACAGGGTCAGGTGCCGTCATTCTGAAACTGATCATGGAAATTACATGAGAAGAAAAAAGGTAGAGAGCAGGGCTCAGGCTCCTCGCAGCTCAGCGTGCAGACCACACTAAAGGGCTGCCGTAACTGAGCAGTGTGAGATGCACACGGGGGAGAGAGAGACAGAAAGTCGAAGGGGGACCAGCCGGCACAGTCCTCCGCTCTAGCTGGACAGATGAGCACGGGCGACAAAGGTAATGGAAAAATACTCTTCTCAACTCACCTTCTGTGTATAATTGTACCAAGGTGACTGCTTCCCTCCCGCAACACTTCCCCGACTGTCTCTCTCTCTCTTAGATGTGTTTCTATAGTGACCGTCACTGTGAAATTTAAGCATGGAGGCCTTTAGCAATAACCTGACGCAAGTTGTTAGGAAGCAGCAGGAGAACTGGCTGTGATGTGGTACGGATGGTGGTCTTCATGCTGTTTCTTTGGGTTTAAAACATTTAATTTGCATCCTTCTTACTTATTATTGATCCAGCCCCTATGTGTGAGAGGCTGCTCATAAACTCTACAAAAAAGCTATGGTGTACAGTGTCCTGGAGCGGGTAGTGCTCTGGGATGAAGCTAGGTTCAGCGCATATTGCATAGTCTGCTTATATCTCTGTCATCTTAGAAGTGCATTAAGAGCCTCAGCCAATGGTCATTGACTACTGTGAGTTATGGGTCTGTCCTTGAGCCAAAGAGCCTTAAGGGCCTATGCTGGCAGATGAGCTGATACACTGCTCCCCTTCCCCTGACAGCATTAAACTCGGAGCTTACAGCACGGAGCCAGTGGCAGGGGTACTTGATTAGCTGTCAGGGGACCTGACTTCTCTGAGCCTCAATTTTCCCATCTATAAAATAGGGATAATGACCCTCCTTGGAGAGGAAAAGGACTAAGTACCATTTTTATCCTGGTGTCCTCCCCTGTCCTTCCTCCCCAGTGGTTACAAAGAACAGTGATAGATTCGGCAGCACATCAGGGTTCATGTTACTTTGCATCACATATTCAGGGCAAGGTTGGGCTTTTCACCCCCAGAATCAGGAAACTGAGAGGCATGGTTGTTCTGACAACTTTTACTCTGCCCCCTTGTGTGCTGGCATTTCAATGCCACCTGAGCCCATAGCACATGCAGCACTGTTGGGCAAATAATGTCTGGTCAAACACAGATTAACTCCAGGATAAAAACCAAGACCTGTGCTGACTGCAGCACAGTATCAGGTTACACGGGTTCCTAGAACAGTGGGTATTAACCTTTTGCAACCCTGGCCCGTATCAGGTGGTTTGGCCAGGAAATTAAGACCATTTCCCCACTACTCCTCCAGTTAGTCTAGCATTCCATTTCAGACGTGCCTGCTCTCTTCCCCCCTTTCTTCACATCCCCTAGTACTGTCTCATTCCTCCAGCTTCCTCCTAAGATCCCCTTACCCTCAAAGCCCCCTCTTCCAGTTCCCTCTCCCCTCCTTCCCCTTGATTTCTTCACTGGGTAGCATGCTGATTTCCTCCCACAGCCCAGGCTCCAGGCTGTGCTCTGGACTCCTTCACCCTGGGACTACCTCCCTCCTGGGACCACCCAGGCAATGAGTGAGCCAAAGTGCATCTCCAGGGAGCCTGAGGGACCTCCATGTCTTATATACATGGGATTGCAGGTCAGCTAAGATTGTCAACTGTACCAATACAGTTCTATCACCATTAATATTCATAGGACTTGCCAGACTAGAAGCCATGAATAATCTAGCCCAATATTCAGTTTCAAACAGTGGCCAGTACCATCTGCTTCAGATGAAGGTGCAGAAAACCCCACAACAGGCAAAACCATCTTGCAACCCTTATAAAAAATACTCCACTGTTCTTCAAACCCCAGCAGTATCATTAGAGTATGTGTTAGATTTACTGTAGGATACTGCAGTACATTTTCTACAAGAAGAACCCATCTAAGGCTGTGTCTACACTGCAGTTTCATCGGTAAACTTTTATTGGTCAGGGGTGTGAAAAAACACACCCTGACCAACAAAAGGTTGACCGAAGAAAAGCGCCGGTGTGGACAGCACTTTGTCGGTGGGAGATGCTCTCCCACCGACAAAACTATTACCCCGTGTTAGGGGTGGTTTTATTTTGTCGGCAGAAGAGCTCTCCTGCCAATATAGAGCAGCTACACTACATACCTTACAACGACACTGCTGTAGCCAGCTATGCCCCTGTAAGGTATGCAGTGTAGACATAGCCTAAGATTCATGTTCTCACTCAATGTGGCATCCATGAATTCTGAGTAAGGAACACAGGCTAGCAGCTATCTCAGTGTAACCTGCAGTGGGAGAAAGAAAAGCAGCTGTTTGCACAAGCTAACTCCAAAGACACTGCCAGTTTCTTCCAAACCTCCCGAAAAACCTCACCTTTGGGCTGATCCTACCTAGGGGTTGAAAACATGGTTGTAGCAGCTCCTGTATCCTTAGCTATGGAGTGCAAGCAAAGCCTAAAACCCAAAGTAACTCCATCTGCACATTAGAACCAAGAGCGGTAAGGTCCAGGTTTTTAAAGGTATTTAGGCGTTGCAGCACTTGGTGTTGCAAAGCCTAACTCATTTAGGAGACTAAATCTTATTTTCAAAGGGATTTAGGTGCTTAGGAGCACTTGGGCATTGTGGTGTTCAGCACTGCACCACATAAATACCTCTAGAAATCTGGGCATAACTGCACTGTTATGGCCTGAGCTGGCAATCCTTTACTCACAGGCTTAGACCCACCTTACAAAGCAGTCGTCTTGCTTTTGATGGGATTCCCTGCATGAATCAGGATTACACATCAGCAATGGGTCGCGGTGTCACATCTTTGGTTACTAGTGTATGTATTAGTGCAGTGAATGTGTAGGTATCTGTTCGTATGTGTGTATCTGCATAGACATGGACACGCAGGAGAAGTCCACCTGCTTGGATTTGCATGCATGCGGGATTCTGTGTGCACGCGTTTGTGTGTCAGAGCTCAAAGGCTGTGCGGATGAGTGGTTAGCCATACCCATTCTGCCTTATTAACAATGAACTAACAAGCTCTGTTTGTGCGGGGTTGTCAATTTGCATATTCTTGGCTTTTCTTAAAGCTTCGGCTCTTGGAGTCATGGGATTTTGTGAGAATTTCAACTTTTGTGAAAAAATTAACTTCTAGTTCTTTGGACTGCAGAGAACAGGTTGTAAACATGACCCAAGTGCCCCCTCAGTACTCAGGAACCGGAAGGCAAATGGAAAGAACCCAACAAATTTGGAGTCTCATGATTTTTAAGCTAGTTTTGGAGGCCTAAGTGTTTTGGGTGCTTGGTGTTGGCAATACAGTGGGTGATCATACGTCCTGAGCATCCCTTTCTCAGGGGAGGGGTGCTCCTCTTTGCAGAGGCTGCCCTGAGTCCTTTCCCTCTAGCATGTGCCTAGGGTGACCAGATGAGAGGAAGAAAATATCAGGACACATTGGCGGGGGGGGGGGGGGGGGGGGATTGTCGCTGGCGGAGCAAAAAACAAAACAAAACAAAAACGGAGTGCCACGAAATATTGGGACCAAACATCGGTCGGGACACGGGACAAATGCCTAAATATCTGGTCACCCTACATGTGCCTTTTGCATCCGCTCAGTCAGTCACTGCTCATTGCCGGGCTCTGCAGTCCATTCCATTAGCTCAGCAAGAGAGTATGTTTCACTGAGGATTGATTTATACAAAAAAACCACAGACCCTAGCAGGAGATGAGTGACTCAGTAGTTGGGACTGCCAACAAAGCAGAGGGTGCCCTGGAACAGACACAGCTCACTGAAACATGGGTAACAGAGGTGCAGCACTGCATGGTAGTGGTAGGTTTGCCGGCCGGCCCGGCCCACACCCCTTCAGAAACAGCTAGTTCTCTGGAGGGCTTGTGTGGGATCAGTGGAGTGTGCCCACCCTGTCACAGATTAGCAGATGCCCACTCTGCTGCTGTGCCTGGAGGGCACACATCCCACTAAAATGAACCAGTAAGTGCCTATCCCTTCTCCAGGGGTCAGTGTTTGCCCATACTGCTGACATTGGCTGGAACATGCCACTGCATACCTCACTGCCACATCTACCTGGGGCTCACAATCTTCCCACTCACTGGTGTGGCAGAGATGGTGTGCTAATGGTGTCCCCTAGAGGTGATTTCAGATGGGCACTGCCTTTTGTGTCACTGCCTTCTGCTTGCCTTAGCATGTGGTGAGGGTGAGGAGGGGAAAGTGCTCGCGCTGGCCTTTGCAACTGATGTTGGGCTCTTTTTATAGTTCATGATATTTCTCTTCTGCAAAATGGGAACCCCAATGAAACGAATGGAGAAAGTGCCTGCTTTTCAAGGTGAATGTTTCACCTTTGGGAGTGAACCCAGAACCAGACAAGTGGCTAAGGCCTTGCAGGGGACTCAACTGGGGCTAACCCCCACTGGGAATGCACAGAAGAATTACAGAATATCCCAGCACATGACTTGGCCTTGTCGAACCAGGCAGGTGCTGGGAGGGGGATGCTCTGTGCAGAGCGCTGACCCCACACATGGGCCAATTCAGCCAGCAGAGTAAGACAGACATGGGGGGAGAGAGGAAAAGGGGGGAGAGAGAGAAAGTTGCATGAAGGAAAAGGGATACTAGATGCAGAGAATCATTGAAGTGTAGAACTGGAAGGGGTCTTAATAGAGTGGGGCAATTGGGGTAACTTCACATAGTGAAGGCTAACGGCATATTGGGCTGCATTAGTAGGAGCATTGCCAGCAGATCGAGGGAAGTGATTATTCCCCTCTATTTGGCACTGGTGAGGCCACATCTGGAGTATTGCATCCAGTTTTGGTCCTCCCACTACAGAAGGGATGTGGACAAATTGGAGAGTCCAGTGGAGGGCAATGAAAATGATTAGGGGGCTGGGGCACCTGACTTACGAGGAGAGGCTGAGGGAACTGGGCTTGTTTAGTCTGCAGAAGAGAAGAGTGAGGGGGGATTTGATAGCAGCCTTCAACTACCTGAAGGGGGGTTCCAAAGAGATACAGCTAGGCTGTTCTCAGTGGTGGCAGATGACAGAACAAGGAACAATGGTCTCAAGTTACAGTGAGGAAGGTCTAGGTTGGATATTAAGAAACACTATTTCACTAGGAGGGTGGTGCAGCACTGGAATGGGTTACCTAGGGAGGTGGTGGAATCTCCATCCTTAGAGGTTTTTAAGGCCTAGCTTGACAAAGCCGTGGCTGGGATGATTTAATTGGTGTTGGTCCTGCTTTGAGCAGGGGGTTGGACTAGATGACCTCCTGAGGTCTCTTCCAACCCTGATCTTCTATGATTCTATGAGTGGAGATCAGGGTGAAGCTGGGAAGGAGCTCAGCCCAGAGTGGTAGATGCAAGTGCTGCCATGCAGGAGCTCAGGATCACTGGATTTCTACACCTGGCTTCAGACCAAGCAAATGACTATCCCACCTGTGAGAGATGCTCTCGGCAGCCTAGGGATCCGGTGGGACTGGACAAACAGCACCCCACATAGGAGGACCTGTGAAGTACACAGCTGCAGCTGAGCCACCAAAGTGCTAAACTTTCCCAGAAATGTGAAGCCAGCAAACCAAGCTCAGAGAGGAGGGGAGCTGGCCAGAGGGGGCCTAGGGATTCTGCCAGCTGTGTGGTAAATGGAGCTGAGTGAATAATTGATTTTTTCAGTTTGATGACTGAACTAAACTATCCCCCCTCCCCGCCCCGCAAAATCATTCAGTGTTGAACAAAATGTTTCATTTAACGCAAAAAAAATTCTGTGGTGTTTTCACATGGTGTCTACCCTTTTAAATGTTTAAATAAATCTAGCCAAATTTTGAAATGAAACGTTTCAAAACAAAAAGTTGAATTTTTTTGTTAGTTTGGCTGTCTTCTACCCAATTTCACAAATATTTTCAGTTGACCCAAAACTGCATTTTTTGTCGAATAAACTATTTGTCAAAAAAAATTTACTCAGCTGCAGTGGTAGCACAATCTCCACCCCCCTTTAGGCCCTGGCCCATCCACAGCCCTCAGCCACAGCATGCTCACATCTCATATTGTTCCCTTGTCCGATTCACCTCTTGGCCTGGTCCCAGTTCTCTTTTCCTTGTTGTTTTACATGGTTTCCTTTGTTTCATGAAAAGCCTATTTTAAACCAAACTAGAGTCTAAAGGCTGGTCTACGCCAGTGGTTTTCAGCCAGGGGTATGTGTATCCCTAGGGGTACACAGAGGTCTTCCAGGGGGTATATCAACTCATCTAAATATTTGTCTAGTTTTACAACAGGCTACATAAAAAGCGCTAGCGAAGTCAGTACATACTAAATTTCATACAGACAATGACTTGTTTGTACACAAGTACAATATTTATATTCCAATTGATTTATTTTATAATTATATGGTAAAAATGAGAAAGTCAGCCATTTTTCAGTAAGAGTGTGGCTGTGACACTTTTGTATTTTTATGTCTGATTTTGTAAGCAAGTAGTTTTTCAGAGAGGTGAAACTTGGGGGTACGCAAGACAAATCAGACTCCTGAAAGGGGTACAGTAGTCTGGAAAGGTTGAGAGCCACTGGTCTACACTATATAGTTAGGTCGACATAAGGCAGCTTATGTCGACCTAATTATGTCAGTGTCTACACAACAGCCTTCCTCCCACCGATGTAAGTGCTCCCCGCTGATGTAAGTGCCCTTCTATGCCAACATAGATTCATAGATTCTAGGACTGGAAGGGACCTCGAGAGGTCATCGAGTCCAGTCCCCTGCCCGCATGGCAGGACCAAATACTGTCTAGACCATCCCTGATAGACATTTATCTATATAATAATGCCACCTCCATAAGAGGTGTAAGACTTATGTCAGTATATCTAGGGTGATGCAATGTCTGTGTAGACCATGTGACCCTTACATCTCCTGTCTTGTCAATTTCATGGCAGGAGCTGTGAAATTGACAAGAAAGCCAGGCAGCTAGATTCCAGCTGCCTGCTGCTCCCTGGAGAGCTGGGTGGCTAGACACCGCTCCCGGCTGGGAGTCAGGTCGAAAAACCTGAACGGGAGCCTCCCTGCCCACTCCCCATCAGGAGCCATGCAGCCTTGTCAATTAGGGGAGAGAGGCTGAGCCCAGCTTGGAAGCCCTGACCTAAGGGGCTACTAAAGAGCTGGAGGTGTCCTCAGGGATCTGCCACAAACCATGTCACTGGCTGAGAAACTCCCTGGCACACTGTAAAATGGTTAATAGGTTTTCAAAAGCTGTGAATTTTGATCACTGGCTCAAGAGCACTTTATGTAACCAGAATGTCATGCTCCTCTGTACCAGATGTGGACTGGTGACAAAGCTTGCTTATACACCCCAGATGTGTTCATCACAGTATCCTTCAGTGGTCTGCCAGGTATGGCCGAAGTCTATTTATATAAGGTATTTTACACACAGTGCCATTTAAAGGCTGAGCAATATAATACAATTTAGCATTCTATTACATCTCCCCTTTTATGTCCTACCTTCCGGCCATTTACAATATTCAGTATGTATCACTCTGTTAAGTGTCTCTGGATTGTACTGGTTTTCTACTTACGCAACCCAAACACATAACAACTTGCTCATCTGGCTGTCCATTCGTTGCAATGACTGACTGTGGTTAGTTTGGAATCCTTGAGTCTACTTCTTGTTCTGCATCTGCCATCTATAGCATTTAATCTGTTGTTTGTTTTTTCTGAGGAACAAACTGTAGATGTCGACGGTTTCTGTTGAACTCTCCACCGTCGGTCTCAACCACATATGATCTGGGTGCTGAATTCTGTTTCCTTACGACAGCTGGAGTTGTCCATCCTTTTTCTCCATCCAATTTGACATGAACATGGTCACCAGGTTCTAGACTTGGCAGTTCTCTACATGACATCTGTTGTAAAAGAGTGCATAAGCTCTTTTAGCCGTTTTATCAGATTTGGCTACTCTCTTCATGTCTGGCCACTTTGGAGATCGTTTCTGTTCCAAAGATGGAACAATAGTTCTGAGTTTTCTTCTCATATGGAGTTGTGCTGGGTTATATCCAATACCTGCTACTGGTGTTGATCTGTAACTCAGAAAAGCAAGGAATGGATCTTCTTGCGGTAGGACTTTCTTGGCTGTCTGTACAGCTCTCTCAGCCTCTCCATTCATTTGTGGGTAATCAAAATCATATTTTGTTTGGAATGACTTAAATTCTGTTACCATGAATTATGGTCCATTGTCCATCACTAGTTATTCTAGAATACCAAAATGAGTGAAATGCACTTCAGTTTCTTGGCAATACTGCAACGTGTTATGTCTTTCAAAATCATTATTTCTATATACCTGGGAAAATAGTCCATAATGATTAGGTAGTGATCTCTGAATTTGCATAAATCTGCATCTAGTCTCTTCCAAGGTCTATCTACACTCTATGGTTTAGTATTGTCTCTTAAGTTGATTTCTACTGGATCTCTTTTCAAAAGTC
The DNA here is from genome assembly GCF_002925995.2 of Terrapene triunguis. Taxonomy (NCBI): domain Eukaryota; kingdom Metazoa; phylum Chordata; order Testudines; family Emydidae; genus Terrapene; species Terrapene triunguis. The sequence continues at coordinate 1,681,178 of NW_020665097.1, forward strand.
CAATATCATCAAACCGTTCATTGAGCGCTTCCACCTTTCTCCTTAGGCCCATCATGGCTGCCACATTGCAGCTGAGAAGGGTCTTGGTCTTGGATCCTTTGCTCACATGCACTCTGAATGCAAAGCTGTTGTTTTTGTAAGCTGTGTCTCTGGTGAACATGACCATGCAGTTCAGTATACCTCCAGGTCTAGTCAGAGCTGTGTCAGGTAACTTCAGCTCCAGGAGGGGTTGAAAGTTACTTTAAGTCCCTTCTGAGATGACTGTGATGTCATCTCCAGAGTCAAGTATAAAGTCAATGGTCTCGCCATGAATATTCAGTTTCACTCTCCAGGCAGGTTCTATGTCATCACAAGTGATCAATCCCAGAAACAATGGCTCTTGATTGTTTGTAATATGAGTCTACTCCCTGAGTGCTTTGGTGCAGCAAACAGATCCAAAATGTCCATATTTCATGCAATTTCATACTATGCACCTCTGGCTAGACATACATCATCTCTTGGAATATGACTTTTTTCCACACTTTGTGTGTCTAGGCTGGAATTTGTCCCTCTTAGTCTGGGAGTTCTCTTTCCTTGCCTAGCGGGTTTTATGATGACTTTTAACAATCAATGTCTGTTTATAGCTTCTATGCTAGTTTCAGGTTTCTCAAGTTGTTCCTGCCTGCTGTTTGACTAATTCTGACTGCTTTGCTATCTGTTTAGCTGTAGATAGGGTTAACTCTCTCTTAAATAGTAGCCACGGTGAAAAGTTTTTATCTGTTAACCCAATAGCCAGCCTGTCTCTGATATTTTAATGTTTTGCATTCCCCAAATCAGTTTTCAGCCAGTGTATTCAGAGCTCTTATATAACACTTATATTTTCCCCTGGTTCTTGAATTCTCTGGTGAAAATATGCTCTTTCATAAACCACATTTCTCTGAGGTATAAAGTATGCATCAACATAGCCAAAACCCTTTTATAGTCACCTTTGTGATTGTCCTCAGTAAAATCAAAGAATTTAAAGATATGCTCTGCCTGCTTCTGCATAGTATAAATTAAAGAAGATACCTGTATATCTCCAGTTTCTTAATGAAGTTCGTTTGCAATGCAAAATTTTGCAAAATATTCTCTGTCCATTTTGAAAGTTTGTCAAAGCTAAAGTTTTCTGGTCACTGAATGGCATGTAGATGAGATCCTGCAACCTTTATAGCTTTGTTCTTTCTGTCTGCAACTTTTTGCTGTTTATTCTGTTTCTCTTCTTAGTTTACTCTTGACACCATGTCATGCTCCTTTGTACCAGATATGGACTGGTTATAGAGTTTGCTTACACTCAGCAGATGTATTCATCATATGATCCTTTAATGCTCTGCCGGCTATGGCGGAGGTTCATTTACATGACATATTTTACACACAGTACCACCTAGTGGCTGAATACTATAGTACGGTTCAGCATTCCATTACACAGAGCTCACCAAGCTACCCACTTAACCCTCCAGGCTAGAGTTTCCCAAACTTGGGACGCCGCTTGTGTAGGGAAAGCCCCTGGCAGGCCGGGCCAGTTTGATTACCTGCCACGTCCACAGGTCTGGCCGATAGCGGCTCCCACTGGCCGTGGTTCACTGCTCCAGGCCAATGGGAGCTGCTGGAAGTGGTGGCCAGTATGTCCCTCGGCCCGCGCCGCTTCCAGCAGCTCCCATTGGCCTGGAGCAGCGAACCACGGCCAGTGGGAGCCGCGATCGGCCAGACCTGCGGACGTGGCAGGTAAACAAACTCGCCCAGCCTGCCAGGGGCTTTCCCTGGTTGCACTGAGCAGGACCAATCTCGGGAGGGAAGCAGGGCAAACAGGGTCAGTGCTGAATCTTGGGGGCTGAGATCTAGAAGAGGAGGTGAGGATTTCATTCCCATTCTGAGCAGCAGTGACATTAGCCCTGGAGCAGGATCTCCTGTGTTTCCAATCTGCTTGTACTGGACTCTTGTAGGAGTGAAGTCAGGCCTGGCACAGGGTGGTATGTCACTTCCAAAGTTTCCTTCTCTTGCCTGGGGGCTAGAAACTGAAGCCATCAGAGCTTTCAAGTGTGAAATGAAAAATAGATCAGTTTGACAAAGAGCAAAACCCCCCTCCTCTTGGAGCACTGGCCACAAGCCCTCCCTGCTACAGGGCAGCTGCTGCTTTTACTTCTCTGTGTTGGAGGTTGATCATGGAAATCATAGAATATCAGGGTTGGAAGGGACCTCAGGAGGTCATCTAGTCCAACCCCCTGCTCAAAGCAGGACCAATTCCCAACTAAATCATCCCAGCCAGGGCTTTGTCAAGCCTGACCTTAAAAACCTCTAGGGAAGGAGATTCCACCACCTCCCTAGGTAACCCAAATAGGTCATTGCTTTGCACTCAAAGGAGCAGCAAGTGTTTGACCAAGGGGGGTAACTTGTTCCCATCAGTTACATGCAGGGGAGCCTGTGACATGATGGGCTGTGTTGGAGCTGGCATCTTTACTAGGCTAAGGAGATATGTGTTTTGCCAGAGACTAAATTCATGCTGAGGAGGCTGGTTCATGCAGAAAGCTGCTCTCCTTATTCAAAAATCACACCCAGTATATCTATAGCACGTTGCAGCCCTTTAACATGTGTGGGCGGTGGGAGAATATATCAGCCCTTTTTCCAAATGTGGAACGTGAGACACAGAGTGATTTGCCCAAGAAGCAGAACTGAGATTTGAACTCAGAAGTTCCAGGTGTGTACGTCTTCTCCCCATAGCTGTCGTATAGGGGTAGGGACAAGCTTGCAACAACAAACTGAGTCTTAGCCTGTCCCTGAGCTTGTTTGGGAAGCTTGGAGCAGGAGCATTGCAAGCTTTGTCACGGGGAGATCTGAGCAGATAAAACAAAGGACTGTCTCTTTACGGGTGGGGTGTGTCTGTCCAATGGCACTTGGGCTTGTCCTTGGGCCAGGTTGTGGGATCATCTCTCTTGCTGTCCTTTGGATTTGACTGGTTGGCTCTTTTTCTTAGGCCCAACTTTTCCAAGTGTCCACTAATAATGGGTGTCACCGTCTTTGGGAGCCCAGCCTGGGACACCTTGGGCCTGTTTTCCAGAGATGCTGAACTCCCCTAGCTCCCACTAACTTCAGTTGCAGTTATGGCTATTCAGCCCTGGACCTAAAAATGAAAATGAAGCCCCAAAGTCAGCGGCTACTTGTTGGCATTGGAGCCCCTAGTGTTCTGTATTTGGGTTTATAGTAAGATTCATCCTGAAGTCCCTAGTGATGCCTTTGGGATGGATTCCATTACAAGTGCATATAAAAGAAATGGCATGTTTCAAAGTTAGCAGTGGATGTTACAAGCGAGCCAGGAATTCCACAGTCCTGCCCCCTGAGCAGCTCTGAGGAAGAGATGGAGACACAGGTGACCTTGGGTATCTTGCTTTCTGAGGCCATGGACACTGCCAGTGTCCCTCCATCCACGATGGCACCTTGGGTCTTGTCTGCCACTACAATTTCACCCCTGTTCTGCTTCTGAAATGTAGGGTTTCTGAGGGCAGGTCTTCACTACGGGGGGGTCGATTTAAGATACGCAAATTCAGCTACGCGAATAGCGTAGCTGAATTCGACGTATCGGAGCCGACTTACCCCGCTGTGAGGACGGCGGCAAAATCGACCTCCGCGGCTCCCAGTCGACGGCGCTTACTCCCACCTCCGCTGGTGGAGTAAGAGCATCGATTCGGGGATCGATTGTCGCGTCCCGACGAGACGCGATAATTCAATCCCCGAGAGATCGATTTCTATCCGCCGATTCAGGCGGGTAGTGTAGACCTAGCCTGAGAGTCATGTGAGACAAACTCAGCCAATCGACAGTCCAGTGCTGTGATGTCATTCTGAGCTTGGGTTGTTTGTGAGATGAGGCGTTGGTGCCCAAACTGACCTCATTTGAAGGATTAGGCATGCGAGTGTAACCTATCTGGTCAATGGGTTATATTTCCTTCTTTAGCAGCTGGACACTGAGGCAATGAGTCTGCTACTGCCCCAGTTAATGGGACAACTCCTTTAACTCAAGCAATAGCAACACCCGCTGCTTGTGCTGAAGGTCTCAGTGAGTTCAGACTACTGACAACTTTGCAGGGACTAGCTGCACCAGGACTGGCAGATCAGGCCCCCTCTGTTGTTTCTCTCTCCCATGCTCATTTTAAAGTGAACTCTGTGGGCTGATCTGTACATACAGGCCCTGGACACCCTCCTCCCCCATTGTGGCTGTTTAGCTGGTCAAGCACTAGTGTATTTGTTTAGTGCCTGTGGGCAGAAGCTGGCACCTGAGACTTCCTGATGCTTTCGTCGAGTTGCATGGGGTGTTTCTGCTACCTGTTGCTGTGGTCAAGGCTGTTCTGCTGAGCCACGTGTTTTCTTTCAGGTCTCCAGATACAGATTTCCAGCCATGTTGCCAGTTACATAGGTCTCTGGTGACTGGTTTTTAAGGCACGTCTAGGCAGATTGGAAGCTATAATATTGGTAAATGCAGATCGACAAGCAACTGCGTGCAGCCCAGCAAGCTTGAGGAAGGCTTAGGAAGAAGCATCCTGGAGGTAATGGAGCTGGGTTTAGTAGTGGTCAGCTGGAGCCGGTTCGCAAGAACCGGTTGTTAAATTTAGAAGCCGGTGTAGAACCGGTTCCTAAAGGGGCGGGCGGATGGGCAAACTCCGGTCCGCAGACCACAGCCGGCCTGCGGGACCGTCCTGTCCGGCCCGCCTGAGCTCCCAGCTGGGGAGGCTCCCCCAGCCCCTCCCCCGCTTCCCCCCCGCCCTCTCGCAGAGCACCAGCGCGGCGCGCGCTGCCGGCGCCAGTGCTTTGGGCAGCTCTGCAGCTCCTGCCGCTTTGAGCAGCATGGTAAGGGAGTGGGGCTGCGAGCTCCAGCGGCCGCGCAGCATCCTGGCACAGCAGCATGGTAAGGGGGCTGGGGCGGGGTTGGATAAGGGGCAGGGAGCGGTTGGAGGGGGCAGAGGCTCTGGGGGGGGTGCGGTCAGGGGATGGGGAAGGGTTGGATAGGCGTGGGAGTTCCGGGGGTCTGTCGGGGTGGTGGTGGATGGGGTCGGGGCAGTCAGGGGACAGGGAGCGGGGCGAGTTGGGTAGGAGGTGGGGTCCTGGGGGGCAGTTAGGGTGGGGGGGGTCTCAGGAGGGGGTGGTCAGGGGACAAGGAGCGGGGGGAGTTTGATGGGTTGCGGGTTCTGAGGGGGGCAGGACGTGGGTTGGGGTTGCGTGGGTGGAGGGAGACAGGCACGTGGGGCTTGTACTCACCGCGCGGTTCCCTACCGGGTCTTCGGCGGCACTTCGGCGGGGGGGTCTTGACTAGCTCCGGGTGAAGTACCTGTCACCGAAATGCCGCCAAAAACCCGGAGCCAGTGAAGACACCCCCCCCCCGCCGAAGTGCCGCCGAGGACCCGGTAGGGAACCGGTTCTTAGGATTTTGGGAGCTCATCACTGGGTTTATGGCAGGTTTCTCTTGCTTTCAGCCAAAGAGTTGTGTTAGGAGCAGCAACTGCTAACAACATTAGCATTAGGTGCATTTTAGTGGGTAGATCCTACTCCAGACGACTTTGTCCTGGACTAGGATGGGACTCAATTGATAAGAATTAAAGGAGGGTAATGTAATTAATGCAAATCAACATGGATTTATAGAAAATAGATCTCATCTTTATTTTTATGAGATTATAAATTTGGTTGATAGCATAATAGTGTTGACATAATAGACTTAGACTTCTGTAAGGCATTTGACTCAGTATTGAACAACATATTGATTTTAAAAAACTATAAAAAGATATATATTTAACATGGCACACATTAATGGATTAAGAACTAGCTAACTGTTAGGTCTCAAAAAGTAATTGTAAATGGGGAATCATCATCAAGCGGGTGTGTTTCTAGTGGGATTCACAGGGATGGTTCTTGCCCCTACACTATTTTGCATTTTCATCAAAGATCTGGAAGAAGACATAAAATCATCACTGATAAAGTTTGCAGATAACACAGAAATTGGGAAAGTGGTAAATAATGAAGAGGACAGGTCACTAATTCGGAGCGATCTAAATTGTTTGGTAAAGTGGGTGCAAGCAAACAATATGCATTTGAATATGGCTAAATGTAAATGTATACGGCTAAGAACAAAGAATACAGGCATACTTACTGAATGGGGGTCTCTATCTGGGAAGCAGTGACTCTGAAAAAGATTTGAGGGTCATGGTGGATAATCAGCCAAACAAGAGCTCCCAGTGAGATGCTGTGGCCAAAAGAGCAAATGCGATCCCGGGATGCATAATTCTCAAGTAGGAGTAGAAAGGCTGTTTTATCTCTATATTTGGCACTAGTAGCTGTTGCTGAACTACTGTGTCCAGTTCTGGTTCCCACAATTCAAGCATGATGTTGATAAATTGGAGAGGACTCAGAGAAGACTGATTAAAGTATTGGAAAACATGCCTTATAGTGATTGAGCTCTTTAAGTTTATATATTTAGCTTAACGAAGAGAAGGTTAAGGGGTGAATTAATTACACTGTATAAGTATCTACATGGTGCACTGTGACATACCAGGATACAATCTAAACCAGGGGTAGGCAACCTATGGCACGCGTGCCGAAGGCGGCACGCGAGCTGATTTTCAGTGGCACTCACGCTGCCCGGGTCCTGGCCACCAGTCCGGGGGGCTCTGCATTTTAATTTAATTTTAAATGAAGCTTCTTAAACATTTTAAAAACCTTATTTACTTTACATACAATTGTTTAGTTATATATTATAGACTTAGAGAAAGAGACCTTCTAAAAACGTTAAAGTGTATGACTGGCACGCGAAACCTTAAATCAGAGTGAATAAAGGAAGACTCGGCACACCACTTCTGAAAGGTTGCCGACCCCTGATCTAAACTAATGAGCAGCTGTGTCACCCCTGACCTGAAACCTTGGGTGCCTTACAATGCCTTCCCGAAGTAGCTCCTACCTGGTCTTCTCACAAACAGCCTTCCAGCATGCAGACTACCCAGAGTGTCTATGTGTAACTGCAGCCTGCCAGCCACACTTGAGTTACATTCTGGCTTTCACTAGAGTTGCTTATACTGCAGGGTGACCCAACACACACCCCAGTTTTACACTGTCCCCCAGAAATGTATGTCCTGTACTGCCCAGCCCTCTCTTGGACAATACCAATTATATTAAGTCTGTTATTTCTTTAAAAGGAATACTATGAACCCAACTTGTCACCCAAAATGGAGTTTCCTAGACACTTCAATTTAAACACACCGAATTAGATAAAACATTAAAACAAGCTTATTAACTAGAAAGAGAGACATTTTAAGTGAATACAAGTAATGAGGCATAAAAGTCAGAAATGGTTACAAGAAAAATAAAGATAAAATGCAACTGGTGCCTAACTTAACAAACTGTTAAATTCAAAGCAAAGTTTTCTCACCACGTGCTTTCAGCAGCCTTACTGACCAAACTTCTTAGGTCAGGATCCCTTCTCCCAGAATCCCATGAATGCTTCTTTTGTCTCTTCAGGTGCCATGAATGTGGTGGGCCAGGAGAGAGAGGATTGCCGTGGCGTGTTTGCCTCGCCTTTTTATAGTTTCAGTCCCCCTCTTGAAAAACATTTGCAGCTGGGTACCAGGAGACAAAATGTCTATGTGGAAGGATGTTCCCTGATGCTTTTTCCTCACCTGTTTGAACTTCCTTTGTTTCCCTTCCTGCTTGATGCAAATTAAGTGGCGCAAACATTCCTTTGTTTGAGACAGGCTTGTTTGCCAACTTTTCTTTGGGCAGGGCTGTGGGATTTGGGACCTGTGTCAATAACATACAGAGGTATCTTATAACTTCACATACAATGTGGCCACACACATTTTATTAGGGCAATGATGACCAGCAAATTATGAGCTTTCAAATGACACCTCACAAGGCATACTTTGAACAAACTAATAATTTTTGTAGGGTATGAATACTGGGTGCATTCTGTAACAGGAACAAATATTTAATAATGGGCTCTTCAGTTTAGCAGAGAAAGGTCTAACTATCCAAGGGCTGGAAGCCGAAGCTAGACAAATTCAGACTGGAAATAGGTAAAAAGTTTTTAACAGTGAGAGTAATTAACCACTGGAACAATTTACCAAGGGTTGTGGTGGATTCTCCATCACTGACCATTTTGAAATCCAGTATGGAGTTTCTCTAAAAGCTCTGCTCCAGGGATTATTTTGGGGAAGTTCTCTAGCTTGTATTATACAGGAGGTCCAACTAGATTATCACAGTTGTCCCTTTTGTCCCTGAACTCTATAAATCGTACAGTACTGTGAGAGCCCCAGATGAAAGTAATACTGTAATTGATCTCAGTGCAAGGAGTGGCTGTGAGTGCCACGGTAGCAGCACCTGATGTCTGGTAGCGTGCTGGTTGTGCCACAAGCTCACAGGAAGTGCTTTCAGGCTTCCAGGTCTGGTCTCTGCAGGCTCTATCCCCCAGACAATCACACTGTGTAAACCTGAGGATTCCTCCACTGGGGCCACAGGGTCTCACCATAAAAATGTGAAGGACTGGTGAGTGTATTTTATAGGGCCCTCCTCTGTGCTGACATATAGATTATATGAGTCTGTTTCAGCCCCAGCTTGCGAGCCTGGTTCTTTAGTTCATGTTGTAGCAACTCATGCTTTTAACTCTGGAGATTCCTGGTTCAATCCAGGCTGTCAGCCATCACACAGATAGGCACATGTGCTGTAACTGCTACAGCCAAATAAGAGACAACCTGCAGTTCCCAGCCCAGCCCCACGCTGTGAAGGTACCAGAGACCCAATGTAGCCCTATTATCCTTCGGGGATGCTACACCTCTGTGCCCTCTTGCTGCAGGTACTGCTGGCCCCGGCCAGTAGCAGGGCAACTTTCTGACTTTCTCTCAGGCTCTCCAGCCGGAGACCCAGGCTGTGGCCTCTGGCCTGCCGCTCCTGCCACTGAGAGGCCTCTGGCCTCAGTAAGTACTTCCCTTTCCTGTGCTGGAGGCATTAAGGAGCCCTGTACCGGCGAGATGCTGAAGTGGGTGGTAGCAGTGATAATCATTGTCAGTGTTTTATAGAAGACAATCATCCTCAAACTCCGAGAGATTGCTGACGGTATCAGTGAGCCAGCAGGTTCCCTACATCATGGCTGAGGGATGTCTCAAAATGCCTCTCCTAGAGGGCAAGGCCCCAACAGGGGGCAGCCTCACCCAGGGCAGCAGCATCACTACAATGGTGACTACTGTTTTCTGGAGTCTGCCCGGCTGAGAACAGCAGAGAGCCGGAGAAAGGCATTAAGCCCCTCCAGGCTTCCAGGCCTACTTTGGTTCCTCTCCTAAGAGCAGCTGTAGCTGAAAATGAAGCGTCTGGGACTAACTGAGGTGTCTATTTTCCAGGTCTGTCTCAGTGAGTTCTTGGCATAACAATAATTCCTTCTGCACCACCAGCCTTCGCTGCTGAGAAGCCACTGGTGATTGTCACTGGGAGCTGAGTGTTAACACGCAAGCCTCAGCCCCAGCCTGCTGGGATGGGGTGGGGACTGACATCCGAGCTCTCTTGGTGGAGAGATTTACCAACGCTTTAATTTCTGATGTGTTTTCTGTGTCTCTTTTAAAGAGAAGGGAAAAAATCCAGCTTTTGTCAGGGCAACCTGCCTCTTCTGGGGGATGGTGCTCCTGGGCCCAGACAGGCAGGCTGGCACCCCACACAGGTGCACCCACTTGGCACAGGGAGTAGTTTGCTTTGCTTTGCTGAGCTGAGTGTATATCCTATGAAGGTGAGAACCAGCGCGTGGGTTTTCCCAGCACAGAGGGAGCCTCTAGAGCTGGAAAATTATATCTGGGGAACACACCTTGTGTGTGTATTTTTGTGTGTGTGTGTGTTGGGTCCTTTTTGTGTGCATGGACCTCTCTGAGCAGGTGTACATTGCTCTGTGTATTTCTGCTTCTATGTGCATGCATCCATACATACTTGTCCATGTGTGTGGTTAACATGTTGGTCCACGTGGATGCATGTGTGTCAGTGTGGGGTGTCTCTGAGTGTGTGCATCTGTATTCTTGAGGAGGGGATATCTGTGTCATTGTATGTTCGTCCATAGGTTCAAACCCCAAAACTGGAGCAGGGTTGGGGCATGACAGCTGTATAGTGACGTTTTGGAACCCAAAGTTTTGTGTGGACAAAGGGTATGTCTGCCCTGCATGTGCAGGTGTGATTGGAATGAGGGTAGCTGTACTAACTTTAATCTAGCTCACGCAGGTAAAAAGTGGTGAAGACGTGGCAGTGTGGGCTTCAGCGCAGGCCAACCACCTCAGTACAAGTTCACCAGGGACCCTGTGTAGCTACTGGGGCAGTTGGCCTGTGCTGAAGTTCATGCCACCACATCTTCACCACTCTTGATACCAGTGCTAGCTAGGTTAAAGTTAGCGTGGATATGTCTACCCCCGCTACAATCACACCTTCACTCACAGTGTAGACATACCCAAAGGGAAGCATATGTGCATCTGCCTGTGTACATGCGTGTGTGCATGACTATGCCTGTGCATGCCACAACTTATGTATAGTGCTTTGTGTTCTTCCTATGGTAGGCCACAGCTTTGTCCACATGTTGTAATCTGTACTCAGTACGCTGTGTCCAGCCATCTCCCCAATACTCCCTGTCCCTCTGTCCCAATCTATGTCTGTCTATTCCAGACTCTGTGTCCCCCTTTACGTTCTTTTTGGTTTGTTTGTTTTCTAAACACTGGAATAAATTGCCTAGGGAGGTTGTGGAATCCCCATCTCTGGAGATATTTAAGAGTAGGTTAGATAAATGTCTATCAGGGATGGTCTAGACAGTATTTGGTCCTGCCATGCGGGCAGGGGACTGGACTCGATGACCTCTCGAGGTCCCTTCCAGTCCTAGAATCTATGAATCTATGAATCTATCTATCTGTCTATCTAGAGATATCTTAAAAGACCATTATTTGCAAAGTCAAGCATTCCAAAATTAGGAAATGCCAAAATTAATCAAAGATTTATAGATTTAAGGCCACAAGGGACCGTTATGAACTTCTTGTCTGACCTCTTGCACAACCCAGGCTAGAGAACCTCACCCACTAATTTCTGTATCAAAACCATGACATCTGATTGAGCTAGAGCATAGCTTTTAAAAAGACATCCAGTCTTGATTCAAAGACACCAAGAGATGGAGAATCCACCGCACTCCTAGATAAGTTGTTCCAATGGTCAGTTACCCATATTGTTAAAAACAGGTGTCCTATTTCTAGTCTGAATTTATCTGGAAGTTGAAGCCAGACATTGAGCCCTCTGCAGTCAGAAATCTTCTCCCCATGTAGGTATTTATAGACCATGATCAAATCTATTCTGCTCTTGGATAAACTACATAGATTGAGCTATTTTAATCTCTTTCTGGGAGGCAGGTTTTCTAGACTTTGACTTGTTCTTGTAGCCCTTCTCTGATCCCTTTCCAGTTTGTCAACACACCAGACCTGGATGCAGTATGCCAGCTGTCAAGCTGTCTGGAGAGGCTTGCGACCGTGAGTGCTAACCTCAAGGCAGACTGTCTAGGAACAGGGCACAAACTCCAAACTGGTTGTATGTTCTTTAATTAGATTTCACCAACCAAGTAACAAGTATGAACTCCTAAAACATTGTAACAGCCTTAACATGGTATCACAGATAGTCCCCTTGGGCACTCCGATCTATCTTGCCACCCAAGCAAGCTTGTCTTTATGATAGATGGTCCCTTACACCAAAAATCACAATAATATTCTGTTTACTCTCAGTCCCAAAAGACCAGTTACTTACCCCAGGTCAACTGTACTTCAGACATCAAACCAAAGACAATGTTTGTAGCCAATCCTATAATAAACTATCTAAAGATTTATTAACTAGGAAAAAGAAGTGAGTTACAGTAGAAGCTCAGAGTTATGAACACCAGATTTACGAACTGACCAGTCAATCACACACCTCATTTGGAACTGGAAGTATTCAATCAGGCAGCAGCAGAGAGAGAGAGAAAAAAAGCAAATACAGTACAGTACTGTGATAAACATAAACTATTAAAATAAAGGGAAAGCAGCATTTTTCTGCTGCATAGTAAAGTTTCAAAGCTGTATTAAGTCAATGTTCAGTTGTAAACTTTTTAAAGAACAGCCATATCGTTTTGTTCAGAGTTACGAACATTTCAGAGTTATGAACAACCTCCGTTCCCGAGGTGTTTGTAACTCTGAGGTTCTACTGTATTTACAAGGTTAAACCAGGTAAACATACACACACAAATGAGATACAGCCTTAGGTTTCAAAAAGTGATAGAAACTTCTATAGTAAGCAAAATTCCATATGCTCTTTAGGGGTAACCTAGGCAAAACAGCAGGGGGCGAGGGGGGGTGTCTTTGATTATGCTTAGTGGTTCTTGCCCCTTTAGAGTCCAAGCAGCAAAAAGAATCTAGTTTGTCCTTGTCATGGATTTTTATACCCTTCTCCCCAGAGTCCAAGCTGATGGGACAAGTTCATGCACAGGTCTCCTCTTCCTGGACAGGAAGACTTGTGCATGAACTGGACAGGAAGAGGAATACAATTAACAAAGTCTTTGTTCTTTGATCAGAGGGGTAGCCGTGTTAGTCTGGATCTGTAAAAAGCAACAAAGAGTCCTGTGGCACCTTATAGACTAACAGACATATTGGAGCATAAGCTTTCGTGGGTGAATACTCACTTTGTCAGACGCATGTGGTGGAAATTTCCAGAGGCAGGTATAAATATGCAGGCCAGAATCAGTCTGGAGATAACGAGGTCAGTTCAATCAGGGAAGGTGAGGCCCTCTTCTAGCAGTTGAGGTGTGAACACCAAGGGAGGAGAAACTGCTTTTGTAGTTGGCTAGCCATTCACAGTCTTTGTTTAATCCTGAGCTGATGGTGTCAAATTTGCAAATGAACTGAAGTTCAGCAGTTTCTCTTTGGAGTCTGGTCCTGAAGTTTTTTTGCTGCAGGATGGCTACCTTTAAATCTGCTATTGTGTGTCCAGGGAAGTTGAAGTGTTCTCCTACAGGTTTTTGTATATTGCCATTCCTAGGGTACGTCTTCACTACCTGCCGTATCGGCGGGTAGCAATCGATTTATCCGGGATCGATATATCGCGTCTCGTTAAGACGCGATATATTGCTCCCCGAACGCGCTCACCGTCGACTCCGGAACTCCACCAGAGCGAGCGGCGGTAGCGCAGTCGACGGGGGGGGGGGCCGCGGCCGTCGATCCCGCGCCGTGTGGACCCCAGGTAATTCGATCTAAGATACTTTGACTTCAGCTACGCTATTCACGTAGCTGAAGTTGCGTATCTTAGATCGATTCCCCCCCCCAGTGTAGACCAGCCCCTAATATCTGACTTGTGTCCATTAATCCTTTTCCGTAGGGATTGTCCAGTTTGGCCGATGTACATAGCAGAGGGGCATTGCTGGCACATGATGCGTATATTACATTGGTGGACGTGCAGGTGAATGAACCGGTGATGTTGTGTCTGATCTGGTCAGGTCCTGTGATGGTGTCGCTGGTGTAAATATGTGGGCAGAGTTGGCATCGAGGTTTGTTGCGTGGATTGGTGCCTGAGTTAGAGTTACTATGGTGCGGTGTGTGGTTGTTGGTGAGAATATGCTTAAGGTTGGCGAGTTGTCTGTGGGCGAGGACTAGCCTGCCTCCCAAGGCCTGTGAAAGCAAGGGGTCGTTGTCCAGGATGGGTTGTAGATCACTGATGATGCGTTGGAGAGGTTTTAGCTGACGACTGTAGGTGATGGCCAGTTGGTTTCTTTCTTGGGCTTGTCTTGCAGCAGGAGGCTTCTGGGTACACGTCTGGCTCTGTTGATTTGGTTCCTTATTTCCTCGTGCGGGTATTGTAGTTTTGAGAATGCTTGGTGAAGATCTTGTAGGAGTTGGTCTCTGTCTGAGGGGTTGGAGCAAATGCGGTTATACCTCAGCGCTTGGCTGTAGACGATGGATTGTGTGGTGTGTCCAGGATGGAAGCTGGAGGCATGAAGGTAGGCATAGCGGTCGGTGGGTTTTCGATATAGGGTGGTGGTAACGTGACCATCACTTTTTTGTACCGTGGTGTCTAGGAAGTGGACCTCCCATGTAGATTGGTCCAGGCTGAGGTTGATGGTGGGGTGGAAGCTGTTGAAACCATGGTGGAATTCTTCCAGAGTCTCCTTCCCATGGGTCCAGATGATGATGTCATCAATGTAGCGTAGGTAGAGAAGGGGCGTGAGTGGACGAGAGCTGAGGAAGCATTGTTCCAGGTCAGCCATAAAAATGTTTGCATATTGTGGGGCCATGCGGGTGCCAATAGCGGTGCCACTGGTCTGGAGGTATATATTGTCATCAAATTTGAAATAATTGTGCGTGTTCTTTGATGTCTCTCAATGACTTGTTTGGTTTCAAAGGCCTTCTCGTTGGGCAGGACCTAACATCTTCTGTAGGAAGCCAGTATTTGTATTAGAGAAGGCTTCTCTCCTGTTTGATTTGTTGCATAGGTTTACACTGCAAACACTCAGTATAACTTTATACAATGGGCTACAAAGGTTATAAGTGAGATCAATACATTCAGTGTCCTACAAGCATTTCATCAGTCTAAATACTAAACAAATGTATCAACTTAACATCTATTCTAATAATGCTAACACACATGTGAGCCAGACTGGTTTCCAGCTATGCATTTGTCAGTGGTCAGTGCGGTCTGGGCCTTGGCATGAGCTGGTACCGTGTCTGCCAGTGTCACAAATGCATGGTCTCACTAGTACTATATGCAGAAGTAATACCCATGCTATGCTTGATATTCCTGTTTACACATCCAAGTATTGTGTTTGCTCTCCTAGGCACATCATTGCACTAGGAGCATATGTTCAGTTCATTATCCACCATGATACTTTACTGCAGCCACCTTGTATGGATCCATTCTGATGTAGCTTTTAATTACATGATCACAGACTGTTTTACTCTTGCAAGGATCATCATCAGGATCTGAACCCAGATCCATAGTACAAACCTCGACCACTTGAGACAAAGACATAAGTAGGCTGTTAGCCTCTGTGTGCCCAACCCACTGGAATGGGGCATGATACACACTTTGCCAGCAGCAGAGTGTTGGGTGTCAGGATTCCTGGGTTCTAGTCCCAGTTCTGGGATAGGACTATGGTTAAGGACTTGTCTGCACTATAAAGTTGTACTGCTTTACCTATTTCAGTATAACCCCTTGAGAGTGGATGCAGTTATATCAGTATGAAGGTGTTTTATATTGGGATAGCTGTTCCTATACAGGAAGGAGAATAACATACCAGTATAAGGCATATTTGTCTCGGTATAATTGCGTCTGCACAAGGGTTGTACCACCATAACTATTCTGGTAAAAAAGCCATGCCCCTAACCACATAATTTTACCCCTAAACATTTTACATTTAGGCCTTAGTGTTGACAGCAGTGACTATAGACAGGACAAGCAAGTTTTTGGAGACCTGATCTGCATCGATAGAACTAGGTGTGATTTTTATACCAATTAAGTTGAATTGGAACTGGTGCAACCTCATGTGTGGACACACATTGCTTTAAGCATGGCTCATCTTGGCTTAGCTTGTGCCAATTTAAGCTAAACTGATACCATCAATTTTAAATTGATATAAGAGAGTCTTTGCACAAAAGTTGCATCAGTTTAACTAAACTGATATGTTAAAACAGAGCAACTTCTGTGTGCAGACAAGCCCCGAAGGGCTGAGGAGGTGCATTTGCCATATTAAAGTCTCGAGTTCTATACTCTGCTCTGCCTTACCTGTAAAAGAGGGGATTAATGCTTGCCCATCTCATAGGGAGGGATATGAAGTCCTGTTCAGTAAGAAGGGTTGGCATGTGTGCAGAAATATCAATAGTAGATCTCACCTCAGTGTACTATTCTCCCAGGACATTCTGTGGGTCTCTCTCTTGCAGACCTTTTGCCCAACAGACTGTTGAAAGATTAGGACTTTTGCTGCCCCAGAGATCAGCTTGCTAGGGCCATCTGCTGAGCGTAGGGACTGCAGGACAACTGTAATGTCAGCACTGGGCTTTCTGTGCCCCCCCAGTTCTCTTACCCTTCTCTGCCTCCCACCAGGAGGAGGAAGCACTTGGCTTCCTCTTCTTCTGCAGGACCCGTAGGGACAGCAATCCAGGAGCAGGAACAGAGAAGGGTTTGGTCCAGGAGGCAGTTTCTGAATTGTTTTCATGCCAGCACAAGGAGAGAGTGCTGAAGGCAAAACAATCCCCACAGTTTGGCCCCTGGAGTGTGGTGGGTTCGAGTGGCATCCGTACTCACATGGTAATGTTAATAGGAGAAATACCCTAAGCAGCTAACCTCTGATGTCCTGGGCAGTCTTTAAACCTGAAATTTGAACATATTGCTGCCCAATCCGGTTTTTTTTTAAAGGAATTATTTACAGAAGTTGCTTAAAGCGGAGCAGCATGTTGCTGATCTTCTTAGCCTATTGACAATGTGCCTCAGGTGGCACATGACCAGGATTCATCACCGAATTTGGTCTGCTGGTTGGATCATTGGCTTTCCTGGCTTGGGCCAGTACTGATGGGGAATGCGACATGAACGAGAGCTCTTTTTATTTGCTGCAGAGAATGACAGCTCCTCTGGGATGATCCCACGGCAGCTTGGGCTCAGGTCCCAGTTGTAGACACTGGAATGTTGCAGGCCAGAGGAATCAGCCTGTGAGGCGAGGATTTATAGCGCTGCAGACGCCAAGCTGCCTGGCAGCTCCCAATGGTAGGGGCACACAATCCCCAGCGGCTGCCAGAGGCTTTTGTTCCTCTCAGGTTTGTTTTTGTTTATGAAGAAAATTGCCAGCAATTATTTCTTTATCTGGACGCAAACCCTGTTGGTATTTTCAAAGGAAATAAACAATTTCCAGTCACTCAGGTGGTGACATTTGCAAAATATCCTGTGGTCCTGCACAGTCTTTCCAGGAAGTCATTCCATCTGAGTTTCTGTGATTAGAGTAGCAAGCAGCGGGTTTGTGGAGGACAATAAGCGTGTGTGTCATTGAAGGCTTTCAGCGCAGATTCCCCATGTTGGAGCTGCTGTTCTGAGTGTACAGTGTTCATTATTAAATGGCTTTTGGTGATAAATGCTCAAGAAGCCACACAAATGCCCCATTTGAAATGATTTATGGCCTGATGAGCAAATCATATTGGTAAGGAGCTCACTCCATAGTCACTGAAATCACAAATCTCCCTGTTCCTTGTGGCTTCAGGCAGTCCAGAGGGTTTGCTAGTGCCACTGGGGCTGTAGATTCAGGATGCAGAACCCAGCTAAACATTGGAGATGGGGGTTTCTACAACTGCTTCTGCAGTCAGCAGGGGGAGCTCAGCCTAGGCATCTAGAGATGGCCTAAAGAGGCAAGCAGCCAATTTTCAACTTGCAGCCAAGTCAGTTTCAAAAGCTGAGCTCAGCCTCAGAGCAGCTCCATGTCCTTCCCCAGCCCATTGTTGTGGTTTTACAATCACATTTTCCTGTTTTTAAAACAAATGTTTTTCTCTCCCTTGTGGCTGTGTGAAAGACCCACACAAGCTAGACGGGAAGCTGTCTCTAGAAGGGAAAGAGTGAGACTGACTCCGCCCAGGGGCTGCCAAGCATGCAGTAAACAGACTGACAAAAATATGTCTTTTCCTCTAATTGGTTTTGGGGTTGTGCAGTCTGAGGGCTTGCTTCTAAGAATAATAGGTTAAAATATTTCAGACAGAAGTGTGATTTTTTTTTTTTTAACTTGATGGTTCCTCTTTAATGTAACTGCAGCTTCAGGGTGAGCAAAGGGAATGACAGGTCTTTTTGTAGGTCCTATTAAAATACTGGCTATTTCAAAATATTCTGTGCTCTTGAGTGGCATTTAATTTAAAAAACACAACCACAAGTAATTTGGGCTCTTGGGAAAATACTCTGGCTGATCCTAGTTAATGTTGCTGACATTTTGGAGCTATGAATCTTAAGCTCCGGTGTTGCAGTTGAATCCACACAGAGGATTGTGCCCACACACAATGCAGGATCAGGGCCCTGGGAAGATGAGATAGAAAGTTCTATTATGAGAGAATCCATCTAGCTCATCTGTGCAAGATTGGTCCTTCTATTCTGTTGCCTAGTGTAGTTCCAAGAGTCTCGTTTGAATTCTGAATGGCTTTTACTTAAGTGTTTAATTTTACCTTAGTGTGTGTGTGTGTGTGTGTGTGTGTGTTTTAATACACAACAGTTGGCTGGAGGTGCTTTCTCAACTCTGGGGCAATACCCTTAACTCCACCACAAACACATCACAGTTCCCCATCATTTTTTTTTGTTATAATAAATCAAAGAGACTGGTTCCTATTTTGATACATTTTTATGCTTTATAATTGAAAAATAAATTTGGCAAAATTTTGGACCACAATGATGCATCTGCTGCCCTGATGTTTGCTGTTCAGTAAAAACCGGCCTCTAGCCGCTACTCCCCCAAACAGGATCATCGAGCATCTACCTTGTTTCCTATTCCAATAGTTACATGGACCCCAATGGCTGCACTATCTGAGCCTGGTGAGTTTATTAAAAGAAAAAGTCACAATGGACCTCTTGCTCCCATTTAACTTGGACACCAGCCACATAGTGATAAGTAGAATGGAAGCCTCTACTTGTTCCAACTGAATTTAGCTAGTGCTGTGGCTGGATGGCACCATCTGCTGAGCTGACATTAGCTCTCCCAGATTAGGGAGCGTTAACCTGCTAAGAAAAACACTGAGTGCTGCAGGAATTAGCCTGAGGATCTCAGTAGGGGGTGGGTTCTCTTCTGAGTCAATGCTGGCCCTAGTGCTCCAACATGTCTCTAGGGGGCACTGTGCTGCAAGAACTGGTGGGAATCTCTGTAACGCACTGGTTCTCAAACTGTGGTCCCTGGACCCACTGTGTCTAAGGCAGTGGTTCTCAATCAGGGCCACGTGTACCTCTGGGGGTACACAGAGGTCTTCCAAGGGGTACATCAACTCATCTAGATATTTGCCTTGTTTTACAACAGTCTACATGAAAAACACTAGCGAAGTCAGGACAAACTAAAAGTTTATACTGATCTATATACCAAAATGTAAGTACAATATTTATATTCCAATTGATTTATTTTATAATTATATGGTAAAAATGAGAAAGCAAGCCATTTTTCAGTACTAGTGTGGCTGTGACACGTTTGTATTTTTATGTCTGATTTTGTAAGCAAGTCGTTTTTAAGTGAGGTGAAACGTAGGGTACGCAAGACAAATCAGACTCCTGAAAGGGGTCCAGTCGGCTGGAAAGGTTGGAAGCCATTGGTCTAAGGGGTCTGCAAAAGACTTAGACTGAAACCGGAGTGAACAGAACTCCACTATATATACACAGTCGATTTCCAAAGGGTCTGCACCTCCTTTTGAAAGTGTTTAGGGGTCCACAAATGAAAAAAGGTTGAGAACCACTGCTGTAGAGAGTGCTTTCCCTTCAGACTCAGTGCTAGCCCTAATGCCCCAATGTGGTGCTAGAGGAGCTGTGCTGAAGGCAGGGCCGGCACTTCCAAAAGGCGACCCTAGGCGGTTGCCTGGGGCGGCATTTTGCCGTCCTCGGTGGAAATTCGGCGGCAGGGGGTCCTTCCGCTCCGGGTCTTCAGCGAAAATTCGGCGGTGGGTCCTTCACTCGCTCCGGGACCCGCCGCCAAAGTGCCCCGAAGACGCGGAGCAGAAGGAGCCCCCGCCGCCCAATGTTCAGAGGAGGAGCACTGCTGCCTAGGGCGGCAAAACCCCTGGCGCCGCTCCTGGCTGAAGGTAGTGGGCTGGGGGCTCGGAGAGCACAGTCTTCTCACAGTCAGTGCCGATCCCCAGTACTCCAGCGCAATGCTAGGAGAGCTGGTATCATCTGTGGAATGAGATTAAAAACGTGAAGGCCTGGACTGGGCTTCTGTAGCCTCTAGAGCTGCCTGTTCCCATGGTCCCCTAATGCCCATTAACCCTATGTGCCGGGGTCGTTGTCTCCATTATCCGAATGCTGCTGTCCCCGAGAGTGCTGCCCTGAATCCCTGCTCTGGGGCAAGAGAGCAACTTTCCCAGCCCAGCTGGCTGAGCATTGCCCAATGCAGGGTGTGAGTCGCTGCTCCGGCTTTTCCCATATCACACATCAGCAATAAAATGCATCAAACACTTCTGTGCCCATGTCAGCAACTCACCCTGCCGCCCACCTGTCTGGTAGATCAGCCAGCCCTGCCGCTGCCTGGGAAAAGTAACCATGTCTTGGGAATGGATCGTAAGCCACCCCAGAAACCTGACCCCAATGTGGGCTGCACCATCCAAAACATCCAATCCTATCTGCAGAGAAAAGGGGGAGCCCTCTGACCCCTAAGAGAAAAGGGGGTTCCTCTTCCCCTGGGGAAAAGGGTGAGCTCTCCGGCTCCCAAGAGAAAGAGGGAGATGCCCCCTGAGGGAATTATATGAACTGAGGTAACTTCTCCAATTCCTTACTGTGCTCCCTGCTGCCACCCTGGGTGACAACCGTGCGGTATCTCACTGTGTGTGTAATGGCCCTGCCTGCCACAAGGGGTAGGGTGCTGTGCGTGCCTCCTTGTCAGGGGATGGGAACAGACTCGGTTCCCGAACATTCCAAATTACAGCCTGTTTTGTGAAAATAATTTACAAAAGCCTGTATTGAGGAAGAGATCATGCATGCCTCCTCTGAGCCCAGTTGCGCTGGGTTCCAAGGTTCCAGGCCTCTCAGACCTAGCAGGGAGCAAACACCGGCGTGCACACGATTTTCCTTCTCTTACAAATAATTGACTGAGTGGCCAGCAAGGCCCAGCAGCAAACATTAAGTGGGCCCCCAGGTATCTCTATCACATCCTGCTGAGTTCAGTGACTCCCACAGACATGATGCTAGAGTTTGGGGCAGACAAAAACCACAGATACTGAACAAGCGCAGATCATTTTGACAGGAGCAGAGGACATGAATCAGGATCCCATCTTGATGGCAGTGCCTCAGATGTCCATCAGAAGAGAGACTTGCCATCTTGGTTATTTTCACTGGTGTCTGGTTCCACTGTGCTGTGATTTTATATTGCAGTCTAACAGCTGCTGTGAGGAGCAGCATTCTTCTCCCTTGTGGCCAAGTCTTGTCTAGATGTTAAGTTGTGTGTGCATGATGCAGGGTGATAATGGGGGATGCTCAGTCCAGAGGGAATATTCAGTTTTAGCCACAAGCCTCTAGCAAGCTATGCTGAGCAGAAGCTTTTCAGCAAGATTTTCAGCACTTGGTAATACAGCCAAATCTGAACAGATTTCCATGAGGACAATAAAAGCCATCCCTCTGACCTCAGAACTATCCCACCGGCAGATTTCAAGTTCTTGCTGCAAACCCTGGAGGGGCTAGAGCACCTCAAAAACTGCCAGGCCATTTTTTTAGAATAAGAAACGAAACAACTTGAATATTTGTATTATTTATTGTTTGTGTTACAGTAGCACCTAGAGATCTCAAGTGAGATTAGGACCCTGTTATGCTGAGCACCACAGATCCTCACACAGGGTACGGCTACGCTGTAGTTGGGAGGTGAATTCCCAGCTCAGGTAGATATACATGCACTAGCTCTGCTCTGGCTAGTGTGCTAAAAATAGCAGTGTAGTACGGCATGGGTGGTAGCTTGGGCTAGCCGCCCCCACAACATACCTAGGATCTCAGCTGGTGTAGTACTAAGGGCACCTAGCCCAAGCTGTAGTCAGTGCCGCCGCGGCCACAGTGTTATGTTCCGCCTGCCCGCTCAAGCAGAGCTAGGTGTGTTCATCTGCCTGAGCTGGTAACTACATCTCTCAGCTGTAGTGAAGACATGACCACAGAGTGAGGGTTTGTCTGCTCTTGAAATGCTACAGCTGCACCGCTGTGGCGCTTCAGTGCAGATCCAACCTATGCCAATTGGAGGGGTTCGCTAGTTGGCGTAAGTAACCCATCTCCTCATGAGGCAGTAGCTACATTGATGGAAGAATTCTTCTACACTGGGGGTTAGGTCAACTTAACTATGCTGCTCAGGGGTGTGTATTTTTCACACCCCTGAGCAATGTAGTTAAGCCAACTTAATTTTCTAATGTAGACCAGGCCTGAGAGAGAGACTCCCAGGCTGGAAGAGTTTACAGTCTAAGAGGCCATCTACACTGAAACTGGAGGTGGGATTGCAGCTGTAATCTACCTGGGCCTGGCCTACCCCAGGAAATTAGGTTGGTGTATATGTCGCTTAGGGGTGTGAAAAATCCACACCTCTGAGCAACACAGTTAAACCAACCTAACCCTCGGTGTTGACAGTTCTAAGTTGATGGGAGAATTCTCCTCTCAACCTAGCCACTGCCTCTCAGGGAGGTGGAGTACCTAGACCGATGGGAGAACCCTTCCCCCGGGCGTAGGTACTGTCTTCACTGGAGCACTACAGCAGTGCCATTGCAGCATTTTGAGGTGTCTAAAATTGGAGTAAAGGAGCAACATGGACACTGGCTGGTATGGATCCAGGGTTCCAAGCAGCTTGTACAGCCCATGCTGATGTCCGTGCCATGGCATCTTCATTGCGATTTTTAGCCACACTAGCTAGATTAAAGCTACCGTGGATATCTCTATCTGAGCTGCAATCTTATCTGTGTGTGCAGTGCAGACATCCCCTAAAACCACCCAGACCCAGGCTGGGAGGGAGGCATAAGACACCCACCCAGAGTGAGCGAACATTGTCTTCATGTCACCCTGTTTCTCAGAATGTGTCTTGGTTTGTTTGTTTGTGAGGTTTATGGAAGGGGATTGCAAACCAGGCAGGAGGGAGCGGTGACACTTAAGGGAGGGAGCAAAGGGGAGAGGGGACAGGGAGGAGTAGGGCAGTGGAGTGGGGTTGCAGTGAAGACTGACAGGGGGCTGGAGTGAACAGCCAGTCAGCACAAGAGAGAGCATGATCAGCGTGAACCCCGAGAAAAGGAGTCAGAGACATCGTCAGTGGACAAGGTCCCTGCTACCGCGGCTGTATATGCTCTGCCCACTGTAGTATGCGCTCTTGCTCACTGGCTCTCGCTCGTGCTCTCCGTTGCACACTCCTGCAGTGCCTAAGCACCAGCTATTATAGATGTTGTGTGCCAGGACATTGCTATTGTGGGTGCCGCTTGCCTGATGCTCCCAACGTGGTGCTATGCCCCTTGCTCAGAGCACCCCGTACTTATGTGGGTCATGGAGTCCCAGGTATGAGACCAGACACTGTGATGGAGCCCAGGTTGCCTGGCTCCCTGGTGCACCAAGTAGAACACGGCACTCAGATGTGGCTGGCCTGATGCCAGCTCACTGGTGTGTGCCCCAGGGCACCCCATGCCCAGCAGCAGCACTGAGGCTGCCCAGACCTTCTAGGCACAGTGCCATGAAAGATGCTGGGGCTCTTTCCCTTCCCAAGGCATTGCCACGGAGTACAGATTAGGAAAGACCTGTGTCGTGGGAAGGCTGGCAGAGCCCCAGCGGCAGAGGCCCCTGCCAAGTGCAGCTCTATAAAACGGGGTGGGCTCAGGTGCCATGAGATGCTGTCCCCTGGGGAACCGCTCTCCTATGACTGACTCTGCCCCGGGGGAGCAGGGGAAACACCCCACACCCTTGCTGCACAGTCACCTCCCACTCTGGGCTTTGCCTTTCCTG
Organism: Terrapene triunguis; assembly: GCF_002925995.2. Lineage (NCBI taxonomy): Eukaryota > Metazoa > Chordata > Testudines > Emydidae > Terrapene > Terrapene triunguis. The sequence goes on from NW_020665097.1 coordinate 1,704,839, forward strand.
CCTCTCACACTGGCAAGTGGGTGAGGAGGTTCCTGGGAACTGCAGTGTGAGTGTGAGTCAGAGCAGGCCCCGAGCTGAGCAGGGCCCTGAATGAGACCCACATGTGCTCTTGGCAGACTGGAGGGTTTGGCAGCTGGGGGGCGAAGGATGAAGAAGGGTGTGTGGGGACCAGGCTGCCGGTCTCTGTGACTGCTCCAAGCTGAGGGGCACAGAGGATGTATGGCACTGCCAGGAGGTGGTGCTGAGAGAAAGGGGTCCCCAGTCACACCAGCCCCCGCAGTGCTGGCCTGGCTCCATTATCTGTATTTCGGGGCAGCTGAGCTCCCCTCTTTGACACCTCAGGGTCTCTTCCCCATCACTGTGCCCTGGGCTCACTCCCCAAGCTCCTGCACCTTGCGGCTGCGTGTAATTCAGGCAGCGGCTGTGATCTGCTGCTGGCTGCTGCAGAATGTGCAAGTTCCACCTCCGAAGCAGCTGCATTTCAGAAGTGGGCAACGGGATCCTGCCAATCAGGGGTGCCTGAGTGCACCCGATGGTTAGGGTTGCCAACTCTGACTGAAGCTATTCCAGGAGATTGTTTCCTCCAACATGCCATAACATCATTTTCTTAAAATAGCCTGTTAAAATCTCCCAGATTGATGCGGATTCTGGGAAACTCCAGGCCAATCCTGGAGGGTTGTCATCCCTACCTACAGGGCAGAGGGCTAAACCCCAGCCCTCTGCACTGGAATGACAGTGGGTGCCCTTAGCCTTATTCCCACCTTTCCTGGATGCCTCTGGCTCACTGTGCTGCCTTTGGAACGCCATATGAATGGGCTCTGGCTGAGCCCTCTGCTGCCTGAACATCCTGCTGTTCAGTCAAGACTTGGGTGGGGAATCCCAGCCCTGTGGGCTGGTGTCTCCTCAGACTGACTCCCAAACGAGACCTTAATCCTCTTGCCCTCCCTCAGCTTCAGCTCCAATTTCCCCTGAACTTCTGGGCTGGCTGTAGAAATGCTGCAGGGAGCACCCTTGCTGGGTTAGTTGCGGGGAGCTTGGCCCAGCCAAGCCAGCTCTGACTTTTCTTTCTTCCTGTGTTTGCAGCCTGGTGATTGCACAACATGCGGGGGTGAATCAGGTTCATCTCCCCAGATCAAAATAAAACATTTCTTTCACAACTGAGCCGTGAGTAGTCTACACTCAGTGCCCAAGCCTGGTCTCTGCAATAAATAGTCCATGGGGTCTAGCAATGACCGTACATGCAGAGAATCCTTTTCTCTTGGCTTGAGGAACTGGTGCGTTCTGAAATCAATGCTGGACTCAACTGGCTTGTCTTCCAGAAGCATTTGAATGGCTTGGCTCATCTAATGGAGGGTGGATCTGAGCGGGACCTTCCCACCTCCTCCATGAGTCTTTAGATGCCAGATCTTAGCTGTGTGCCTATCAGCAGATCAGGATTACTGGCAGAGAAGGAGGTGCTCAGATACTGCTGTGATGAGCAAGGCATAGATAGATTAGATAGATATTAGATAGATGGGTGTTATAGAGAATGGGAGGGAGAGGTATGCTGGCGAGGAACCATTATCCTTGTGCATATGCCAGTGCAATGCTGGCAGCCCAGCTTTGCCCCTAGGCTGCAAGGTGATTCGCTTTTCAGGAACTGTGTTTCTGAGCCCCACATTCATCCCTCACTGAAATGGAGAGAGTGCCATCAGGGTTGAATTTGCCACTTGCCCTTCCCACTCTGGCCCCTCATTTTGTCTTTAAATGCACAAGTATTTTGCTCTTGATGGAATGTCTCAGCCATGAATGCTGTGCAGAGAGGGAATTAAGTCTGGTCTTTATTGCCCTGCTGCTGGGATGTGTTTGGGGCTCACCTGACAAGCCCTTGGGTATCTGGCAGGACAGCAGACATGCCACGTGTTCTGAGAACTCCAAGATTCTGACCAGAGCTGGCTGGAATATTTTGGATTTTCATAATGTCAAAAAAATCACTACAAATTTCAAAATCCTTCACCAAATTGTCACAATTTTCCAACCGGCTCCAATTCCGTCATTGTCTATCAAGCCATCCGGCTGCAAGACTGACACTGGCTTCCTCTGAGATACACCCTGAGGTTAGAGTGTGTTCTACTTCTAGGAGAATACAGGTTCCCCTATGTATGCTTCTTGTTGTACCAACTCCAGAAGTGTTCCACACACTGGGGGACTGGATCCTGTGTCACTTACACAAGCATGAGGAGTTTGGTGGAGGCACGTTCTTTGGGAGCCGGGGATGATGCTTCAGATTTGGGTGGAGCTCCCCATTCTGGATCCACCACCAAACTGGATCCTTTCATGACATTTTTCATGGAATGATTGCCGAGAAGGAAGCAGCCTTGCTGAGAAACTGGAGGAATTTTGATTGGCGTCTGAGGGTCCCCCAAGGTGCATTCTGAAATTTAACGTAAGACTGTGAGGCATGCAGCTGTCTGAAAGATGGAGGTGGGCAGGTTGCAGGAGGACAGATTGAGGGAACTTAAGGGGGGTGAAAAAATTAAGGCATTTCCCCCATCCCCAACCACATACACAAAAACATCCCAACGGAGACATGACCCTGCCTTTGAGCTGCTCCACCTTAGTAATATGCAAGTTCTGGTCGGAAAGGGGACTGCTGGAACTTACATTGTGTGGTTATTGCCTGGTCTCAGAAGGAGCTGTTAGTCATAAAAAAATGTTACCAGGGTGATTTTTCTGTTGTTTGGGGCTCAGGGAGTGAGTTAACATTACCATCAGTGACAAAGTAGGTCAGGAGCACTAATTGCTCCAGACAGACTCAGTTCCTCAAGGCAACTGCTAGTTCCATGGCTGAGGAAAGGTCTGACTGAAAATACAAACCAAGCAACTCTGCTAACTGTAGCCCAGGTCATTCCCAGTACCCTGCCTTACAACTCTCTGTGCATATCCCATTAGGGTTACTGTGAGAATGGGCTCGTGCATTAGCCAGGCAGGTCACCCTGCCTTCAGAATGATTTGGGGATGTTGTTTTATTTTCCCATTGCTTGCCCTCCCCCAGCAATGACTCAGAGGCCTCTCTGACCCTTCTCTCGCACACGATAGCAATTGCATTTGAGGGCATGACTGTAACTCTCATCAGGCAATGGGACAGGACTCACTTGCAACCACTGAAAAAGAGTAGGAGTTCTAGTTCTGGGTTAGGTCCCAAATCAGCAAAGCATTTCAGCACATGCTTCATAACCGTAAACTAGCAAAGAAAACTTGTTTTCAAGTTCAGCCAAAACCTCCGACTGTACTGCTAACCTGTGCTGATCTGGATCCCTAACCAGCACCACAGTGAAAAGGTCCCCTCTACCAATGCCCCTTCCAGAAGACTTTCTGCCAGGGATGTGGAAAAAGGAATTGTGGGTAAAGGAAATTCTTGGGAGTCTGGAAATGGAGTAAAAAATAGAGTGGGCAGGAGGATCTGATTGACCCAGGAGAAGGATGGAGCATATGAGAGGGAGAAGGGAGACTGCATAAGGATTGAATTAATGTCTGCAGTTTCAGCCTGTGCTGGTAGATGAGTATAAACGATGCCAAGCCAATCTTCCGCAGGTTGCTGAAAGTAGTTGTCTGGTAAATGGGGTTTGAAGACGTATCCATGTGTGCATATGTTTGTGTGGGTATATGTATGTGGGGATGTCTACACTGCAATCAGGTCAAGTGATTGCAGCACATGTAGACATATTCCACTAGCTTTGATAGAGCCAGTTCACTAAAAATAGCAAGGAAGCTACCGTGTCACAGGCAGCGGCTTGGGCCAGCGTCTGCGGTACATACTCAGGGTCCCGGAGAGGATTGTACTTGGGCAGCTAGCTCATGTCACTGCCCACAGTGCCAGGGCAACACGGCTATTTTTAGTGTGCTGGCTCAATCAAAGCTAGAGAGGGTATGTCTACATGTGCTGCCATCACACCTCCATTGCATTCTCAACCTACCGTGTGTGTGTGTGTGTGTACGCACATGTAGCTTCCCATATTCTGCACTTACTGTAGGAAGGAGCTCACAGAATAATCATCAGTAAAGTCGAAGCAGTTAGACTTGTGGCCAGCCTTGCGGCAAGCAGGAATGGAGGATATTGCAGCAAAGGGTGAAAGGCAGTATCGGCCAAGCGCGCTCTGGGGCAGAGCTTTGTTCTGTGTCTTAAATGTTTTCTTCTTAGGAAAGGAGAAGTGTGACTGAATGGCTACAGAAACCCCCTGGCTTGGGTTTCCTGGAAATGCAGCTGTTTGAATGTAAGGAGGAGCCACTCTAAGTAAATGTCAATCAGGATTATTCACTGTACACTCACTAGAGAAATCTAGCAGGGGGTTTTAGCCATGTTGACGGGAAGATTTTTATCCTTCTGTCGTCCTGCCACACCCTATATCAGTGTATTTATTTATTTTACATGTCAAGGTCCCAGTCTTGTATTGGGAGCCGCTATCACGGACCCCTGCATCCATTAAGACTCTAATTAACTTCAGGAAAAACTGAGGCGCTTGTGATTTTTGCCCTTACCAAAAATGGCATTGTTTTCAATGGGCTTGAAGCCAGAGTGCCCTCAGCTATGAGGGCCACTCTGTATTTATCATCTGTGGCCCTAGTAGGAGAAAGTGAGGGATGGATGAATAAAGAGGTACAGTGAATGAAACTAGGGGTTAGGGGAAAATTGTGAGGGCAGGCTGGGAGATTGTGGGTGTAGAGAAATGTGGTGATCGGCAGAGAGATGGAAGTCAATGTTGACAAATGCAAAGTAATGTATACTGATCCAGGGAGAGAATAATGAACTGTTCATACATCCAACTGGATTCTAAACTAGCTGTAGCAATCAGCACAAAGACCTGGCCGTCACTGTAGACAGTCTATGGAGAGCACTGCTCAGTGTGCCGCTGTGATCCTAAAATCTTGTTTGATTTTCAGATGCATAAGGCATGGGACAAAGAATAATTCAGAGAATATTATAGTGTCTCTATAAATCAATGGGATGCCCACACCTTGACACTGTGCAGTTCTGATCACATAACACAAGTACAAGGGGAAATTCAAAGGAATTAAAAGTGAGTAAATATAAAAAGAATCTAAGGAAATACTTCTACTGTGCCCAGTTTGTCTATGGTACTCACTGACATAAGGTATCACTGAGGCCAAGAGGTTGGCAGGATTTTAAAAAGGATTGGCCATTGATACAACAAGAACATCCAGATGATAGTACTGTAGTAAGGCAGTGGTACCAACTCTCACAATTTCATCACACCTGTCATGATATTTGGGGTGTTTTTTGTAAAGCCCCAGCTCCTAGAGTCATGGGTTTACATGAGAATCCCGGTTTGAGGTTTTTTTTAAAGTAAATTTTTGGCCCTCATGATTGCAGAGAAAAGTTGGAAAATAGGAACCCTAGAAACAATCGCTAAATTAAAAGAACCCCAAATGTATTTTTTTTTTTAAATCTCATGATTTTAAAACCAACCTTATGATTTTTTGGGACCTCACTCTTGATTGCACGTGGGATTGTCAACACCAGTAAACGATTAAAAAGAAAAGCAAGGGTTTGGGAAGGGAGATCAGTCCTCTTGAGTCAGGGCATAAGCCAACCTCCGACCCATGGAAGACTTTTCTTTGTGGGTGAACAGGGCTTCTTACACTTTCCTCCAAAGTTGGTGGTGCCAGCTGCTGCAGGGAGACAGGCTATCAAATCAGATGGATCACCAGTCTGCAATTCCTGTCTTCATATGAGGGAATGAATAAAGGGAATGTAGGGAATATTGTGGGATCGGGAGGGAGATGGGGGCAGGAGATGGACAAGATAGGCTGGAACACTGGAACAAGGGCAGGAGGCTGAGGAGAGTGGCTTCAGGGAGACAGAAGAGTGTTTGAAATGAGGATGGGGGGGATAAAATGGCAATTCCTCTATCAGGGATTAGGAGGCGACCCATGGGGAGACCTGCATTTCTGTGTGGGTTCTGAAGAAACCGGATGTGATCACACATAAATTGGGAGTGGTGGCCATAGGTGCTGGAAGTAGGGTCTCTGGGGGTGCTGTTGCACCCCCTGGCTTGAAGTGGTTTCCATTATATACAGGATTTACAGTTTGGTTCAGCACCCCTACTATAAAAATTGTTCCAGCCCCCCGGTGGCAGCTTCCCCCAAGCGTTAATAACAAACAGGGGGCACCAAAAAGCAGCTAGATTTATTAGTGCTTGTGGAAATCTCCTGATTTTTCAGACAATCTTATGATCTTTGTAGGGCTGATTCATGATGCTTGAACTCTCCAGGTTGTCAGCGCTGACGCTAGGCCATGGTGCTGGCATTTGACAGCTACTTCTGTAAGAACTTCTGTCTGTGGCATCTTGAATCATGAACCTTCAGCCAACTCAGCTCCCAAGAGGCATTTTAGGCCTTTTTGTTGCTGTCATTTCTTCGCTCCCCCTTGTTCTTCTCTGGGGTTCCAAGCTGGGGCTGGAACAGCACTTGCCATACCAAGTCTCTGTCAATTTCACTCTCCTGGCTAGGTTTGTATCTCTGCCCTCTATCTCCATCTGTGCTTGAGCTAGCCATGGGATGCTATGCTATTGAAGTTTCCCAGGTGGCCCCTTGTGACCTGGGTTCTTTGTACAGAAAACCCAAACAGCTGGATTTTCAATGTGCAATACCCACATCATTGTGGACATATAACCCATTAATAGCATAAAAAAAGACCAATCTATCTAAGGCGCTTCATAACCATGGAACTGAGCACCTCCCAATCAATTACACTTTTATCCTCACAACACCACTGTGAGTCAGGGAAGTGTTAATATCCCCATTTTACAGATGAGGAACTGAGAGACTAAAGGGATGTCTACATTATAGCGGCACAGCTATGGCATGCAGTTGTGGAGGCTGTAGCCTAGATGTTTCCTACATTGACGAAAGAGGGTTTTCCTTTAATGTAGGTAATCCATTTCTGTGAGAGGCAGTACACGGGTTGATGCAGGAATTCTTCTGTTGACCTAACTGCATCTATAGCAGGGATTAGGTTAACCTAACTACTTTGCACAGGGTGTGCAATTTTTCCCAGCCCTGAGCAATGTAGCCAGGTCTACCTATGTTTAGATGGAGACCAGGTCTCAGTAACTCATTCAAAGTCACACAAGACATTTGTGGTACAGTAGGAAATTGAACCCACATCTCCTGAGTGCTAGACTAGTACCCTAACCACGGATCTAATACCCCATCTGACAGCAAACAATGAGAGATGCTTCAAAGGATGATGCTTATGTTACCAATAATGCAATTGACTAGTTTACAGTAGGAATTTATATAAACATAGCTACAGGGGAGTGAAAAATCCACATCCCTGAGAGATCTAGCGCTACCAACCTAAGCCCCAGTGTAGACAGTGCTAGGTCAACCCAAGAATTCTTCTGTTGACCTAGCTACGGCCTCTTAGGGAGGTGGATTACCTGTGTCAACAGGAGAACCCCTCTTGTTGGCATAGGTAGAGTCTACACTGCAGTTGTGCCACTGTAGTGTTTCAAGGGTAGCCAAACCCTAAGTAATATCATCCCATGTCCTTACTCTAGTTGGCGATCAGATTATTCCTTGAAGCATGAGCATAGGGTTGCCAACATTATATTTCAGAAATAAGGGACTGTTTTCTTAGAACCCCACTCCACCACTCCTTCCAATATTATCATTATTAATAATAATTAATAATGTAGGTAGGTGTGGCAGGCCTGGCACCGCCCCGCCCCTTTGTGGCAGGGGTGGGATGGGGTGTCAGAACCTTGCCACTCTCAAGTTCACACGCCCATCTCTCTGTGGGCGGCCGGTTGCAGCCTAATGGCCTCCTTCCACACAATCACCCCTTGGTCAGGGTAGTGGACCTAGCGATTAGAATCCAGGTAACTCAGCCCAAACATCTGGGCCAACCCAGGGCCCTGGTAGTGGCAAGTTCCCCTTGCCACCAGCTCAGCAAGGATCCACCTGCAACACGCCAAGTGTCTGTGTGGCTCTAACACCGTTTGCCTCTAAAGTTCCCCTGGGTCACTTCCTACCATAAATGCCGGGTTCTCCGCTTCGGGGGGAGTCCTACAGTCTGTTCCCCTACTGTGACATACTCAGTCTGTGCATCAGGGTGCGTCCCGGCTTGGCTGGCCTCCAGATCTTGGAGTGGAAGGCTGTCCCTCCTCGGGAGCTGGCAGCATGCCTCCTTCCCCTCCTGAGGTCAGCCCAGACTGAGCAGCTCCGCAGGCTTTTATACCTGTTCTCCAGTTGGAGCATGCCCAGCAGAGCTTCCGGGGCGTGGCTTCCTCTGCTAGGAAGGAAGGGTTAACCCCTGCGGTACCAGTGCGGGGCCGCTCTGCCCCGTCATAGTAGGATTCACCTACATTCACCAGGGGTGTTTCTTGCTGCTTTTTTGCAACCCTCAGCAACTCCTGATCTTGTTGTACAGAGATGAAAAAATAAGGGGATGTCCCTTGTAATAAGGAACTGTTGGCAATGCTACATGAGAGTCCTTGAAATCCATCCTGCCAGTGCTATTTTTATTCATATTCACAGCCAAAACCTTCATTAACACAGAGCTAAGGTTGTCTTATGCAGCCTTGTGCTCTTCTGGAATCAGGAGGCTAAACTTAAACGTCTGCAAATCAGCAAATAAAGAGTTAATATATCTCCCATATAACATTAACTCTGCCCCCCAGAGCTGGCAATAGGTCCAGGAGCCAAACAAAACCTGACCTATCCCTAATGACATTTGCCATTTTCGGTGCTGTGTTGTGTGACCAGCACAATGCTATACATCCTGGTGTGCAGAAAGAATAGCAAATATGCCAGGTGACCAGCTTGGCTTAACAGAGAAATCTTCAATGAGCTTAAACACAAAAAGGAAGCTTACAAGAAGTGGAAACTTGGAAAGAGACTAGGGAGGAGTATAAAAATATTGCTCAAGCATGCAGGGGTGTAATCAGGAAGGCCAAAGCACAATTGAAGTTGCAGCTAGCAAGGGATGTGAAAGGTAACAAGAAGGGTTTCTACAGGTATGTTAGCAACAAGAAGAAGGTCAGGAGAAGTGGGGGACCCTTACTGAATGGGGGAGGCAACCTAGTGACAGATGATGTGGGATAAGCTGACGTACTCAATGCTTTTTTTGCCTCTGTCTTCACAGACAAGGTCAGCTCCCAGACTGCTGCACTGGGCAGCACAGTATGGGGAGGAGGTGAGCAGCCCTCAGTGGTGAAAGAACAGGATAAGGGCTATTTAAAAAAGCTGGACATGCACAAGGTGCTGAGGGAGTTGACTGATGTGATTGCAGAGCCATTGGCCATTATCTTTGAAAACTCGTGGCAATCAGGGCAGGTCCTGGATGATTGGAAAAAGGCAAATATAGTCCCCAGAAAAATCATGGAGCAGGTCCTCAAGGAATCCATTTTGAAAAACTTGGAGGAGAGGAAGGTGATCAGGAACAGTCAACATGGCTTCACCAAGGGCAAGTCATGCCTGACCAACCTGATTGCCTTCTATAATGAGATAACTGGCTCTGTGGATATGGGGAAAGCGGTGGACGTGATATACCTTGACTTTAGCAAAGCTTTTGATACGGTCTCCCACAGTATTCTTGCTAGCAAGTTAAAAGTATGGATTGGATGAATGTACTATAAGGTGAATAGAAAGCTGGCTAGATCGTCGGGCTCAAGGGGTAGTGATGAATGGCTCCATGTCTAGTTAACAGCCGGTATCAAGCGGAGTGCCCCAGGGGTTGATCCTGGAGCCGGTTTTGTTCAACATCAGCAAGTTTGCGGATGACACTAAGCTGGGGGGAGAGGTAGGTATGCTGGTGGGTAGGGATAGGGTCCAGAGTGACCTAGACAAATTGGAGGATTAGGCCAAAAGAAATCTGATGAGGTTCAACAAGGACAAGTGCAGAGTCCTGCACTTAGGACGGAAGAATCCCATGCACTGCTATAGCCTGGGGACCGACTGGCTAAGCGGCAGTTCTACCGAAAAGGACCTGGGGATTACAGTGGACGAGAAGCTGGATATGAGTCAACAAGTGTGCACTTGTTACCAATAAGGCTAATGGCATATTGAGCTGCATTAGTAGGAGCATTGCCAGCAGATCGAGGGAAGTGATTATTCCCCGCTATTCGGCACTGCTGAGGCAACATCTGGAGTATTGCGTTCGGTTTTGGGCTCCCCCACTAGAGAAGGGATGTGGACAAATTGGAGAGAGTCCAGGAGAGGGCAACGAAAATGATTAGGGGACTGGGGCACCTGACTTATGAGGAGAGGCTGAGGGAACAGTGCTTATTTAGTCTGCAGAAGAGAAGAGTGAGGGGGGATTTGATAGCAGCCTTCAACTACCTGAAGGGGGGGGGGTGTTCCAAAGAGGATGGAGCTCAGCTGTTCTCAGTGGTGGCAGATGACAGAACAAGGAGCAATGGTCTCGAGTTACAGTGGGGGAGATCTAGGCTGGATACAGTAACTCCTCACTTAACGTTGTCCCGGTTAACGTCCTTTCATTGTTACGTTGCTGATCTATTAGGGAACAAGCTCGTTTAAAGTTGTGCCATGCTCCCTTATAATGTCGTTTGGCAGCTGCCTGCTTTGTCCACGGCTTGCAGGATTCTCTGGAACAGCAGCCCCTCCTTGTGGGGATTAGAACCAGGGGGGCCTGCAACCCCCCCATCAGCTCCCCTAAATTCCCTGTAAGGTATGTGGCTCGGCAGCTGCCCAGCAGCAGTTCAGCTGTCCCTCCCACCACTGCCCTGCCCTCTGCCTTGGAGCTGCTCCCGGGAGCATCCTGCTTGCTGGGGGAGAGGGGTGCTGATATCAGGATGTCCCCCTGCTCCGTACCCCGTCTCCACAAAGTGGAGGAGGGGGACAGGGCTCAAGGACAGAAAGGAGGGAGCTTGCTGGAAGCTGTTACTTCCTGTCTGAACTGGCTGATCTGCTTAAAAGGGCAACGTACTTAAAGTGGCGTCAGTGTACTTAAAGGGGCAAGGCATGTCTCTTTCTCTCACTCATGCACGCACCCCCCAGCACTTTGGAAAGTCAGCACCTATGCAGCCGTGAAGTGTTTGCAGCTACTGCCCTGCATCTATTGTGTTTCCTCCCTCCTGCCTCAGTCCATGCTGCCTTGTAGAGTGTGAGGCTACATTAACAGCATATTAACCCTTGAGGGCTCAGCCGAGTGCTAGTTCATCATTTAGCAGCAAGGCATTCCCTGGGAAATAGTCCACCCTCTTACTCCACCACCTCAACCAAGCTTCACAATCATTCATTGCTGTGTTTGTTTAAAATTGTTTGAAACTTAGGCCTGGTCCACACTAACCCCCCACTTCGAACTAAGGTACGCAACTTCAGCTACGTTAATAACGTAGCTGAAGTCGAAGTACCTTAGTTCGAACTTACCGCAGGTCCAGACGCGGCAGGCAGGCTCCCCCGTTGATGCCGCGTACTCCTCTCGCTGAGCTGGAGTACCGGCGTCGACGGCGAGCACTTCCGGGATCGATCCCAGAAGATCGATTGCTTACCGCCGGACCCAGAGGGAAGTGTAGACCTACCCTTATACTGTATATGTATATGTCTTTTGTCTGGCGAAAAAAATTTCCTTGGAACCTAACCCGCCCATTTACATTAATTCTTATGGGTAAATTGGATTCACTTAACATTGTTTCACATAAAGTCGCATTTTTCAGGAACATAACTACAATGTTAAGTGAGGAGTTACTGTATTAGGAAACACTATTTCACTAGGAGGGTGGTGAAGCACTGGAATGGGTTACCTAGGGAGGTGGTGGAATCTCCACCCTTAGAGGTTTTTAAGGCCCAGCTTGACAAAGCCCTGGCGGGGATGATTTAGTTGGGGTTAGTCCTGCTTTGAGCAGGGGATTGGACTAAATACCTCCTGAGGTCTCTTCCAACCCTCATATTCTATGATTCTCTGATTCTCACTGTGTTAGGTGTAGCTGTATGGAACCAGGGATTCATTCCAGTGAGCTGCCATCTGAGAAGAGGTTCAACTGTAGCTACAGGATACCCGCTTTCTGTGCTGTGTTAGGCAGGAAGTTCATATTGTAGAGGATCCCACTGGGCCCTCTTTGCTCTGAAATCTAAGAATGTATGAACGTGTTGTAAAATGTTCGAATGGCTGCAACTGTCCCTCCAGACGCTGCCATTCCACTAGGGGAACTGATGTCTGCTTCACCCAGTTCTAACCCTCTCTTGAATAGTGTGGAAAGAGCTCAGATTTTGTGGTGGGTCTTGCAATATTTGTTTTTTTTTCTTACAGCCACTTGAAGGCACATGAGAATTTCAACTTTCCTTTTTAAACAGTGTAATTTCTAGCCCTTGTAGTTGCAGAGGAACACTTGAACTGTAGCCTGAATGAACCGTAAATGCTCAGAAACCGGGAGGCAAATAAAACCAACCAACATTTATGAGGTTTTAATCTCATGATTTTGGGGGCCAAACTCCTGATTTGTGAATGGTTGGGATTGGCAACACATTCTCAGTGCCCAGCAGAACTTTGTAATGTAGAGTTAAGGTTGCCCAGCACTGGCATGTGCCCTTCCAGAACATGGAGGGTGGCTAAATTCAAACCTCTGAAAACCAGGAAATAAAGAGTTCAGGTAATGTGTCCCACAAGAGGCTCCCCACAACCTTCATTCTCCCCCCTTTGAGTGCTACCCCAGCCTGGAGGTTTTGGGCAATGATTTGCCTTGGTTTTTTGAGGAAGCAGTGATAGTGAGAGGTACAAGATTAAGGGATCCCTATGGGGAGACATGATGGGGCTCCTGGATACATCTCACTGCCCCACAGCTACTGTCCTCTTCCTGGCTCCTCCATGCCCCCAGTAGGGCTAGAGGGGCCATGGGGAGAAAATGTGTAGGCGATGGGCTCTGGGGAGTGCATCTACCAGCTGGATGCAGGAAAGGGGAAGGGCAGGGAGACCCAAGCCAGGTCTACACTAGGAACCCTTTGCCAGTATCTACACCTTTATGGTATGCTGGCAAAGCACTCCTAGAGTGGATGCAGCTTATACTGGCAAAACTGAGCTTTCACCGGTATAGCTTATTCTATGCCTGTCCCACCTCCTCCTAGCAGTATAACTGCATCTACACAGGGACTTTTGCTAGCACAGCTCTGTTGGGCAGGGATCACATCTCATCGCACCCCTGGCTGACAGTGCTGTGCTGGCAGAAGTTTGTAGTGTAGACTTGACCCCAGAGTGCCTATTCCACATCAGGGGTTAGCATAGGGAGAAGGGCTCTGCACACCTGTCGGCAGCATGCAGGTTCGTAGGGGTGTGAAAAGGTCTGTTAACCTCAGTGGAATGTTCTCAGTTAAATGAGAACCCCATGGAGAATGCAGTCTGAAACAATAGTTCTGAGACGTGAACGGCCCCATTCATCTCTGGTTCTTCTCTTCCCCTCTCTCCCAGGGCTGGTCCACACTAAGCCCCCAGTTCGAACTAAGATACACAACTTCAGCTACGTGAATAACGTAGCTGAAGTCGAAGTATCTTAGTTCGAACTTAAAGGTACTTACCGTGGGTCCACATGCGGCAGGCAGGCTCCCCCGTCGACTCCGCCTACTCCTCTCGCAGAGCAGGATTACCGGCGTCGACGGCGAGCACTTCCAGGATCGAAAGGTGCCATCTCCTTGAAAGGTGGCAGCGAGGTTTCACGCCTCTGAGCAACGTAGCTGGGTCAACCTAACTTTTAGTGCAGACCAGGCTTCAAGGAGCTCAATCTATTTAGTTTTACAAAGAGAAGGTTAAGAGGTGACTTGATCACAATCTGTTAATATCTACATGATGTCAGATGGGAGGAAGGTCTCAAGTGGGGTTCCACAGTTATCTGTTCTGTGTCTGGTGTTGTTTAACATCTTTATTAATAGCCTGGCTGTAGGAATAGAGAGCATACTGATCAAATATGCAGATGACACAAAGCTGGGGGGGGGGGGGATTACTAACACTTTGGTGGATAATCTAAACTTCAGAGGGTTCTTGATAAATTGGAGAATTGGGCTATAGACAACAAAATAAAATTCAACAGAGACAAATATAAGGTGCTACACTTAGGGAAGAAAAACCAAATGCACAAATACAGAATGGGGGATAACTGGCTTGGCAGCCAACTGCTGAGAAGGATCTGGGAGTTGTGGTGGATCACAGCCTCAACATGAGTCAACAAGGAGATGCTGTTGCAAAAAAACATATGCAATTTTGGGTTGCATTAGCAGAGGCCTAGCATGAAGTCATGGGAGGTGATAGTACTGCTCTACTTGGCTCCGATTAGGCCTCAGCTGGAGTACTGTGTCCAGTTTTAGTCACCAATATATTGAAAGGATGGAGAGAAACTGGAAAGGCTCCAGAGGTGAGCGACAAAGATGATGAAAGGGATGGAACACAAGTCATATGAGCAAAGGCTGAAGGAACTGGGTATATTTAGTTTGGAAAAGAGGAGATAAGGGGCGACATGATAGTGGTCTTCAAATACTTGAAAGGCTGACATAAAAAAGATGGAGACAAGTTGTTCTCTCTTGCCCCAAAGGGCAGGACAGGAGGCAGTGGCCTCAAACTACAGCATAGCAGATTTAAATTAAATCTCAGGAAAAACTTCCTAACTGTAAGAACCATAGGACACTGGAACAGACTACCTCAGGATGTCATGGAAGTTCCTTCACTGGAGGTTTTCCAATAGAGGCTGGATAGCCATTGCTTTTGGATGGTTTAGACCAGGGGTGGGCAAACTTTTTGGCCCGAGGGCCACATCTGGGAATAGAAATTGTATGGTAGGCCATGAATGCTTACCACATCGGGGTTGGAGTGCAGGGGGGGGAGGTGAGGGCTCCGGGTGGGGGTGCGGGCTCTGGGGTGGGGCTGGGGATGAGGGGTTCGGGGTGCAGGATGGTGCTCCGGGCTGGGATCAAGGGGTTCGGAGGGCAGAAGAGGGATCAGGGCTGGGGTAGGGGGTTGGGGCATGGGGAGAGGCTCAGGGGTGCAGGCTCCGGGCGGCGCTTACCTCAAGCAGCTCCCAGAAGCAGCAGCATGTCCCTGCTCTGGCTCCTATGCGGGGGCGCAGACAGGCAGCTCTGCCTGCTGCTGCGTCCGCAGGCACCACCCCTGCAGCTCCCATTGGAGCACCAGAGGGGGCCATTAGAGCGGGGCCATTGGAGCACATTAGGAGCCGGAGGGGGACCATGCCGTGGTTTCTGGAAGCCGCGTGGAGTGGCCTCCGACAATGTGGCCTGGCTGGAGTGGGGTAAGCCCCAGACCCCGCTCCCCAGCAGGAGCTTGAGGGCTGGCTTAAAACGGTTGGCGGGCCGGATCCAGCCCGCGGGCCACAGTTTGCCACCCCTGGTTTAGACACAACAAATCCTGCATCTTGGCAAAGGGTTAGACTAGATTACTCTTGTGGTCCCTTTTAACCCTATGGTTCTATGTTTCTACATGGGGAACAAATATTTGATGATGCCCTCTTCAATCTAGTAGAGTAGGATATAACACGATCCAAAGGCTGGAAGTTGAAGCTAAACAAATTCAGACTGGAAATAAGGTACAGTAGAAGTTTTTAACTGTGAGGGTAATTAACCACTGGAACAATTTACCAAGGTGTTATGGTACATTGTCCTTCATTGGCAAATTTGAAATCAGGCTTGGATGTTTTTCTAAAAGATCTGCTCTAGTTCAAACAGGAGTTAATTCAGGGAAGTCCTCTGGCCTGTGCTATGCTGGAAGTGTAGGATAATAGATAATCACAGTGGTCCCTTCTGGCCTTGAAATCCATAAATCTATGTATCTATGACCATTTTAAAAGCAGCTTATTTTTGAGGGGAGCTGTCGTTCATGAATCTCTTGACTAAATGACCCTAAGTGTGCACCACAGTATACCCCAGCTCCTGTGGTGGTACATGTCCCTATTCAAGACAATTTCCCTATGCAGGTGGATTTTTAAAGCACTTTCAAACATTGGCTCTGGTGTGTCTCCACTTTGCCTGCACTTTGGGCAAACCTTCCCTGATGCCAGGCAGAAACAATAATGTGCATGCCACACATTCTCAGAAAATCCAAGTTGTGCAGGAGTGGAAATCACAGTCTTTGGGTCCTGCTTGGATTCAAAGATTACTGCATGGTCCCCAGCTGCAACATGAATTGAGTTCCTCCTCAGGTAGTCACCACGCAGCACTGCTCCCAGGCACACCAATCTTGTGGCACATGTGCAAATAACTTTTATTGGTGCACATCCCTGAGAAGTGAGACAGACCCTCTAATCATTTTTTAAGTATTGCTTCCCATACCTGGAACTGGGTGCCTGATGGTCACTGAGGTCAAATCTGACGGGTAAGGACAGTGTGGGGCAGGTCAATGCCATGGTTTCAGCTAAAGATGTGTGCAATAAAGCCTTAAAAGACTGTGAGAATAGAGTGACAGGTCCTTTTTTCCAGGGTATCTCTGGAACCCCTTACCCAAATGACCTCAAATTTGGCACCAATAACTCAAAACCGAGCCCCAATAAGGCATGCGAGTTTTCAAGACAAATGGAATATACATGTGGATTTTAGAGCACTTTGAAATACTGGCTCTTAAAATGAGAGCTTGGGTCAAACCTTAACTTTGAAAACACTAACACTCTTGTATTATAAGTGTCTAAACCTTTTATAAAGCGACAGAGTCCTGTGGCACCTTATAGGCTAACAGACGTCTGACGAAGTGGATATTCACCCACGAAAGTTTATGCTCCAATACGTCTGTTAGTCTATAAGGTGCCACAGGACTCTTTGTCGCTTTTTACAGATCCAGACTAACACGGCTACCCCTCTGATATTAAACCTTTTATGCATTTATGCTAAGCTATTTTGACTCAATAATATCATGTGTGAGTTCCACTTGTTAATTATATTTTGTATAAAAAACTGTTTGCTCCAATTTTGTTGGATTTTAATTCCACTGTGTTTCTTTTACTCTGGTATCATTAGATATGGTAAAGAACAGCATTCAAATGGCCTCCTCTGGTCCAGGTCACTACTTTATGTATGCTACTTTTCATACTGTGTCTCCTCCTTCCCTTCCCCTTTCTGAGAGAGCTGGTGTGGTAACCCTGCCCAGACCCCTTAAAGACAGATGTTCACGGCAGCCTGTGATCCCATGAATATCCTTTATTAACATTATTATATTTATAAACGTAATACACTTGGGAGCTTAATATACATAGTAATAGATGAGGCTGGCTGTGCTAATTGTATGGCTCCATCCTGCTTGGTGTCTCAGTCAGTAGCGTCCCTTGGTTTCCAAGCAGGGTGTATCAAATACCAATGATGTGACCATTTGAAAGGAAGTGTCACTGGTAACTGAGTCCCCAGGGCTGTATGCAGGAAATGGCAGCAATCTGCCAATGGCAACGCCATCCTTTCAGTGTGTATGTCTCTCTCCCCATCAAAGGGCCTAGTCCTGCACCACTGAAGTCAGTGGGAGTTCAGGGGTGCAGAATTGGAGTGAATGGCCTTAACAGAGAAGACGGAGCCTTGACGACTAGGTGTCTCTGCTGACTGAGGGCCCTGAGCACAAAGGCTCCTGGAAATGAACCACTGGTCCTCGTGTCAGCTTCATAGGGCTTTGGATGAGGTCTCGACAGACTTTTTTCTATGTATCATATCGCTCCTGACATTTGAGCTGTCAGGTGGCCTGTGGTGAATAGAGGAATGGGCAATGGATGAGCATCTCTGAAATGCCACCAGCTTTAAAAAACAGCAGCAAAACTGCAATTCACTGTTCTTTTCTTTAAACTCAGCCGGTGACCCAGGTCCCCAGGCTGAACTCTCTCTAGAAAGCATATCATTGCGCTGTTTTATTGTGAGCAGGGCAGCGCAGGGAGGCAGTGTTGGGAAAGAAGGTAAAAAGCTGCAAAGCATTGCTGCAACAGGCCGTTTTTCTTAAGTTCCTTCATCTAACCAACCTTCCCCTGAAATTTGCTTCACCCCCTTGGCTCTGGGATCCATGACAAGCTGTAATAACCTCATACATGCAAGGACACGTGCACTCTGGTTAAAAAGTTCACATTACCGGTCAGAAAGAATGCTGCAGCCATGTACATGCTGGAAGTTTGTCAGACATCAACAGAATGGACAACTGCTTGTGCTAGTGAACGTTTTAGGACTCAGCCCTTCTCCCATGAAGACCAATAGCAAATTCTCCACTGACTTCTCTGGGAGCAGGAACAGGATCAAGATTGGATTTTTTAAAAAGATCTGCTCTAGGAATTATTTTGGGGAAGTTCTATGGCCGATACTATATACAAGATCAGATTAGATAATCACAATGGTTCCTTCTGACTTTGTTCACCATGGGCCTCATTCATAGATTCTAAAGTTGTTTGCTGCCCCGTCCCTCCCATGGCATTTCTGTCCTCTGTATTCATGCAGCAAGTACAGTATGGGCAGTGGCAGCAGAAACTTTCCCTACGCAATACCCCCAGCCAATATGGCTCAGCCCTGACTATGAGAGACATCTCTGTGGGTGAGAGAGGGGTCCTATCTTCATGCTCCCCTTCAGAGCTTGGTCCCTCTATTCAGGCTACCAACATATGAGCCAATTAGTGCCAACCATAATGGTGTTTTTTGTGCTGTGAACTCTGCTCCATTGAGACGTGGCCTGAGTCCCAGGATAACCTAGTGTCACACATGGCACGGAACACCAGACCTTGTCTGTTTCATTATTTCCACTAAGAAAGAATTGCTATGTGCAAAAAGTGTCATGTGGGTGATTTTCTTAACTCCTCTCTGGGTAAGTGTAAGAAAGAAGCCTGAGATGATGAAGACATAAGTCACATTCCTGATTCGGGGGGGGTCATATTTCCGATGACCAGTCAGAGCTCTTTAGTGGTCACATATGTTTATTAATTCAATGAGTTTAAAATATATTATTACAACTGACAATGGGGGAACCTCCAACCATGTGGAGATTTAGTTCAATAAGTGTCTGATTCTTCACATACAATGAGCCAAATGTCCTTTCAGTCACGTGACTTATTTTAGATTAAGGAAAACAACCTCAGGAAAGAACAGTCTGTGCATTTGCTACAGATTGTGAACAAACTGTGGCTACTGACAAGCAGAGTTCCCAAGTGTAAAGGTGCAGAGTGCACAGGAAACAGCCCTGGTAGTTTGAAGTGACAGAGACCATGGAAGACTTCTCATAATATGTTTGGCCTTCTGCAGGTTCAACATTATGGTGATAGGTGTTAGAAAAAATCCTAAAATAGTTTATTTCAGCTTTTACTTCTGGAAGAAACCAGGATGTGCATAGAGGTAGCGAGATTGTGGAATATATCAGAAATATTTGTCACCAGAAATTATTTTGAGTTCATTTCAGTTCATTTGATGTGATGCTTGGGATTTTTTCTTATTTTTTCCAGCGCGGTTGGCCCATCCCTTGATTCAGTCTGCCAACCCTACCTCGGCCAAACCTCCATCTCTGCTTGCCTGCATTGAAACACCTGCTCTCCAAAACTTCCCCTTGAGTTGCCCCTTTGTCTCCCTCCCCTTCTTTCATCTCCATGCTGGCTCTTATACTCCCTCACTTTGTCCATGCTTCTCCCTCTCCTTCAGATCCCTCCTGCAAAGCCTTTTAAGCATGATCACTGCAAAATTCATGCACCTCAGTGAGCATGGTGTGTATGTGTGTGTATGTGCTGTAATGGCTGTGTCTGAGATATTCTTTACAGCACAAAGCCTGTCTCATTAGGTTTCTGTTGCTCTAGACCATCAGTTGGTGCTCAGTAAGTAATAATAGTTGAGAGAAGACACCGCAGGGGACCCTCTCACTGATGGGGAAGGCGTGACTTTGGGAACACATAGAAGTGCCTTCTAATAGTTCTGCCCAGATTTCCCCAGTCCCTGCAACTAGTGCCTGAGTGGCTCATTTTCTGCAGTGTCTGGGAGACAGGTTACTAATCTGCCAGTTTGCTCTCTGCCAGTTTGCTCTCTGGCTTCAGTACTGCAAGTATCAGAGGGGTAGCCGTGTTAGTCTGAATCTGTAAAAAGCAACAGAGGGTCCTGTGGCACCTTTAAGACTAACAGAAGTACTGCAGCATAAGCTTCCGTCTGATGAAGTGGGCATTCACCCACGAAAGCTTATGCTGCAATACTTCTGTTAGTCTTAAAGGTGCCACAGGACCCTCTGTTGCTCAGTACTGCAAGTCTCCAGAGCTCCAAAGTTGTGAGTTGGGCCTCCCAAAAAAAAAACCATGTTGGGTTATTTTATTTGCCTTCTGGAGGTTGAACCTTTAGGGGCCCGTGTTTTTAAGCTTCGCTGTGCAATCGTGACCAACAGAAAGTTACTTTACACACACACACACACCAAGCAGCAGGGTGGACAGGCCAGGTAATCCCCTGACTCCAAGAGCTGAGGCTTTCAGAAAACACCGGCTATCCGGAGACTTGCCATATCATTGTGAGCTGCCTGCTCAGAGCTAGGTCCTGACCTGCGGTTGCTGTTCCCCTCTGAGTGTCCCACTGGTCCTGTGGGACAGGCTGTGCACCCAGGGGCAGAGCACTACCTCCATCCTCCTGTTGGGAGGGATCAAACTGGCACCCCCTAAAGGACCCTTAAGGGTGGCTGCCACTGGACGAGGGCCAGAGTCGGAGCTCCTCTCTGGTGCCTTTCGCCGGGGCACGAGAATTATTCCGGAGGCCCCGCTGGGTGAGCGCCCTTCGCAGCCCGATCCCCGGGGGAGGTTGCCTCAGAGCCGCGCCTGCCTTGCGCAACGTGGATGCGGAGTGTACGAGCCCTGCCAAGCGGGCGGGGGCCCTCTCGGTTCGGCCCCCTCCAAGGAGCCCAGTGCGAGCCGCGGCGAGGGGGCTGCTGCGGAGCGAGCCCGCCCGGGCAGACGGGAGCGAGCTCAGCGGTCCGGTCCGGTCCGGTCCGGTCCGACCCGAGCGCTCTCTGCGGATGGAGCTCGCTCGCCTTCACTCGCAAACTTTCCTGGCTCGCTTGCCATTGGCTGCGGCCCGGCCAATCACGAGCGCCCTTCGCACACAATGCCACTTTTTTTCCGGAGCCCGGCTCCGGCGCTCGGGCTGTTTCGGGGCGGGCCCCACCCCGAGCTAGTTCTGCGCCGGGCCCGGGCTGGGGAGGCCGCCGCCGCAGGTGTCTCGGCCGCGGAAAGCCCGGAGCGCACGGGGATGGGCGGCGCTCCGCTGCTCGCTGGCCCCTGAGCTCATGGCACCGAGCGCAGCCCCTTCGCCCTGCCGCTGAAGGAGCAGCCGGTGGGAAGCAGCTGCCCGGATGCGAGCGCGGCCGAGCCCGGCGCTGACGCCCGCAGCCTGGGCTGGCCCTGGCGGAGTTGCCCCGCTGACCCCATGCCAGGGCTCCAGCCGATGCTCAGCCCCATTGACGAGTCGGATTCTGTTTTCTCCCCAGATGGAATTAAAGGCGGAGACGCGAGGCTGAGCTTGGCCCCAGGGAGCGGCGCCTCCAGCCAGAGTAAGTGATCCCCCGCCGGTCCCTCGGGCCGGGCCGGGGGCAGAGCACCCTGGTGGCAGGGGTCCGAGCTCGCTGCGCCCGCAGAGCAGGGAGGGCTGCGCCCTGGCTTGGGATGCAGAGAAAAGGGAAATGAGACCGGAGCTTGAGCTATTTTTGCATCTCCCCACATGACTAGGCCCTGCGACATGCAATGGACTTAATGAACCAGCCGCAGGGATTTCCTCCTCTTCCCCCCTGGCTTGAGAGGGAGGTCTTAAGCAGCTGAGAGGTGGGATTCCCTGGGTCCCATGTTGAGAGACGGAGCAGCTGGGTGCTCGTGGAAATGGGGCAAGCTTTCTCTTCCCAGGAGCAGTCTGTCTGGTTCGGGTGTGTACCCTGCCATGACTCTCAGGGCTGCTGGTCGGTGTAATATAGAGAGCCCAGTGCCTTAGATGGACAGTAGGCAAGTGATGGTTCCCCTAGGGAGGATGAGTCCTCTGCTTTGCCTGCACAGAGCAGGAGTTCTCCAAGCCATGGCATCAGGAGGTCCCTTCGCAGGTGGCTGCCGAGGGAGGCGCAGGCATCACGTTTCTGCAAAGCAAAACAGTGGGGTGTAACTTGAGGAATCCAGTCCAAGGCAAGCAGGATGTTTAACCCATCTGGAAATGAAGGAGCAGGCCTTGTGGAGATTAGTTAGCTCTGCTTATGTCCTCCAGAGCCCTAACACCATGCGTAGCCTGTGTCTTCCTCAGGTGAAGTTGGTCAGTATCTGATGTAGGATACTGCAGAATCATCCAGTCCCACCCTGCATGATGCTAGTGTGAGTTTAAGTCTGGGGGTCTTGTTGTTCTGAGATACACAGTATGCGGTGAGTGTCATGTCCACTCTCTGGTTCTGTGGTAGACTGTTGCACTGCTATCTTGGTGTCAGATATGTGCTGGGGATTGTGTGTGTGATTGCATCTCATGGGGTTCAAACAAGACTCTTATGCCATTAACAGGAGGGTGGTGTTTGTAGTCCTGGCAGGAAGCTGCCTTAGACATAGATATAAGGGGGTGTCCAGGTTAAGGAGTATCCACGTGAGCCCAGTGCGTCTCTATCACCCTCCTGGATATCTTGGATCTAGAGCAGGGGTAGGCAACCTATGGCACGGGTGCCGAAGGCGGTACGCAAGCTGATTTTCAGCAGCACTCACACTGCCCGGGTTCTGGCCACCAGTCCGGGGGGCTTTGCATTTTAATTTAATTTTTAAATGAAGCTTCTTAAACATTTTAAAACCCTATTTACCTTACATATAACAATAGTTTAGTTATATATTATAGACTTATAGAAAGAGACCTTCTAAAGACGTTAAAATGTATGACTGGCACGCGAAACCTTAAATTAGAGTGAATAAATGAAGACTCGGCACACCACTTCTGAAAGGTTGCCGACCCCTGATCTAGAGAGTGGATAACACCAAGGCTTGTCTATGCAGGACACTCAGGAAAGTTAAGACCGATTAAGCTTGGAATCAAGAGTAGATGTTAAAGATCTGCTCTAGGAATTATTTGGGGGAAGTTCTATGGCCTGTGTTATCAAGGAGGTGAGACTAGAGATCACAATGGGCCCTTCTGGCCTTAGAATCTATGAACCTATAAGATGTGATTTTTAAAGTGAATTAAACCTCTGGCTAATGCTGCAGTGAACTAACGCCACTTCTGAGTGAGAACATCCACACCGGAGTTAATGTGCTTTAACTTCACAGCTTTAGTTAATTCATTTTAACTTTCCTGAGTGTCCCCAGGTAGCCAAGCCTTAAGGCAGTTCACTAACTGTACAAATATTGCCAACCCAAATATTCAAAAACCATGACTAAGGGCCCACCCAAATCAAGAGTACCTTAAAAATCATTATTTAAAAAAAAAAACAAACCTTGGGTCTCTTTATTTCCCTTCTGGTTTTTTTTTTTTTTAGCCTGCAGGAATCATATTTTCAAGTGTTTCTACAACAACCATGAGGGCTAGAAACTTACACTTTTTTTTTTTAAATGAAAGCTGAGATTCTCACATAATTGTTTGACTTCCGGAGCTTTAAGGAAAAACATGAGCTATCATGCGACTCACGATAAAATTGCAAGAGTGGGCAACACTGCAAAGTTGTATGTTACCTTCCTTGGACGCTTTGGCTGAGATGCCACTGTGATATTTTGTATAAAAAGGGACATAAGCAGTATACAGTACCTCAGAGCCTTCATAAATGGCCATTTGTAGCCATGTTTGAATCTTGTTGAGGTACCAGGCTGGGTCCATATGGGTGTTTGGAGCTGATTAGTGGGCAGTATTGGTGGTACCCTTACCATAGGAGGTGTGTTTGGCTCTGTCTTGGGAACAGAAATGTCACTGTAGTGCCCTGGACATCCAGATCTTGCTCTGCTTGACACCGCTGATGCTCCAGAAAAACAGAGCTTCCAGGACTTCCCATGTTAGCATGACTTTAGTGTACAGAATGGGGGATTTGGATAGATACTCTGCCCAGCCCTGGGACTAGGCTATATTCAGGGACTTCTGCAGAAGTGATGATGCTGTGCCATCTGGGCGAGGTTTGGCTCAGGTGTGTGTGGGCTGGGCAAAAATAGGGGCCACTGTATTTAGAGATCTAAATCTGCCCAGTGTGCGTGGAGCAGAGGAAGGAAGGGACTAGAGCTAGCACTAGGCACCCCCTGGGCATCAGTGTAATGTGTTACTGTTAAGAGCTCTCACCTTAGCACATGCAGTATCTTCTCTGAGAGCTGAAACCCCAATGCCATGTGCTGAAGTCAGAGGCACTGGCTGCATGGGACGGAAAGGGCATCATCCCATGAGGGAGCAGTGCTTCTTCGGACCTCCCACCCAGTCACCAATCTGGGGATTTAGAAATATCTGAAATTAACATCACTGCATGTGTGCCCTTCTCTGAGTTTGGGAGAACCAGAGACACTGCCGTCCCAAGCATCTGGGGGATGTGACAGCACTGGGCAACTGAACATACTGTAGGTAGATTTCTTCCTGACTGTCCTACTGTATAAAGCGTACAGTGACCGCCCTTCAGGTGTGCTTTCACTCTAGTCCCAGCTGTGTACTTTATTTCTGGGCCTGGGCAGGGAAGGGTGGGGCTCAAGTTCTGTGGAGATAAAAATGTGATGCTTATGACCAGATGTGTGCAGAGCTCTTCGGCCTGGAAACCGCAGGCTTTCTTGGAAGATCTCCAGTACTTCCTGATTTGGGCTGAGCCACTCCTGGGATTTCAGCATTTCCTATTCAGCTGCCTGATGTGAGTAGGAAGCAAGAGAGTGAAAACAAAACAGCAGTCAGATAGTTTGCATGTCAGAAAAGGTTTGGGGCTTCGGTTTGAATCTGGGGAAACAGGTCAGGGCAGTTTAGATCTTATCAGCAGGGATTTCTGACCTTGTTAATATCTCCTGTTGGTTAATATCTTACAAGCTTCAACTGTGTAAAGGGCACAAAGCCATTCCATGCAGCCACATGTTCCTGGCTCTCTTATCGTGGGGTGGGGTTGGGGGCCATGCATGTGCATGCGTGTGCACACTCTTTCCGCTTGTTTCTTACACCAGCTTGTTGCATCTTGCCTGAATTTAGACTGCAGGCTCTCCAGGGCAGGGACTGTCTCTTACTGTGTGCTTGCACAGTGGAGTCCTGATCTGCTCTGGAGCCTTTCAGTGGTTCTGGAATACAGATACTACATAATAATATCCAAACTAGTATCCAGACCTAGACTTGGTCAGCACTACCAGATTATGTCCGTATAACTGTCACTCAGGAGTCTGGAACTCAACACCCCTGAGCGACACAGTTATACTGACCTAACCCCAAGTGTAGACAGTGTTTTATGTCAATGACATAGCTGATGCCTTTTGGGGAGGTAGAGTACCTATGCTTGGTATGCTGCGTAGGTAGCATCTTCACTAAGCACTACAGCCGTGCAGCTGCAGTGCTGTAAGTGTAGATAAGCCCTTAGTAATGAGTCTTCTCTGCTCACATGAGCTTGTGGGTCTGGATTTGCATTTTGCTTTTTGTGGCGACTGGGAATTCAGATCAGATTTGTTGCTAGAGCACAGGCCTCCGTGCTTGGATTTTTGGCTCTCAATGGTATATTTACATTTCAGAAAGTCTGTGGCTTAAAATAAAACCCTAGATTTGTATCTGATATGGGGAGCTTGGTCTTGTCTCCGTCAAGGAGCTGAAGTTGTTCTCGTCAAAGCCATTTGGTGCTGGATGACTCAAGTCCGGTGCTTGTGGTAATGTCTGTGGGGATGTGAATGGCACTGCTAATCGTTATTGGTTAGTTGGCATGAGTGAAAGCTGGGCTAATTTACACCCTTGGGGGTGGAGCACAAAGAGGGTCTCACTGGAGGATGTGATCACCATCCCCAAGAATTCACACATCATTAGTCAGGCTCCAAAAATCATGAGATGTTTTTAAAATACTGGAACCTTTGGAGTGCATGCTCTCAAGCTTTTTCCTGTAGCCACGAGGGCTAGAAACACTTTTTTTTTTTTTTTTTTTTTTTTTTTTTTTTAAGTGAAAGTTGAGATTCTCATGTAACCCCATGAATCCAGCATAGGGCTTTAGGAGGAACTCCATAACCCATGAGTCTTATGAATAAAATCATGAGTTGGCAGCATTGCAGAGTGCAAGAAAAAGCAGCTCCATGCATCTTGTCAGTCTGGTTACCTCCTGTTGGTTGCCTTCCCTGCTACACCCTCAGCCTCCCACCACTGTGGACAGGGCCGGCTTTAGCAAGTGCGGGGCCCGATTCCTGGGGCTTGTACTCACCGGGCAGCGCTCCCAGTCTTCGGCGGCACTTCGGATTTGCCGGCCAGGGGAGCGGGGTCGTGGGGCTGCCGCGCTCTGGCCGGGGTCGCCGGGCAGGAGAGCGGGGCTGCGGGCTTGCCGCGCTCTGGCCAGGGTCGTGGGGCTGCCGCGCTCCGGCCGGAGCTCCAGCCAGGGGAGCAGCTTCGTGGGGCTGCCGTGCTCCGGCTGGAGCTCCAGCCAGGAGAGCGGGGCCGCGGGCTTGCCGCGCTCCGGCCGGAGCTCCAGCCAGGAGAGCGGGCCCGTGGGGCTTACAGCGCTCCGGCCGGAGTCACAGGGCCGCCACGCTCTGGCCAGAGCTCCAGCCAGTAGAGCGGGGCCACCGAAGACCCCGGAGCAGACCTTGGGTTAGTAAAAAAAATTAAAAAGGCGCCTAAGGCGCGGGGCCCTCTTAAGCGCGGGGCCCGATTCCGGGGAATCGGGCGAATTGGCCTAAAGCCGGCCCTGACTGTGGAATGTACATTCCACCAGCTTTCACTCACTCTGTCTCGTAACACACTACCATTTGTGTCCCCTTGTTCTGCTGTGTGTAGAGGGCAGGGAATGCGTCTCCCTTCTGATCCGGTGCAGATTGGGCCATGAAGTGAGACATGTTCAGCTTGGTGAGAGCTAGATTTTTGCCCAAACTCTGATGTGAGATGCTGTGCTGATGCTATCCCCTCTCGGGGAGCAAGAGCCTGCCCTTGCAGTGGGGTCAGTCTTGGCCACTTAAGACTCTTGTCTCATTTCTAGCTCCTGCGATCCCTTTCTGTGCTCCCCTACCTCCCTGACTCTCAGCATGCAGGGCCTGGAATCATACACTCCACTTGTCCCAAGACTTGTTTTTCTGATCTGATTTGTTACCCATTTCTTTTCCCAGCCTGGACAGGGCTCCTCTGCCTCTGGCCATGTGGCTGGTCTCTGTTCTGAGCTCTGCCACCCCATCACTGTGTAGTGTTCAGTCCAGCTCCAGCCGCAGGGGATAGGAAGGGGAGCCAGCCAGTGTAGAATGGGTAGGTGAGTCACTCCTGTGAGCAGTTGTGTTCAGAGCACTTCCCAGTGTCTGTGTTTCATTATCTTGCTGTACTCCCTGAAGTCCTGAGCCAAGATGCCTCTTTTCCTGTCACAGACCTTGTTTGTTGTGTGCATATTAACCCCATCTTTGCTGTGTTTCTCATGCAGTCCGCGTTACCATGGGAAAGTGAGCAAAAGCTGAACGAGAATTTCATGGCCTGGCTGAGTCTGAAAAGCCTCATCACAGCTGGGTGGCCCTGCCTCAGAATGTGCGGCTGCCTTTGACTGAAGAATCAAAGGGGTTCAAAGCCACCATGTTACATCCAGTTCTGCATTTTCAGCTTTCCTCACAATGGGTTTGACTGGCCTCCTCTTATGGAAGGAGCACAGGGCAGCTCAGTGCCCGTCTCACTTATAGTCCCATCCAAAACAATAAAGAGGAGCCAGAAGCTAAGCTGTTGGATGTGCCATATCCAGTTGGCAGCCATAGCACTAGAGTGCCAAAGCCCTCTAAAACTACGGGACACAAGGTAAAAGTGGTGGTTCCACCCTGGTGCTGTTCTTGAGCTGCCGTGACATTAGCTGTGGGGGCAGGGATATTCTATGACTTGAATGCTGTTGGAATGGGGTGGAAAATCAGCAACAGAAATGAAAAAGTGCTGGATGAATCTGCGGCTAATAGGTAGGAGGTCAAGTGGCAGCTGGGCGTGGAGTCTACTGAGTGTGTCAGTTCTCTGTCACTCTAGGAAGGCCATAGTTTGTTTGTGCATTGTCTGGGGTTAGGGTGACCAGATGTCCTGATTTTATAGGGACAGTCCCGATTTTGGGGGCTTTTTCTTATATAGGCTCCTATTACCCCCCACCCCCTGTCCCGATTTTTCACACTTGCTATCTGGTCACCCTATCTGGGGTAGTGGGGAGAGAAACCACCTTGGGGACATGCAGCGCTCCGAGGAAGTGTCAGGGACTCTAGCCGGGGGCAGTGTCTGTGAATGTCTCCTGTGACTCTAATACTTGGGGGAAAGAGCTTTGCATTTTGTTTTTAACTACAAACTTCTTTTCTGTTCAACCAAGTGCAGAGAAATGGGATTAGGATCCTGCTTATTTAATAGTTATATAGTGGTAGCACCTAGAGGCTAGCCAGTTTAGGACCCATTGTGCTACACACTGTATAAACCTATAGCAAACAATAATCCCTTCCTAGAAGAGCTTAAACTCATGGGCAGGTCTAAGCTTAAAATGCTGCAGTTGGGTCGCTGTAGCGCTTCAGTGAAGACACTGTCTACACTGATGGGAGAGCTTCTTCCATTGGCATAGTTAATCCACTTTCCCACAAGGCGGTAGCTCTTTCGATGGGAGAATTCTCCTGTCAGTTTAGTGCTGGCTACACCGGGGGTTAGATCGGTTTAATGAGTTGCTCAGGGGTATGGATTTTTCACCCTCCTGAGCGACGTAGTTATACCCACCTAATTTCCTAGTGTAGACCTGGCGGAAAAGACAAGACCTAGCAGGTGAGTGAGAAAAACAGTCCCTTCATGGGAACGCAGAGGCAGAAATGAGAGCCCATGGAGGAGAGCAGAACAGAGTCCCCTGGGATAGGTAGGGGCTGGCTGCTGTGTCACTATTTCTGCCTTTAACCGAGAGCTTACACTCCTCTGGGGACTGGTCTCCCAGACTTCCCAGCAGTGCCTTCTCCAGCAGTTGCTAGCCCCACAATGAAGGTGCATTGGGAGCACTCGAGACTACTGTTTACTAAGCAGGACACAACCTCTGAGGTTCAAGTTTAGCCATAACAAATGGAGCTGGTATGCTTGGGTGGCTCATTGTTCCATTATTCATGTTATAAATAGCAGCTGGAACCCAGGTGGAAGGCTGTTAATTGGCTTTGGAAAATTCCTAAGCACATCTAGGAGGGTTGGTGCTGACCAAGAACAAGTTAACCCTTGGCAGGTTGGGTTTGGAGGCAGCATCTGCTCTGGCTGTTCTGTTCTGCTGTGGTGAGGCAGAAGTGCCAGTAAATAAATCACTAAGAGGATGGAAGTGCAGTGCCATGTGTTGCAGTCGTGCTGCCCCTGCTGTGCACTGCCCTCACTGCCCTCTGACACCAAGCTGCAGTCCTGCAGATTCTTTCTCCCCGAATTCTCCTCCCCATGGGTGTTGGGATCCAACACCAGATGCTCCTAAGCAGCGTTATCACTGGAGGGCCTGGCCTGGTGCTAGTTGTTAAAAGGGGAGAGGCAGGACTTATGCAATTGGACTATCCATGATGAAGCCTCACAACTTCTCCAGCTGGTTTCTGGTCTGTCCTTAATCCCCGCTTGTTAAGGGGGTTAGGGAGGCTGGGCACCATCATTTATCCACAAGCACAATTCTCTCTCTCTCCCTCCTTTGTCCGTCTGTCTTGTCAACTGACTGTGTATCTCTCTTGCTGCCTATGGAGCACCTGGCACAGTGGGACATCGATCTCGGCTGGGGCCTCTAGATGCTACTGTAATGCAAATTCATATTCATAAAAATGCTATCCAAGGGGCTCTTTTTCCTTTCCTGTATCTTGCTGTTATTATGGGTACCTCAGTAGTGTCTAGGGACTCCCAGTGTGCTGGGCGCTGCACAGACCTATACACTACAAAATAGGTACGGCTTTACTTGATGCAGCTTCCCACAGAGATGGACTCTATAGAGAACATTTGTACCTGGACCAACAGACACGTCAAATTTGAGCACATGAGGATTTGGTTAAATGTAGAGTGTCCTCTTACCCCCTGCTCCTCCACGTAATGTTTAAAGTACAACTTATCACCATCCTGCAAATCAATTGCATTGCACAGTTATACTGAGATGTTTTCAGATCTCTAACGAGCGCTAAGAACAATACAAAGTGTGCAATCACCTTTGGGATGAGGTGCTCTGACTTGGTGGTGTCTTGCACCCAATCTGCAGTTGCTTCGCATTGGTGTAAATGATTGCACATGGTGCAGGATAAGAGCAAATCAGGCCCAGAGACTTTTGAGGGAAAGGGTATGAATTCTAGGAGGAGATGAGGGAGCTGGGGAAAAAAGGGAGAGATTGAATGGATGGATGGGGGCAGGGAGGACACTGAGTGGGCGTTGTGCAGTTGGGAGTCTGTGTTTACAATGTTTTAGAAAGGGTATAAATAATATCCAGGGGCCTGATGGCTCTCCTAAGAGTAACTCCTATTGGATACAGTCATGGGAGCTGTACATGCCTGGAGAGGGGGAGTTGGGCATTTGCACTGGTTTCCAAATTCCAAGAGATTTTGTTATTTACTTTGGCAGAGAAGGTGAAGCTTAACACGCCTCAGTATTTTGGGAGCACTGGGCTCCCAGCAAAAGCTGCTTTCTTTGAGGCGCTGATGTGATGTGGCTTTTAGTTTTCAAACTTTTAGCCATCCAGCACTTATTGGTTGTGGCTATTCAGCACTACTTGTTTGCACTGGCACTTCACAAACATGGTCCTAGCCCTGAAGAGCGTACAAACTGGGGCCCCTATCCTGGCAGAATCCCAGTGGATCGGTTGCAAGATCAGAGTAGAATAATTTCCTCATCCTAGTGTTTGACGTGGAAATGAGTTGTTCGAATCAGTGCTGGGTGGTTTGTGGTGCTGAATCTTCCAGCTGTGAGGAACCCCTGGCTGGCTCTGCTCTACTCTGTTGGGCTAGTCACCTGTCTCTCTCTCTCTATCTAGAAGGGAACTTGGATGTGGAGTGTGTCCTCTAGTGGTGTTTCAAGGAGGGATATTCAACAAATTGGTTATTTCCAAGTGGTACCCCCATAATGACAGTTTCTGCCATTGGACCGTTCTTCTAGCTTTAATTGTCTTAAGTGGCCATTCAAAGGGCCAATGAAAATCAGTTGCCTCGGGGAGGGAGCTCTTGTAATGGATGTAGAGCAGGAGTACACACAGTTGTTTGGAGAGCTCTCATGAGGCAGGAGGATGTCCAGTAAAGACGGCCTCTTGGGCAGGTGTCACCAGGGCTTGTACAGCAGGGCAGGTTGTGGATGCTGTAGTGCCCTGGAGTCTATTTGGGCACATTGCATTGCCCTGGGTCTGTTCTGACATCTCCGCTCAGGAACTGTAAAGGCAGGAGTTCTGTCCATTGTCCCACAAACTGGGCTCCTTCTGAAGGTCTTGAAAGTCCTGAGCTGAGCAGAGTTCATTTTGGGTGAACCACAGTTGCATGGTGCAGTTCCTGCATTCTTCATGGGAGGGTGGCGCCAATAAGAGGGCCAGTTTTGGCTTGTAAAACCTGTCAGTTCCAGCTGTCTGCTGTGGCCTCCAGCTCTCCAGGCAGGTTCCTTCTGCCTGAGGGATTGTTTGCTAAAACCATCTGAATTACCGTTTAAAACAAAACAATCCGTCCTCTCCCCTTCTGCGGAGAGGGCT
The DNA here is from genome assembly GCF_002925995.2 of Terrapene triunguis. NCBI lineage: Eukaryota > Metazoa > Chordata > Testudines > Emydidae > Terrapene > Terrapene triunguis. The sequence continues at coordinate 1,736,535 of NW_020665097.1, forward strand.
AGTGAACAGCTTGTTGTCCTTTAACCTGACTCCCACCTCTAGCCTTCCCCTGAGAAGCCATGTTCCCCAGCTACTGCGGCCTCTGTCGTCAAAGTCCATCCAAACCAAACAGGACCTAATTTTTGCCCAGAAGTGCTGTCCTTTGGGGTGCACTCGTGTCAGGTCTGTAATTTTGTGTCTTAGTGAAGGGGACATTTCTCAAGTTAATGAGCCACCAGTGGCTTTAGGAACTGGCTCAGTGACCCATCTGAGTAATAGTGGATGATTTACTACTGGGCCCAGTTCTCTGTGATATGTCCAGTCCAACCAACTCCTTTCCAAATTTTCTGGTTGAATATTATGTATAGGGTGAGATACTCATCCCTTCAACAACCACTGGCAAGGGAATTTCAGCTACGTGCTGCCGCCATCATTCTCATGCAGTGCTCTCTGCTCCCTGATCCATCAAATTCCCTCTTCCTGCCATCAGTGTGGAAGCTCCTCATATAGGGAGTGGGTGGGACAGACAGACCAAGCTCTCTGGGTCAGGAACTCTTTTCTGTGTTCATACAGCATCTGGCACAGTGGGTCCGTATCCATGACAAGGGCTGCTAGCTGCTACTGTAATACAGATAATAAATAACTTAATCCGTTCTATTTTTCTTCTGCCACTGAAGCCTGTTATTGGCAGAACTGTCTAGAATTATGTGCATGTGTGTGTGTAATTCCACATGGTTATGGAGTTAAATCAGATGTGTCCACTCATGTGCTTAGTGCACACATGACAAAGGTGTGTGCAGGTGGCAGTGTCTGTGTACTTGTGTTTGTTATTCACTGGTTTTTTTAATACCTCAAGGAGTGAGTGAAATAAAGAGAGATCCAGTCTTGTTATAGACTTTTCAGTTCCTAGGTGTTGGGAATGCCATAGGAAAACCAGAGACCCCATTATTTCAGGCTACCTGAGGCAAAGGACCCTTAAAATCATAGACACAAGTGTGAATCCCAAGAGAGTTGGGTTTATTTGGGGTGCTGCGGGAGTCTGAGCAGTGCACCCCACAGCCCCGATCAAGCCTGTGAAAGGGCCCACTGAAGTCAATGTTGAAAGTTAAGCGTGTGCACCTTCCCCTGGGGCTGGGGTGGGGTTGGTGCTGCCCCTGTACTCGCACCTTTGGTTCTGGAAAGCTGTGCTCTCCCAAGAGGGCTGGAAAGGCAGAGAGGAGCTCCCAGCTCTGCCCTTTCAGTGGGAAAGAGTCCTCTGAGGGGCTAGAATCTGCCAGCCCAGCATGTCCTTAGCTGTCCCTCCCAAGACTGCACTGTGGGGCTGCTGCCCCGAACGTGCTATGGACCTGATGGGTCTAACTCGTTCTGTGGGGAGGGCTGGATGGCCCTTTCTCTGAGCTGGGGATCAAAGAGCTGGCAAGAGGCTAACGGTGTGGGCTTGTCCTGCTGCAGCCAGGTTCTCGTGGTTAAAGATGCTGTTAGAGTAAATGCCTGTATGATCCCTCTCTTCCTCTGCCCGGTTAGGGGCCCCCTTTCCCCACACCCATGTGATCTTCTTCCTCTTTCCCAACAGTTCCTCTCTTTGCTCCCCCCCATCTTTGGGAATTGTCTCTTCTCTTCCTCCCTCCCTCATTTCTTTACACAGGGGACAGGGATAGCTCAGTGGTTTGAGTGTTGGCCTATTAAACCCAGGGTTGTGAGTTCAATCCTTGAGGGGGCTATCTAGGGATCTGTGGCAAAAATCTGTCGGGGGGTTGGATTAGATGACCTCCTGAGGTCCCTTCCAACTCTGAGTTTCTATGACAGCAGGAGCCCAAGGCTGCAGGCTCAGTGGTGGCAGGGGCAGAGCTGAGTGGCTCCTTGACAACTAGTGGGGGGTGGTGGCTCAGTGGCCTCCACCCAGAGCCAGAAAGGCTGTGGGTTGGGTCCCTTGGAAACTCATCCCATGAGTTGGGGGTTGGAAGGATGGGCCTTGGGGCTGGATCAAGCCTGCAGGCCCTGTGTTTGGTATCCTGCTATGGGCACAGCCCGTGCATGTTGTAGTACTGCATTGAAGAGCTACCGTTTCCCTCCTGCTGCTTTTGTCCATTGTGCTGTGGGAGAAAAGGGTTTGCTAGAAAGGTGCTGTGTGTGCCTAACGCAGTAATGGAGAGTCTCTCGTTGGTGGGACTTAGCCCCTGTGCCCTTCACTGATTGCTCCTGTGCCTGGAATCCAGTGCTGGATCTTTCCCTGAAATCAACCAGGATCAGGCCTGGTCTACACTTAACATTTCGGTCGACATAACTGTGGCACTCAGGGGTGTGAAAAATCCTGGAGTGTCCAGGTGTAGACACAGCTAGGTAGATGGAAGAATGCTTTTGTTGACCTAGCTACCATCGCTTGGGAAGGTGGTGTTTCTGCAGTGATGGAAAATCCCCTTCCATCAGCTGTAGGTTGTGTCTAGATTGGGCGGTTATGTTGGCATAGCTACAGCACTGTAGCTGTGCTGGTTTAGTTCCTGTCGCGTAGACGTGGCCTCAGATCCAGGCCATGGTTCCCTCCTATAGGAAGGACTGGTCCTACGGTGACAGGCTGTCACAGCACATCCCAGATCCAGTCCCTGCAATGCTTCTGTGTCTGAGGAGCACACACAATGGCAACAGCTCCACCAAAGTGCCGTAGCCTATCCATGGCTCTTAGTGAGGTTACAGATGTGTCACATACTGCTTCCTCCTTATGTCCTGTTATGTCATTCTGTCCCACCAGCCAAATGTGCCTGAAATAGCTGCCAATCCTGGCAGGTTTTGTTTCATAGATCGCTTCTATTCTTAGCTCACTGGTTAGTTGAGCAAGCCACGTTGCCCAATAGTCATGCATTCAAGTCTGTAGGGAGAAAGGATAGTGAATTATGCCCCATACAAATTTTTTGCTTATATTTCATAGCATCTCTAAATTGAAATATGTGCATATCTCTACCCAGCAATCTCAAACTTGCAAACATTGTGCTCCTTCAGCGAGGGAGCCGCAAACACACAAGTGTGAAATAAGAGCCCTGGAGGTTGGCATGTAGCCTCAGCCAGACACAGATAAAATGACCCAAGAGGATGTGACACTCTTTGCTGAATGGTCTGTCACTTCTGAGCCAGCTTTTCCTATCAGACGTGGTTGTGCTGCTGGAGCGATGGCTGGATGTGTACATGGCATGATGCAAGCCATAATGGATGTAGGGGATGAAAGACAGGTTCCCAGGAGTGGGACCAGGTGCATGTTATTCAGTGTAGGATTTTGCAGCAAGGCTCAGGGTATTTGCCTCATTAGTGATATCTGTCACTTACTGGAAGTTTATTCCTGGATGGTTAGCATTTGTGACTTCCCTTCTCTGGCATGGCTGTGTATCCCACAGGGCTAGTCACAACTGACCTGGTTGAAAGTACTCCTTCGGGCTGTGATGTATGCAAGGAGGCATTCTGTGCACAGGAGACTAAATTAAGGTGCAGGGATAGAAGTCATATTTGTGAGCCATAATAACTTCTGGCACAGGAAGTTTGAAATCCACCTCCTATTGGGTTCGTGCAGATGATCTGTGCTAACTGATGTCACTGAACGTAGGACCATTGATGAACCACTGCTGGTTCAGAAAAAAGAACAGGAGTACTTGTGGCACCTTAGAGACTAACAAATTTATTAGAGCATAAGCATCCGAAGAAGTGGGCTGTAGCCCACGAAAGCTTATGCTGTAATAAATTTGTTAGTCTCTAAGGTGCCACAAGTACTCCTGTTCTTTTTGCGGATACAGACTAACACGGCTGCTACTCTGAAACCTGCTGGTTCAGAGTGATCCATATCTTTCCTTGGAAGTCTGACTCTGGCTTTGAGGCGGGTGAAGCGGATGTTGGAGAAGGACGCCTGCCAGGAGAATTGGAGCCAATCTGCTTTGCTAGCAGTTGATTAACCTGTTTCACACAAATGTGTTGTAAAATCTGTTCTTTGGGGCTGCTCTGGCATTGTTGCTCTTCTATGGACCAGATTTTTCAAGAGCTCAGCAACTGTGAATGGGCACTTTTTAAAAATCTAACCACTTATTTTGGTGCCTAAATGGGAATTGAGCTCTGCTGAAAAATGTGGCCCTAACTGGTTTATCAGGTAGATCCACAGTTGAGATTTTTGCTATAAACTCAAAGGTATAAAACCTCTTTCTAAGGGTATGTCTTCACTAGCAACGTTAAAGTGCTGCCGCACTGTCTACACTGCCACTTTACAGCACTGAAACGTGCAGCGCTCAGCGGGTTGTTTTTTCACACCCCTGAGCGAGAAAGTTGCCGCGCTGTAAAGTGGCAGTGTAGACAAGGCCTAAGTGTTCCCTTGTGGCTGGTGAGTCGGATCCCACAGACAGCTTCTGAAGGGTCTGGACAGTGAATTTGAGTATTTGATAAGATCAAGGGAGTCCAGCCCTCACAGCAGGATTCAAATGCACAGTTTACTGCAGTTGAAGTTCTTTCACTGGATGCTTGAGAGTTTGGAGGCCATCAGAGATCAAAGCCATGAAACAGCAGTGTCAAAGGTCATCTGTCAAAGGTAATCTTTGAAGGCGTTCCCTGCCTATTTCCTCCCAAATGCCTTGGGCTCTGTTTCTCAATACAGAACTGCTTCTTCTGGAGTCTTGTACATGCTCCTGTGGCAAGTGGGAAGGGATAAAGGGGGCTTTCTTTCCAGTGCAGCACAGCAGAGCAGGGAGGCAGAGTGCCGTTCTGAAGGGGCTGTGGGAAGAGGCTCCATTGTTCAAAAGTTCTTTTAACACATTTCCTTCCAGTAACAAAAGTACAAACTGGCTGGAGTGAACTCAACTCCCTCTTTCAGACTGTTACTGTACTGGGGTTACAGTGAGGACTTCTGTACACACACTCTGGCCTGTTCTATTTGCAGGTGGAAAGCTGTTTTTTCTACAGGTGGAATCCGCACCAGAGAGGCTTTTCAGCAGACAGGGCTGCCCAGAGGATTCAGGGGGCCTGGGGCAAAGCAATTTTGGGGGCCCCTTCCATAAAAAAAGTTGCAATACTATAGAATACTATATTCTCGTGGGGGACACCTGTGGGGCCCGGGGCCTGGGGAAAATTGCCCCACTTGCCCCCCCTCTGGGCGGCCTGTCAGCAGATGGTGAGTTGTTTTCTATCTTGGAGCTAGCACTTGTATGAAACCCTTATATGATAAAGGTATTTCTTTAATCTTATTTGTATTTCTGTAGCACCGAGAGTGTCACAACTGAGATCGGAGCCCCATTATGCTAGGCACTGCACGGACACATGGTAGGAGACAGTCACTTTATAGTCAAGTCAGGTTTCCTGGGAAGTTGTTTCCTGGTGAGAGGCTTAGTGTTTCTATTGCACAGGTTTTTTTTTTCAGGGGGTGTGAAAATGGGAGCTGTGAAAAATGCTTTTGGCAAATTCCCAAGTGGATGTTAGGTGTCATCGCCAATGCAGACTAGCTGCATTGAAAGGCTTGCTGAGGGTCACTAGCCTTTTCCAGTGAGCGGGGGCCCAGTTCTGTGTGATTCTGAGGCCATTTGACTGCCTTGGCATGCAGTGTTGGGGCTTGCTGGTTTCATGCAGATCCTGGTGGAGCTCTGTGGTGCTGAGTTAGCTGTGCTTTGAGTCTTAGGGGTTCGTTACTCAAAGTCAGCGGTGAAGCCTTTCCTGGGGGTGGGCAGCCCTCTTGCATCCCCAGCTCCCGGAGTGCAAATTGGGCTGCTCTACTGTACTAGGGTTACCATATTTAAAAAATAAAAAAAGAGGACACTCCACGGGGCCCTGGCCCCGCCCCTTTCCCACCCCCGGCCCTGCCCCAACGCTGCCCCTTTCCCACCCAACTCCGCTCATTCCCCGCCCCTTCCCCAAAGTCCCTGCCCTAACTTCCCCTCCTCCCTCACAGCCATGCGAAAAGGGCTGCCCGAGCGCTACCGGCTTCACGGTTTGCCGGGCAGCCCCCAGACTCTGCGCCCCCCGGCCGGCGCTTCCCCATCGCACCTGCGGCCCGGCACTGGGCCTCCCGGGCTCCGGGGGCGCAGGGTCCGGAGGCAAGGGGGCTGCCCGAAGCTGGTAGCGCTCGGGCAGCTCGGCTCTTAAACAGAGCCGAAGAGTCAGGGGAGGAGCACAGCAGCCGGAGCCCGGGAGGGGAAGTGCCCGGCAGGTATTTTTCCCGGACATGTTCGGCTTTTTGGCAATTCCCCCCGGACGGGGGTTTGATTACCAAAAATCCGGACATGTCCGGGGAAAAAACGGACATATGGTAACCCTATACTGTACCAGGTCGGGGGGAGAAGAGGCTATTTATCTCTCTGTCACTGCTCTCTCCTAGTGCCAGTCTTCCCTCTAGCTCTTATCTCACCATCTCTCCCCCACTCCCCACCAGCTCCCCTGCCCCTCCTTCCTTCACCAATTAACTCCTGTTCCACTCTGCACTCAACCCTGCCAACCTCACCCATCCTCCCAGCTCAAACAGATCAGGTCTCCGGAGCTCCCTCCAACCCAACCTGCAGCTACTGAGAAATACCACCCCTCCCCCACATCCTTCTCCTCCTTCCTCTTCCTACCTGACCTCTCTGCAGCTCAAAACCACCTCCCTCAGCATTGCCCTGTCTCCCCTGACCCACCCAGGCTCAGAATCACCCACAGCTGTCAGCCACCCAAGGTTGGAAAACCAACCCCCCCCAACCTCCCCCCCCCCACCCCCCCCCCCCCCAACCTCCCCCCCCCCCCCCCCCGCTCCGACCCCTCCCCCCCCTCCCTGACACGCATCATTGCAAGGCTCCCCCCCCTTTTTTTTTAAATCCACAAAAAATGCAAGCAGCAGAGAACTCCCCCAAATGCAGAGATAAAAAATATTCCTTGCTCTGGGCCTTTTCCCAGGAGCACAGCCTGAATTTCCCTAAGAAGGGGGCCCAGAGCTCTCCCCCCTCTCCTGCCCTGCACCCTGCCCTGACCGCTCACCCTGCCATTCCCCCACCCCCAGTCCTGCGCTCTCATGCTGCCACCCCACAGCAGCTTCCAATTCTACCCGCCCTGCACCCAGCTCTGAGCTCTTCTCACACATTGCCCTGCACCCTCTCTGCCCCACACTCTTCCCCCATGTTGCCCCGCCACCCAGCTTCCAGTTCGCCCAGCCCCATGTTCTTCCCCCAACGTTGCCCCATGCTCTCCCTACCCCATGCTCTTCCCGCTCCACACCCAACCCTGAGCTCTTCCCCCCACGTGGTCCCGCCACCCAGCTCCGAGTTCACCCCACACCCAGCCCCATGCTCTTTTCCCCCCTACCCTCCACATTGCCCTGCACCCAGTTCCGCACTCTTCCCATCTCACACTTGTCCTTCTCTTACCCAGAGAAGCAGTCAGGCTGAAGAGCACCATCCCCACCAGGGGCCCGGCAGTTTTGGGAGTCCCATACCCCACCCTCCTCCCACATCTTCACTTCCCCAGGAAGCTCCAAAGTCTGGATCCAATCCTCCCACCCTCCCAGGTTCCCCTGTTCCACTTGTTCGCAGGGGTCTGGGGGTGCCTCTGTTCTGCTTGGTCTCCAGCAGTCTCGGGTTGCCCGGTGCCCCTGACTTGTCCGTGGAGGTCTGGGGGTGCCCAATGCCTGTGGGTGCTGGAGGGACTGCAAAAGTGTGGATGCCAAGCAGGCGCACCGGGTTGCAATGCCACTTGTGTTGGGTCGGCTGCACCTTTGTCATTCCTGCAGGGCAGGGGCTCCGCCATTAGACCACCCAGCTCTGGTCAAGGACCAAGGGGGTGGCCTGGGCTCCCCTTCTAGTGGACCTCTGTCCGCTCCCCTCTGTCTCCTCTGCTGCTTGGAGTTTATGCAGGGCCAATTGTCACCTATTGGCAGCCTCGAGGATCTGGAGCAGGCCCAGCAGGAGTCGCCTTGTGGCAGCAGGCAATAACTACACTCAGAAGCACATCAGCCGCCCTGCACAGTTGTGACACCCATTGCTGGGATTTTAGCCTCTAATGACTCTAGGGACTCAAGCAACGCTGAGTCTAAGGCTATGTCTACACTACCGTGGTAAGTCGACCTATGCTACGCAACTCCAGCTACGGGAATAACGTAGCTGGAGTTGACGTACCTTAGGTTGAGTTATCGCAGGGTCTACGCCCCGAGGGGTCAACGGGAGAAACTCTCCCGTCGACTTACCTTACTGTTCCCTTCGGGGATAGAGTACAGGGGTCGACTGGAGAGCGATCAGTGGTCTTCACTAGACCCGCTAAATCAACTGCCGGTGGATCACTCTGAGCGTCGATCCTGTCTGTAGTGTAGCCATAGCCTAAATTTGAGATGCCCTGCCGTTGGTGAATGTCCAGACCACAGGGCTATACAGACACTCTGTCTCTGGCACAATGCATTGCTTTGGGATCAGCACCAGTGCAGCTGTACCAATTGCTGCATAAGTCTCTGAATTGCAGAACCCTTCTCCCTGACAGTGACCCAGTACCCGCGCTGTGGATCATCTGAGTGACTTCCTCTGGGCAGAAATGCTGGGCTATATTCTGATCTCAGTCACACCGTGTAAATCTGGAATAACTCCATTAACTTGAATAGAGTTACTCCAGATTTCTGTGTAAGTGAGAGCAGACTCTGGTCCATTCTTGGAGAGTACCTTGTACACCTAAGACATTCTATAAATATGAAATAATAATACATGGATGGAAGGCTTCAAGGCTAAGACGACTGAGGGGCTAGTTTTTGAAGAACAGCGGTCAGGTAATTTAGCCTACCTGTCACTGAGCCTTCTGCATCCACTCTTCTGGGGGCAAGTGGCGGAATCTCCCAACCACCACCCATTTGTGGCACAAAGTGAGAAGGCCACAGTAAATTGTGTAGATCTGTAACCTTTCCCCCTCCCCCCCTGCACCCACTCACCGGCCCTCTCCTTTCTTACAAGAGCAGAAGCATTTTGACATTTAAATGATCATCACTGGATGTCTGAGTTAATACCTCACTGAGATGAATGGGGCCGTTCATCCCTCAGAGCGATTGGTCCAGGCTCCCAGCAGATTAGACAGCTCTGCATTGGTTATACTCTGCTCACGTTTTATTCACAGCCATAAGTGCAGAGACTGCATGAAAACCAAGATTCTGGAGAAGAATCGAATGGCTGGGCGATGCACAGGCACACTGTGCCACCGTGTACTGCCCAGTCCGAGCCCTTCTGCCAACTCCGTACCACGTGTTCACCACCAAATGAGCAAGCAGGAACGGTTGCACTTGATCTTCACAGTGGACAGGAACAAGAAGTTGGCTTGCGCGTGACCAATTTGAAAGCAAACTAATTATGACCTATAGCAATTTCCTTTTGTTCAGAGAATAACTACACAGAGCTTGTCAGTCCTCAGGTACCATCTCCAGAGCTTTCAGTGGGAACAGCAGGGTCTTATATGGCCAATTAAAGCTCTCACCTACTGCAATGCAGGGGGCCATAGAGGTATCCACAAATTTATCTCAGCCTGTATAATGATGGCACAGATTTTGGTAATTAAGTCTCCTTCACACATGTGTATCCTTAAATTACTACTTGGAGCCAAGAATAGAAGCCAGGTGTCCTGGTTGCCTCTACCTTACCATAACCATTAGACCACACTCTATTTACTGAGACCAAAAGGGGTTTGCCAGGGGAGCCCCCTGCCCCATCAGAGGCACTAATACATGTGCTTTGTGCAGCTTCCCGCTTGTGGGAAAATGCCACCTCCCAGGCAAGTGCAGCATGTTGGAATGAACAGACTCGGGACCCGTGTTGCACACGAACAGGAATGGATTCTGGCGATGGAATGGCTTTCTGCCCCTCACCCATATTTGATTGTGGCGCTGTGACTGGCAGGATCATGCTGGTGTCTGGATACAGGCTTGACAGGCAGGAAGCTTAGAAACCTTTCCCCAGAGGAATTAGATTGGAGCATGGGGTCAGGTTTAGGGGCTCTTGCTGCTTCATGCAGGATACTTTGTTACCATGATTCTGTACAGAGGCTTTTGTGGCCCTCCAGCGGGGGGTGAATAGTAATGACTGAAATGGCACATGTGTTTCTACTATGGACTTGGCTTCATTGCAGTGTTAGCTCAAGGAATAACTTGAGTTTTACCCCTAACCAAATTCCCGTCCACACACAACCTCTAGCTGGAGTAAAGTGGTGCTTTAAGCTTGAGTCAATGGTCTTATTAGGGGAGGGTGGGTTGAAGGTCAAGTGCTGTTGATGCTCCAGCTAGGAATGCAGTGAAGATGCAGTGACTCATAGACTTTAATGTCAGAAGGGATCATCATGATCATCTAGTCTGACCTCCTGCACGTTTCAGGCCACAGAACCTCACCTACTGGCCCGCATGCAGGGTCCCAGCCACCGGCCCAGGGTCCCACTGGGCCTGGGGTCCTGGCTGCCGGCTCCGCGCCTGGGTGCTCCGCTGCTGGCCCCAGGGTCCCGGCCGCTGGGCTTGGGGTCCCGGCTGCCGGCCCCATGCCCGGAGCTCCATACCCGCCCCTAGCTTTGGCCCCAGCCTCCACTGTCTTACCCCTGTCTGCGTCCCCGCCTCCCGGAGCCATGACCCTGCTCTCCGCCCCAGCTCTAGGGGGCAGTGAGGGGCACGGGCAGGGGTAAGAGGGGTGCAGCTCAGCACCCCCACTCCAAAAATTGTTCCAGCGCCACTGTGCTGCAGTGAAGACATGGTTTTAGAATGCACTGTGAGCAAAGGGCAGGCTGACTCGGGCTATGGGGCTTTAAGTGTTGCCATTCAGGCTTGGGCTCTGGGGCGCAGGGGGTCCCAGGGGCTGGGGTCCAGCCCAGCCTGAATGGTTACACTGAAGTTTTATAGCCCTGAGAGAGCCTCAGTCAGCTGCCACAGGCCAGCCATAGGTGTTTTATTGCAGGGTAGACATACCCTGAGGGGCTTTCAGCGCATTTGCAGCTGCCAAAGCGTGTTCCTTGCTGCAAAAGGAGAGACTGGGCGAACGCTACCTTTTGTTGTGCTCCTCTCTCAGTAACTTTATTGGTGGCACCAGAACGTGGCTGTGCTTTCCGAGCTGGATGGGTACATGTGTGTCTCCTGTATTTCATATGGAAATCTACTGGCCCCTCAAAGAGCAATCGTACCCCGTGCGTGCTTAGAACTTGCAGCGACCTGATTGCACTTAGGGGAGGCAGGCCAGATGGGAGCAACACTCAGGGCCCTCTGCACTGCAGTGAATGGATGGGACACTGGGCCTTTTCCACCTCTCAATTCTGTGCTTAAACTTCCCTAAAAGGCTGCTGCCCGGGACAGACTCCTAAGCGCGGAGTCCTTCACTGCAAGCCTGTGGCTTTCCTTCCATGCTGTTGCAGAACTGTGCATCAGTGTGCGTTTCTAATTTGGGCGTGAAGACATGTGTGGCTTCTGGTCTTACCAGTCAGAGGCCTGGTGTTGTTATCTGACCAAGAGTCATTGTCCTGGAAGCTCCCACTTGAGGAGTAGAGGTGGGGGAGGGGAGAGGAGAGGGAGGGAGGCAGAGATCACCATGGCAATAATAGCAGACAAAGGAAACTTGAGTGCAGCTTCCTCTCTAAACACCACAGGAAGAGTCATGGGAAGGTTTCATTCTGAGCTCTGGGGCAGGGGTATTGGGAAGAAGCTGCACCTGAAAGTGAGCAGCTGGGAGGAACAGAGCATTAATGTGCTACAAAGCCCATCAGCCGTGTAAAAAGGAAAAGCTCAAACAAATGTATCAGGAATTTAAAATTGAGGTGGAGGCAGCAACAGCGGCTCTATAGTTAAGGTTGCAGTCCAGTGTCTGTTTAAAGCTGAATTTTGCATCCTCTCCGAAAGCAGGATTCTGAAAACTGGGTTGTTAGCAGCAGGGCCAGAGTAGAGTTTGTGGTGGAAAGTTTCAGTTCTTTCGCCCAAAGGGCTCCTGAGATGCAGCCCCTGCCCTCATCCCAAATGATGTTTTATAACTTCAATATTTTAATAATAATGAAATAACTGTCACTTCTGTACTCATCTCACCCTTCATTGTTAACCAAGTTCCTATACATGTACTCTAGGAATGGGGAAATCAGGCATTTCTGCCAGTTTTAGAGATCAGATAAGATACTTTTGCCAGAGCTAGGACTAGAACTCTTGTCTCTGATATGGTAGAGACCTAGGGTGACCAGATGTCCCGATTTTTATAGGGACAGTCCCGATTTTTGGGTCTTTTTCTTATATAGGCTCCTATTACCCCCCACAACCTGTCCTGATTTTTCACACTTGCTGTCTGGTCACCCTATAGAGACCCAATTCTCCTCCACATCACAACAGTACCTTTAAAATGGCTATGCTAACTATATGGGCTTGGCTATCCTGGCTGTAGCCCCTGCTGTAACCACTAGGCAACACTCCCTTCCAGAGCTAGGCATGGAACACAAGAAGATTCCCAGCATTCTAATATCTTGTTTAGCAAATAGCTGTGGCTCCCATTGGCAAAGCAGGTTGTGCTGTGGCTCTGAAGTCCCTTGTTTGCTCCCTGCAGCTGATACATACCCATGGGTGGGGAGGGTGGATTATGGTTCTGCATGCTGGAAGAACTGCGTTGCTAGTTTAGGTTGCAGCACCTTAACTATATTTCCTGGTTTTCGTAAGTCTGTGGTTTGCTCTTTTGTAGCACTAGCATTTCTTCAGGAGATGTGGGGAGACCTTAACTGAACATTTCCTTGTTCTCTAACGCTTGAGGTTGGGGGGTTTGAAGTCCTGCTTTCTAGAACATTGCAGGGTGCAGAAGGCCCTGTTGGGGGGCACCCTAACAATGTGTTTTTAGTAAGAATCTGGTGCTGATGAAAGGCACTGGATTGGCAGGTACAGCCTGGGCTATGGCAGAGCAGGCTTCTCTCCCGACACCCACTGCTGCCCTTAGGGGTGCAGCAGACTGCGGGTGCATGAAGGGCGAGGAGAGGGTGCCAGCACAAATGATGGAACATTGTGCTGTTTTCTCTCAGTCTATCTGGACTGGCGAGAACTGAGGTGCTGATGTTGTGGGGACAGAAGCAAGGACTGAGCTCAGGAGGTCTGTGGGCTAGTGGATAGGACACTGGATTGGAAGGCCAGGCTTTGTTCCTGGCCTTCTGTGGGACTCTGAGCTGCTAATTTCCTCATCTGTGCCTCTGTTTCCCTTCCCACCCTCTCTGACTTGTTCCTTCAGCTTGTGAGCCCTTCAGGGCAGGTCTGGTTTCAGGGTGCCTGTACCCACACAATGGGGCCTATGTTTTGCCTGAGGTGGTGCCATAATATTTCTATTCTAGCTTCCACTCCAGACCCAGGACGTAGCAGCCTCCATTTGATGCAGGTATGGAACAGTGATGTAATGGCTTTTGGGGACTAGGGCCAGCAGGGTTGAACGAAGGGACCCAGCCTGACTTCTGGGTGCTGGCTGTCAGATGTATCAGGCCAGCTAAGGAGCAGGAAGATCAGTGTGTGAGAAGGAGCGGAGGGAATGCTCTGCTCTGGGAGGCAACCAGCCCCTAAAGGAGCAGGTCTTTGGGAGCTGGCAATGCGGGGCCAGGCAGACAAGGCCTTGCGTTTCGAAGGCACCGATTTGAGGACTTGACCCCTGGGTGGCCTCCTCTTTCTCAGAAAGAGAGCAGCCCCAGGCGGAATGGCCTGGTTGTTCTCAATTTCTGGGAACCCAGAGCACAGGCTTTGAAGCTATTAGAACTGGCAGGCTGCTCACCCAGGAGCTCAGGCTTCCATCTTCCTGCAAAAGAATGGGGGTCTTTATGCCCTAGAAGTGGGGTATGAGAAGAACTGCAGGCAGAGACTAACCTTTGTTTCTTAACCTGCTGAAGGGCAGCTTGGCTCTCTTTGCTGAGGCCTCTGCACCCAGGCAGCCACCCTCTATCAGCCTGGTTTGAATGGCTGATGCTCCAAGCACTGAAGGAAGCTGTATTAGGTCAATGGGCTGCCCGTGCCTTCCAGAACAGCACAGAGGCCAGTTAGAATCACTTTGGGTGGGAGATGGAAAGAGATCTGCACACTCAGCTCCAAGCCACATTAGACAAGGCCTTTAGAAGAAGATGAGCAGTCTAGCTATAAGCCCAAGGTGTGTCAGTTTCATACTCCCAAGCGCCTGCTACTAACAGCCCTGTGCTTCTCCGCCTCCATGCGACAGAAACCCTTCTTCAAAGCCCAGGCTCCATCTCCAATCTTGAGCCTGTTGTAAGAAATACTTCCTTAAGGGAGCAAAAAGTTTTCCTTAAAAGACTCTGGTGCTTGAATGAACATTCCTTCTGCCTTAACTCTGAGACTTGGGAATGAATTTCTGCTCATGAACATAACCAGTTGTTAATGCTAAGTCCAGCACCTCAATTCTGACCTGAAACCCTGCTCCCCATTTTTCCAGCCCTGGACTCCCCAGTCACAGCTTGGCCAATGAAAGCTGTTTTGTGATCTGCAGCCCTCAGCTTTTCCAGCCCTGCATTTCATTGACAGAGGGAGTTGCTTGATAATGTACCATGATGGGCGGGTGCGCTGCAGGTTCTCCCCGGATGCGGGTGAGTGGGCAGAATGATACCCAGTGCACTGAGCCTTTGATGGGCTGGATGTTGGATCCTCTGGCTGTAGGCTAGGGCCTGACAAGTTTGAGAGCTGCCCCCTCCATGTATTCGGGTTGGCAGCGAGATGCTGGTATGTGAGATGTAAACTCAGTACTGAAGTTTAGATTAAAGTCCTGCAGAAAACATCAGCTCTCCCTAAATGGAGCCCAGATGGTGGCAGAAAGCCATGCAAACCATGGACTGGGAGCTGCTGAGGCCATGTGAGCAATGGGATTGGGGCTGCGGGGGAGGGATATTGGGTTACAGCTCACATAGGCTGCACCATCCAGCCTGCTGGCCATGGCAGTCTGCACCAAGGATCAATTCCTAAGCCAGGCTGGCTGAGATGGTACTTCCCCTTAAAACAGTTACTGTTCCCTTGAGTTGCGTCATCATTTTAAACGCTGCATTTCCCAACCTGAGGTTCCCCATAGCCATAACAACTGAATTCATGTGCATAAGGGATCAGTGTTCTTGGGCAAACTGCAGGAGATAGAGTGGATCTGAGGCAACGAGCATCCAAACGGTCATAACTTGGGAACCATGTCCAGACTCCCAAGAACATATTTTCTTCAATTCCCAGTTTAGAGGGGTTCAGAAGGGCTGAGAGCTGGGAAGAGTGTCAGCCTGGGGCTTGCATGGGGCTCGGAGGCAGAGTTCTGCTGTAGCTGTGGCTGGCTGTATCAGACAGGCAGCGGAGGCTGTCACCGGTGGCAGCAAAACTGTTGGTGTGGGTGACTCCAGGCTGATGGGGATACTTGTCAGTTTGCTGTTCCTGGCACAGAGGGAGGACAGTTGGTGCTAGCCCTGCCATTTGGAATTCCCTTGAATCTGGGTCTTTTCCCTGAATATTAGGCCTGGGTGACTTGTAAATGGCTGGCTCCCCAAACCAATCCTGACAGGGCAGGACAGGAATCTGGCTGTTGTATATGCTGGAAAGGGAGACTTGTCCCAGATATCTCAGGGAAGTGGGCCGGAAGGCTGGCATGACCGCTCTAGGCATTAGAGGCAGCGGGAAAGGGGGCAGGGGAGAGAGAGGCAAAAGCTAGAAATGTTCCTGAGAGACCCAGAGAAAAAGACTCACCCTTACTGCACCCAGGCCCACCTCTCTCTTGTGGGTGTTATCACTCTTCCCCCTTGTCCCCCTGGCCTGTGCCCCTCCCCACATGGCCTTGCATCACACAAAAAGCCCCCCTGCCAGGTTTCCTGTGGTCACTTGCTTTAGTCACACTTGTATCACAATCATGCAGGTAGACAGAAAGTGGCTGGAACTGGGGAGCTACCAGACCACCCGCCACAGTGAGGCACAGTCCCCTCCTTGCTGCCATGATGGGACAGCACCAAATCCAGCCCTGGGGAGCCCTGCAGATGCTGCTGGTGGTGTAGAAGGATGGGGTCCCTCCTGATTTGGGCTCAGCCAGGCAGTGAGTGGGTTGGTTATTTATCTCCATGTTACTGGAACCTAGAATGTTTTTTTCAGGTCTGAGGTAGCTAACACTGGCCAAGGGAAGGCAGAGGCACATGGCGGGGAGGTGGGGGAGGGACTGGCCAGTGGAATGCTGGTCTGTGGGATGCTGGTCTGAGGAGGAGGGTGAGGGAGGCACTGTCCCTGAGAGATCCAGAAAGGAAGCTTGGGAGTATAATCCATCCCCAGAATGTGTTAATGAGCAGAGTGACAACGTGTGTGTTTATGTACGTGAGAGCAGAGAGGGCAGAGCTAGTGCACACGCAAAAACAATCAACATAGCTCTGCAGGCACACAAAGCTAAATGCCCAGAGAGTCAGACAAACTCAGACAGAGACCTCAGGATGAATGCGCACATGCAGCCACACTCCCAGGGAGACCTGCAAACACCCTTAAAGATAAACACACAGCCAGAGAAATGCACACTAAGTGTTCTAAGTGTACACACAGACTCAACCCAAAGATACACACACACACA
>NW_020665097.1:1753022-1777526 GCF_002925995.2 Terrapene triunguis
AGAAAGACAGTCAGTCACAAAAGCAAATGCCCGCACTGAGATATGCACTCCTATTTCCCCCCTTCCCCCCTTACATGCTCACACTGTGCACAAGCAGAAACACAATCTCTTCAGCACTGCTTCAAAGGCACACGAGCCATCCTGACCCATATTATGGCCAGGGTCTGAGGGGGTCTTGGGCACAGCCTCAAACTAAACATTAAAAGCAGATGATGGCATGTGCTGTGCCCCTGGACGTGAGCAGATCCAGAGTTTGCTCAGGAAGAGGGGACTGACCCAATATGTTCCTCTTTAAAGACAGAGTCTTGTTGGCTGCATTTTGCCAGGATGCCAAATGCAACTCTGCACCAAGGGTGGTGTCTCAATAGGGCCCCCACTTCTTTCACTCCCACTCCTATTGGACTGTTGCTGCTACCACGGGATGGGGCAAACCTCTCTTCTGCACCAAGCCTTCCCTTAAGGAGTGATGTAGCTTTTGCTCAGGGAGTAGGGAGGGAGTCTGGTATGCTGGAGATTAGAGTTCTATACCTGGCTTTTTGAGTGACCTTGGAGCAGGTTCCTTCCCCTCCCTGTTTCTCAGTTTCCCCAAGGGTAAAACTGGGTTAAGATTGACCTTTTAGCAATGGGAGATATAGGGTTTAATTTATGAAAGGGGTCCTATATCTGTCTTGAATTCGACATTCAAATTTCTGATAGAGCTGCCTTTAAAAGTTCAGAATCTTTAAAAAAAAAAAATTAAGTAATTTGTATAAGGGTTAAAATTTTACTTTTCAGAAATATTGTGGAATTGCCAAAAAAGAAAACACAGGACCAAGTATTTGAACTCTTTGTGTTGGTTTGGTGCCCATTGCGTTGATGCATGAGAATAAGAAGTCAGAAATGACCACTTTTTGAAAATTTTGACTGCGGTTCCTCACCTTTTCTGAATCTCTTTTTGGAAAAAAATGTATGAGCTCCAAGGAATTGGATTTTTGCCTCTCAATCACTCCGCATCTTCTAATTTACGAGTTGGTGACCCTCTTCTGTTTAACTTTTGTCTACAAATTGGGAAGTTCCATCTTTAAATAACCAAGTTGAAACCGACATGTTATTTGTCTACACTAGTTATAATTCAGAACATGTAGTGTCTGCATGGGAGACTCTGGGTCTCCATGTGCAGCTGATATCAGACAGACAGCCCCATCAAATACCCTGAGCAGAGGGGCGACATCCATGAGTCAGGACCCTCAGTTCAGATCTCACCTCTGTTGATTGACTTATATTCCCATGCACTTCACCACCTTATTACCAACCAAAGCCCCAACCTAAAAGGCAGCTAAATCTGAGCCACCACCAACAGCACCTGCGCCCCCCCCCCCCCCCCCCCCCCCCCCCCCCCAATACCAAAAAGTAAATGTCAGATCCTGTCTACGGACTATAGCTCAAGTGTTGGCACTCAGAACTAGGGGTCTTTAATGCTGGTTCAAGATGACCTGTGGGGGTTGTTAGGACTGCATGTGACTAAACTGGGGAGTTTGTTTGTTTACAGGTTGTTTAATCACAAAGTGAGAAAACAGCATTTAAAACAAATGGCACTTTTTAAAATTTAAATCACTATCATCTGAAAATTGT
Source organism: Terrapene triunguis (assembly GCF_002925995.2). Taxonomy (NCBI): domain Eukaryota; kingdom Metazoa; phylum Chordata; order Testudines; family Emydidae; genus Terrapene; species Terrapene triunguis. The sequence goes on from NW_020665097.1 coordinate 1,754,634, forward strand.
GGCATAAGACACTGAAGTACAGGTGTTTCCCTAAGTTAATCAAACTCATTCTAATGCAAAACCTTAATGGTAACCTTTCCTAAGCTCTTATAGCAATGGATCAGTGCAGCTGACTGGCACACATTTGGGAAGCCTGGACATTGCTGAGGTCACTGTTAAGGTTGTGAACTGGAGTGTGAGTTGGAGTACGTATTGCTTTGGTGGAGATGGAAGTGAAAGCCTTGTGGATACAGTATGTTCTGAACTGTCGTTAAACAAGGTCTTGTTTGCATGAATACATTTGGGCCAGGTCTGCACTAGGAGTCCTTTGCTGGTGTGGCCGTATTGGTATAATGTACTGATCTACTATACTGGCAAAGCACTCCAGTGTGGATACATCTTATACTGGCAAAACTGCTCTTTTGCTAGTATAGCGTATTCTGTGCACCAACCCTTCCCCCTCCTCTCCCAATGAAATAAGCTATACCAGGAAATAAGCACTTCTACCAGTAAAACTGCTCCGCACTAGGGCTATGGCCCGCACAGCTCTGTCCATAGACGCCGACTCCGTGGGTGCTCTGGGGCTGGAGCACTCACGGGGGGAAAAAATAGTGGGTGCTGAGCTGCCCCGTCCCCCCCAGTGCCTCCCGCCCACCAGTGGGCCCCGCAGGTCAGCGCCTCCCCCTCCCTCCCTGCGCCTCCCGCCCATCGCAATCAGCTGTTTTGGGGCATGCAGGAGGCCGGGCAGGAAGAGGCGGGGTGGAGCAGGGGTGGGAAGAGGTGTGGTGGGGATGGCATTGAGCGAAGGGGTGGTGTGGGGGCAGGGCCGGGGGCAGAGCTGGGGGTCGAGCACCCCCCACCACAATGAAAAGTTGGCACCTGTGGCTCTGTCGGTCAGCGATCACACCACTTCACCCCCAACCGACAGACCTGTGCGAGCAGATTATAGCGTAGACTTGGCCTAAGATACAAAGCATGTCACTCACTTACAGGATGGGGAGTGTACCCTGGAGACAGGGACTCTGAAAATGGTTTTGGGTTCACAGTGGCAACTAACTGAATGTGAACTCCCAGTTCAACATGACGACTAAGAGGGCTAATGCAATCCTCTGATCTATAAGTGGGGGGATATCAAGTAAGAGTAAGGAGGTGGTGTTACAGCATTAGTGAGACTGTTACTGAGATACTGCATTCAATTCTGGTGTCTGCACTTCAAAAAGGACAGGGTTCGGAGAAGAGCTGCAAGAATGATTTGAGGTCTGGAAAACCTGCCTGACAGAAAGAGTTTGAGCTTCTCTAATCTATTTAGCTTAGCAAAGAGAAGGCTAAGAGGTGACTTGATCAAGGTCTATAAAGTACCTATATGGGAAGATTTCCAATAGAGGGTTCTTCAATCTAGCAGACAATGGAATAAGGCTGAAAACTGACACTTGACAAATACAAACTGGAAATTATCTCTGTCTTAGGGTCTTAACTGTTGCCCATCCCTGTATCTGAATGCCCTCCCTGTAAAATCAGTTAGCAACAGTGAAGTCCCTAGTGGATTCCCTAGAGTCTCTGGCTCTACTCCCCGTTTGGGATACAAAAGCTTTGATTGTAGGAATGTTCTATTGATTTTGCAGGTTGATTCTTTTGGTGTTTTTCGAGGTGCGAATTTTTAGCAGTGAAAGTAATTAACCTTTGGAACTAGAGCTGGGCAAAGATTTTCAACTGAAACATTTTTTCAGAAAAAAATGAAGGTTCAGTGACACTGAAGCACTTCCCGAACTCATGTTGAGTTCACGGACTTGTTCGTTTAGAAGAACAGCAAAAAATCTTAACATTTGGACAGTTTTGAAACATTTCAATTTTTCTGTTCAAAAAAACTTTTCATTTTGAAATGTCTTGTAATGAAAAAAGAAAATAAATAAAGTGCTTGAAATCTAAACTTAATACTTCATTCAGTCTGACACAATTATTTTTTCATGTTTCAGAATTGCCAGTGAACCAAAACAAAAATCCATATTTTCCCTGCTCTAATTGGAGCCATTTACCTAGGGATTCATAGATTGATAAATTCCAAGGCCAGAAGGGACCATTGTGATCATCTAGTCTGAGCTCCTGCGTAACACAGACCAGAGACCTGCCCCAAAATAATTCCTTTAGAATTAGAGCATATATTAAAAAATGAAATCAAATCTGGATTTAAAAATTGCCAGTGATGGAGAATCCACCACAACCCTTAGTAAGTTGTTTAAATGGGTAATTACCCTCACTGTTAAAAATTATGTCTTATTTCCAGTTTGAATTTGTTTAGCTTCTTCCAGCCTCTGGATCTTGTTAGACCTTAGTCTGCTACATTGAAGAGCCCATCATCAAATAATTATTCCCCATATAGGCACTTACAGACTAGGATCAAGTCACCCCTTAAACTAAATAGACTGAGCTCTTTCAGTCTATTACTAAAGCATATTGTGGTGAGTTATCAGTTACTTGGAGTCAGAAAATCAAGATTGGATGTCTTGAGCTCAACCACCAGTTATTGGGGTCAATGCAAAATTTGCTGGGTGAAGCTCTCTGACCTGTGCTATGCAAGAACTCAGACTAAATGCTCATAATGTTTTTTTCTGGCCTTAAACTCGAGTCTGTGAAAGAGGTGGAGCTTAGCTGTTCTGTGTCAGGGGAGAAGGCAGGAGATCTGAGAGGCTCTTCCAGGCATATGGGCTTTCTGTGAAAGGATCTGAAAAGTGAGGCATGAGCAAAGGAGATGGAGGGCAGGTTAGGAGAGAAGCTTGAGTGGGCTGATGGGATGGGGTGCAAGCACACGTGGAGGTGGGATGGAGATGGGGAGGGAGGATGAGTTTGGAGAAAGGATTTGTGGATTGGGTTTGTTTGAGCTTTGAGCCTTCTCTGTCTCTGCAGATTTTCGCTCCTTCTCCTCTGTTGGCGTAGGGTGACGGAAGGCTCTCCTCTTTGCTGGACTCCAGTGGAGGGGCTCTCCGATTCCTTGCAAAACTGTACAGTTTTCACTTGCCTTGGCAGCTGGGTAGCGCTCAATCCCAGGAATCTGAGATGGGAAAGACTTGCTAGGGTTGTACTCCATTGGTTACTGCTCAAATACTCCACCAAAGGGTGCCCTATGTATATCTGAGCTCAGAGCCCAAGGGCCAGAATCCAGTCCATGTGTATTGCCCTGCATGCTCCAAGCAGCACCAGTGGGCAGGATGCCATGTCAGTGTTCATATCTCAGCCCCGTAACTGAACTGCAATAACAGGATGTTTCCACAGCTAATATCTGATGTCCGGAAAGGCCCTTAGGACAACCAGAAGGAATTTGCACACAGCTGAGCTGTCTCACAGGCTTCCTGTTCCCCACTAGACCCCAAAGCAGCAGGACTGTCACCAACCTGAGCTGCAGCAAAGCAGTTACAAAGGGCTCCCCAACTGAGCAAAGCCAAGAGTTGGCCGCTGGGGCTGAGTGAGCGCTGCCTGCAGCAGGGGTTACCAGGTGCGGCAGAGTATACCTGGGGCTGGGGCTGGTGAACTGAGACATGGAGGGATTCCAGAAGTAGGGAGCAAGAGGCAGGCACATGCTGTGATTGCTTTCTCCAGAACAGCTTCCTGAGCTGAGGTGAATTCAAAGGAGGGTGCGTGTGAGCAGGAGGAATGTGACTAGATGACAGCTGGTCAGTAAGGAGCCCGGTGGGTCCGCTTCCAGAGTTATCTGTGAATTCTGGACACTGGGACGTGTATGATCCTGTAACATCTTATGAAGCAAAGGGAAAACCTTGCAGAGTCCACAGAGGATAGATCTAGGCAGTGACCCAGGTGAACTAAACCAAACAGACAGCAGCACACAGCCTGGCCTTTCCCTCTGCTAAGGATCGGTCTGGGAATCTGGAATCCAGGCTGATAAGGTGGGGCTAGACCAGGGGCCTCAAACACGCGGCCCGGGGGCCGCATGCGGCCCATGGGGTTATTTTCTGCAGCCCGCAAGCTCCTCGCGGCCTCCCTGCCCTCCCCCAGTGTTTACCTAGAGCAGCTCCGGCCCGACGTGCACCGGGGGCAGGGCAGGCTCCCTTCCTGCCTGCCCTGCCCCCGCGCCACTCCGGGAAGCCGACGGTACCTGGGGAAGGAGGGGCGCAGGGGTGTGTGGCTGTTGCTTCTGGCACCGCCCCCAGCAGCTCCCATTGGCCGCGAATGGGGAACCGCAACCCAACCCACTGCCCTGAGCCCCCTGCTGCACCCCTCCTGCACCCTGACCCCCTGCCCTGAGCCCCCTGCTGCACCCCAACCCCCTGCCCTGAGCCCCCTGCACCCCTCCTGCACCCCAACCCACTGCCCTGAGCCCCCTGCCGCACCCTGCACCCTGACCCCCTGCCCTGAACCTCCCGCTGCACCCCGCACCCCTCCTGCACCCCAACCTCCTGCCCTGAGCCCCCTGCCACACCCTGCACCCTGACCCCCTGCCACACCCCTCACCCCTCCTGCACCCCACACCCCAACTCCCTGCCCTGAGCCCCCGCCACACCCCTGGGGGCAGGAAGGGGGCAGAGTTGGGGTGGGGATTTCAGGGAAGGGGTTGGAATGGGGGCAGGGAAGGGGTGGGAAGAGGCGGGGCAGGGGGGGGCCTCATGGAAGAGGTGGAGTGGGGGCGGGGCCAAGGGCGGCGGGGGGGAGGTGTCAGTAAATGCGGCCCTCGGGCCAATGTACTAGTCCTCATGTGGCCCTCGTGGTCATTTGAGTTTGAGACCCCTGGGCTAGACTGTTCAGTTCCAAACAGAACAAACTGCTTTCTGCTCTGATGTGCTGCCTGCTCACTTAGCATCAGCACAACGAATCTCCCAGTTGGAGAGCGGGGGAGATCTCCGTAACCCAAATATTCCTTCCAGGCTGAAGCAAAACCCTAATTACATCTAATTATAAAACCTGGTTGCTTTATTTTGATAGAATCACAAAATTAGGAGGGCTGTAGATAAGCTGGTGTTGGAGGTAAGGGAGTTACACTGTGGTAGTCAGGTCCAGTGTATCTTCATTTTAGGAAAGCATTTGATGCAGAGGTTCTAGGAATCTTAATTGAAAATTTCTTTCAAATTGGCTGAGATGGGAACTCTGCCATGTGGAGTGAAAACTGGCTCAGAAGGTAATGATTAACGGCAAAGTATGGCTAGAGATTGGTGCTGTTTAATATACGAAATGACCTGGAAGAGGGAGATAAACAATACCTTAATGAAACTGACAGATAATCCTAAATGCAGAGGAGCTGGGAATGTCAGAAACAGACCAATAATCCTGGGGAGTCGAGAAAAATAGGCAGAATTCAACATAATGAGATTTGGCTTGAAAAAATGCAGCTTATATATCTAGGGAAAACTCCAAAAGGCAGAGAGAAACCTTGGGAAGCAGCAGTGCTAAGCTAGGGCTGAGAGCAGCAGAGCAGTATGAGACCCAGTGCATCATTGCCTTACACTAGTACTAAATCCGTGCCAAGTGCCCCCCACTAGGATGGTGGTGTTTTGTACAAGGTGCACGGCAGTGATGAACTGCGTTTGAAATGTGATATGGTTGCAGAACAGGCTAGTGCAGTTCACGGCAGCATGTGCCAAGGTATCTCCTCCCAGAACAGGGTGGTGATCTAACCTCCACAGCGTGTCCATAATGGGGATCCAGGCACCCGAGTGAAAGCGGCCAAAGGGCCAGGATCTGGGTTGAGAACAACAGAAATGATTGGGGGCCTGAAGGGATTGATTTTTTTTTTTCTGCCTAGCTCATGTGGTGGGGTGCCCCTTGTTGGTAATTCCAAGCCCCCACCCTTTGGGGGAGACCCCTCCTACAGCATTGACCCAGAAATTACTCCTTCATCTCTGTCATCAGCAGACCCAGCCACCCCTGATCACAGGCCTCCTCTCGAGACTCTGGCTGCTCCTCACATGCAGGAGGCACCTAGTGGCCACATGTCCAGGCTGTGCCCTGAGCCTGTCCCGCAGACTCTTGCTTGGTGTGCTCCTGGAGCAGCAGTGCACACCCTTCCCCAGCCCACATAGTAGAGCTGGCAGCTGTGAGGGTCCATGGGGCTAGAAGCTGTGTCTGGTGGTCCCTGAGTGACTGCTGCCTCTCTGCTGCCACCCAACAGCCCTAGCAGAGCAGCGATCATGGGACTGTGAGCTTGGGGGTCCAAGCACCACAGGTTGTGCCACCCACAGGGCCTGACTGGCAGTGCTCCCAGGGTCCCTGCATGGTCCAGGCACTTGCATCAGGATGTTGTCTGTGCAGCTAGGTGGATCCCAGCTGGAAGCTACAACAGGCCCTGCTCGTTCATCTTGCTTCCGTTCCTGGCTTCTGACTCCGGCTCTGATCTTCAGCCCTGATTCCTACCTGCCAAATCTGGCTCTGACCCTTGGCTCCAGCCCTACCCACTAGACCTGACCACCCACGCCCCAGCCGTGGCAGCTACAGGAGGAAGGTGCAGGATTTTCTGCCAGTTCTCCAGCCCCAAGGCTCTCCTGTTTGCCTCCTTCCTGGTCACTCAAGGCTCCGGGGACAGATCCAGCCTTCAATGCTCTGCTGCTGGTCCGTGGGGTGGGGCTGCTAAGGGGGATGTACTCTTCTGTGATGGGCTGGGAGGACTGGAGTGAAGTGGAAGATTTAGGGGACGTAGCCATCTCACTGACTGGTATCAGCTGTGGAATCATTACTCCTGTGGAGGAGGGAGCCCCGTTGATGGGGACAATTACAGTTCAGCTGAACAAAGCAGGAGGAGAAGGGGAGCACCATATGACCAGGACGTGGGCAGCCAGGCCTAGTGGTTGGAGCAAGAGTCGGTAGCCAGGAAGCATACCAGGGCTTGTTCCAAGGCAGTAGCAGGACTGGAGCAAAGCTGGGAACAGGAACTATCAAAGCCATGGGCAAGTGTTTTGAGCAGCTGCTGGCTTGCTGCTGGGTGTAAGAGCCATTACTGAGTCTTCCCACAAATCAGGTGGTGTAGCCAACCAGGCAGCCTCCTACAGGCCAGCTGCCATGGTTAGGTTGCCCGGAGACTGGCTCTGCTGTAGGCCCTGTTTCCTGACAGCTGGCTGATCTCATGGGGAGTTCCCATGGCCAACCTCTGGAGTTCATATCAAAACCTTCCATCTGAACATCAATTTCTCCTTCCCTCCACTGCCTGTCTGACCAATGGGCTGGGTCCGTCTGCCTGGTAATGTCCCGAGCAGACCCTGGAGCAGCATGTGCAGAGAGCACTCCACTCTAGCCACTTGGCTACAGGAAGCTTTGATCTCCCTAAAAATTCCCACTGTTGTAAGCCTGGTTCTGCCCCGCTATCAGCAGTGGGAGCCCCAGGGTGTGCCAGTGTCTGAACCGCACACTCTCTAGACCCACTCTGAGCACTGTGCCTGCATCATGCCACCCCTGGTGGGAACAACAGCAGGGCATCCTAGACATCTGGTGGTGTCAGAGAAGATAAACCCTCTGAGCTCTGGCCTTGCTGACTATAGGGTGTGTGAGTCAGTTCTCATATGTCCTGTTGGATTCTGACGATTGTGTCACTTGGGACCTGGATTCTAAAATATCTAGAAAGGGGTCTCTCCTTCTAACCCCTGAGGCAGGGACACAGCGTTCTTCCCTTTCACAGATGGGGAGATAGAGGCACACAGACTTTAAAGGGCAGGGTAATCCCCGTGCTGGCCTAGGGTCCCAAAGGGAGCCTGCAGCAGAGCCGAATACTGATCTTCTGAGCCCCAGTCCAGACCTGTAACCACAAGACCAGTTTTGTGTCTGGCCTAGGGCAATGTCGCACTGCGGGGGGTGGGGGGAGCTCCAGCCCTCAGATTCCTTGGCTGCACAACCTCAGCTGAAATGAAATGTTGACGAAAATGGGAAGGCTCTTGTAAAATATTTTCCAACTTTTCCACCCAGTCGTGGCTGCCCGTCAGGAATGCCGGCAGCAGCAGCAGCACCTCCTCTGCTGATGCAAGCTGTCCTGCATCAGTCCCAGCTGCGGTGCGCAGGGTCTGGCCTGTGAAATCCCTACAGTGCTGCTGGGAGAGATGAAGCTCTCCTCTGGCTGCTCTCTCACCAGAGAGAGGGGTGAGCTAGAGCAAGAAGAATGTGCCCTTCCATTTGGGTAACTGCTTCCAGTTTAAGAGGAAAACATTTGCTCCTGCAGTTGGAGTCATTCGTGTGATTGCAACACCCAGGCTGTGTTTCCAATTAATCTGCTGAAATCATCATATGTTTTCAAGCGCACTAGCTCAGCACAGAGGTATCTGGCATCGAATTCACACTGATATGCCAGTTGAGATGCACAAGGCCTTAACAAGCTGGATTTCCAGAAGCTGGCAGTGTTTAATAGGATGCACCATTGCCATAACACCCATGGCTCAGCAGCTCGGGCAGTGCTCATGGGTGAATGTGCCAAGGGGCACACAGGAAATGATAAAGCCTGAGACTGTCACCAGAGCATAGGAGACCCTGGAAATGCTGCAGCCACATCCTCTGTGGTGCTTTTCCAGGACCCCCTTGGACTCAGGTGACTACATAGATGCATCTGAATTATTGCAGTTCTTTTCCTTGCTTTTCTCATTCTCTTGTGGGTGTGGTTCTTCGCTCAGCTCTGTGCTGCCTGGGTGTGTGTCTCATGTGTATCTGTATATATGTATATTCACACATGCATTTCCTACCAGAAGTCAGCAGAAAGAGTTTGTTGTGCAGGGTGGCCAAGTGAATCTGGTGGACAAGAGTCAGTGGCATTTCTTGTGGTGCACACTTGCTTTGTTCAAAGACCTGAACCCCAAGAGTCTGACTCTCTTCACCCTTCATCATTAGCTGGTCAGCAGTCACTTGATCAAATGCCTTGTGTGTCATGCACTGAGGCAAGGAGGTGGGGACCTGACTTTGTTAGTGATCCTTGTAATATGGCTATAGAGCAGTGGCACAGACCAGCCTGTGGATGTTGCTGGGAAGTGTCAGACCCTTCCGTATGTAATCAGCTGAGAGGGACTGTGGGCTCAGAGAGGGGATCCACAATGCAGTGAAAAAGAAACCAACTTCTTCCCTGCTTTTATAGCTGATTTGTCACCTCCAAACTTGTCTGCCGAGCACCAGAAATTCTTGGCAAGGCTGTTTTGGCGTCTTGCAGGAAGTGTTGTTGCGGTGGCACTGCCTGAGCCTTTCAGCAAAGGAACAAAAGTCACCTTCTAGTTAAAATAAATAGCGCTAGTAAGCACTGGTAGAGACCCCTCAGTCCCCTGTCTCTCTGAGTGGGGGCACTGGCAGGTAAAGAACTCCCCTGCTCCATTCCCTGTTCAGTTTTCAGTTTTCCCCTTTAGGGCTGGGGATTGTGGAAGCCATGTTCTGACCTGGAGCTGGAAAAGCAACCCGCTGCATTCCTTTTGTTTCCCCATGCTATTTTCTGAGAAAACAAAGTGAAATTGGATCTAGACGAACATTCCAGCTGGGTGGGGAGCCAGTCTCCTGCTTTAGTGAGTGCAAATGCTTTCATGGAAAGACAGAGCTCACGCAGAAAGGTCCCCTTTCCAGGAACCACGGTCAGCCGGACCCCCGCCCTCCCTCTTGAGTCAGCAGGATGACGGAGCCTGGATGGGGAAGGGGGAGTTTAGAAGTTCAGGCTGGGCTAGGCTGATGTCTTACTGCAGAGATCACCAGTGGTTTTTCCATGCGGGGGTTTGTAAGGAAAGTGCAGCTAGATCGGGTGGGATCATTCACTTTTACCTGTTGGACACTTGCAGTAAATACTGAAGGCTGTGCGCTGTAGTGGCTAGGGCACTGCTTGGGAGTCAGGACTCCTGGATTCTGTTCCAAGCTCTGCCACTGACTTGCTGAGGCCCTGCCTGTCTTTGGTCTCAGTTTCCTGAGCTGTGCTGTGGGGCGGATGATCCGCTCTCCTGTTCAGATCTTGCACACAATGCTGTCTGCAGGAGCAGTGGCCAGGGTAAGACACTCTGCTGTTAATTAATGTGGAGGTGGAGGGCTTTCTCTGCAGTACCCAAGGCAGGCTGATTCCTATGCCCTCACTAGCTCAGGGGTTTTTAACCTTTTACTTTCTGAGCCCCCCACCCCTCCAACATGCTATAAAAACTCCACGGCCCACTTGTGTCACAACTGTTCTTCTGCATATAAAAGCCAGGGCTGGCATTAGGGGGTAGCAAGCATGCAATTGCCTGGGGCCCCACACCACAGAGGTCCCTGCGAAGCTACATTGCTCAGGCTTCGGCTTCAGCCCTGGGTGGCAGGGCTCAAGGCCCCGAGCTTCAGTCGCATGCAGTTGGGCTTCGGCTTTCTGCCCTGGGCCCCAGCAAGTCTAATGCTGGCCCTGCTTGGTGGACCCCCTGAAACCTGCTCATGGCCCCCCAGGGGACCCCGGACCCCTGGTTGAGGACCCCTGCACTAGCATGCTCTGCTCTTTCTTCAATGGGGCCAGGCAGTGTGACTTTAGACACAGCAGGAGCCTTCCTTCAGAAAGGGGAGGTGCCACCAGTTGAGGTTCCAGGTCATTACAGGGGTGCCAGAGAAGGATGCTGGTCAGTGCCCTCTGTCCAGAGAGAGCCCAGTGGAACCCTGCCTGCATACCTGCATGAGTGAGGGTTAAGGGCATAGCCCCACACATGCAGAGAGCCTTCCCATGCTTGACCTCCTCAAAAGTTCTGATCTCCTCTGCTAAGGCAAACCTGGGGAGTCCTCTGCCCTGTTGCTGTGCTGTGTGTTTGCTGCTTTGACCAGTGCGATCAGGGCTGAGTTTAACAGCATCAGAGATAGTGTAATGCAGGGCCCAGCATGGCCCCATGGCATCTGCCCTCGGCATGAACAGTTTACATGCTGCTCCAAGTGCTTCAGGTTGGATGTGACCCAGTCTCTGGTGTTTGTACTGAGCTGGGATGGCTCCAGGAGCTGGTGCTGGTCACTGGTTGCGGGAAAGGTGACTGGGTGCTGTAGGAGTGGGAGATGGGTGTGTATGGATGGGTGTTTGCATGGGCCTGGTCTGGTGCAGGCTCCGCATCTTCTGCTGACCCTGCTTGTGTGTCTGAGCCTGTCACCTTCTTCCACGGGCTGATGTGCCCTCCAGCTGAGGTTGTTAAAGCAGGTCGCTGCCACGGCCATTCTTTCCAGAGGGGGCAGGGGGCCAGCTCTACTTTTGGTAGAAAGTTCCATTAAGCATTAGGAGTGGAGCAGTCAACCATGGTCCTTGTCCCCGAGCTTTCAGTTCTTTTAGGTTAATAGATTCCAAGGCCAGCGGGAACCATTGAGATCATCTGGTTGCACCTCCTGTATAGCACAGGCCAGAGACCTGCCCCACAATAATTCCCAGAGCAGAGCTGTTAGAAAAGCATCCAATCTGGATTGAAAAATTGTCAGCGATGGAGAATCCACCACAACCCTTAGTGTTCTAGTGGTTAATTACTCTCACCATTAAAAAATACATGCTGTATTTCTAGTCTAAATTTGTCTAGTTTCAACTTCCAGCCATTGAATTGTCTTATGCCTTTATCTGCTAGATTGAAGCACTTGTTAAATATTTGTTCCCCATGTAGCTACTTATACACTGTAATCATCACTGTAACCTTCACTTTGTTAAGATAAATAGATTAGCTCTTTGAGTCTATCTCTATGATGCAGGTTTTCTATTCCTTTAATCATTCTTTTGGTTTTTCTCTGAATCCTTTCTAATTTATTAACATCCTTCTTGAGTTGTAGACATGAGAACTGGACACAATATTTCCATCTATGCCGAATACAGAGGTAAAATTACCTCTCTACTCCTACTTGAGATCCCCCTGTTTATGCATCACAGGATCGCATTAGCCCTTTTGGCCACAGTGTGACACTGGGAGCTCATGTTCAGCTGATTATCCACCACGACCCCCACATCTTTTTCAGAATCCCTGCTTCTCAGGATAGAGTCCCCCATCTTGTAAGTAAGGCCGACATACTTTGTTCCTAGATTTAGAAGTTTACATTTAGCCGTATTAAAATGCATATTGTTTGCTTGTGGCCGGTTTTCCAGGTGATCCAGATGGCTGTGTATGTATCAGTGACCTGTCCTCTTCATTATTTAGCACTCCCTCAATTTTTGTGTCATCTGCAAACTTGATCAGTTTATGTTTGTCATTATTTAAAATGTTAAATAGCATGAGGCCAAGAACTGATCCCTGCAGAACCCCACTAGAAACACACCCACTACTATGGCTGTGTGTAGATGTTGAATAGAACTGGAGAGAGAACTTATCATTGTGGGACTCCACCACTGAGGGGTCTAGTGCTCGCAGTGCAGAGTCCCATCACTGTTCTTTGCATGTGTCCCCTCCAGGAAGGACTTCAGCGATGCTAGTGCATTCCCCCGGGCTCACCACCTCTTGGGCAGGACAGCAGGGTTGGGACTGGCCATATTGTGTTCCGAACTGAGCAGGGAGCATGAGGAGGCAATTCTGAGCCATGATTCTCGGCTTAAATCAGCCTGTAAATTCTGGGGACGACACCAGCTTTGGCCACAAGCCACATGGGGAGCTACAGTGGCCAGAGGGAGCTACTGAGGGGGTTTGTCTGTAACTCCAGGGCCAGCCTTTGAATGAAGCCCTGGGCTTTGCAGTCTGGCTATCCCACCTGCCTTCATTGCAGAGCTGGGGCAATGGCAGGAAGGGCTGGACCTGGGTCAGTAGCAGCCCCTGCTATTCTCTGCATGAATCCAGGCAGCCTGCCCCCGCTCCCTTGCTGCTTCCAGTTCATTGTGTGTAGGAGAGGAAGGAAGTTTCCAGCTTTCTCCCTTCTGCCTCAAAGAAGGGCCCTGGGGCGGGTGGGGGGGGGGGGGGGGGGGGGGGGGGGGGGACAGGCAAATTGTGCAAGCACTGGCTGGCTCCACCCAGGTCATTGGGCCTGTCTGTGTTGGGCTGGGAGCCCCCTGAGGCCTCCCCCTCCCTTACTCAATACAGACATAGAGGGAAGAGCTGCCAAGTTCTGGCAGCAATAGTGTAGCTCGTTCTTATGTCCCCCAGGGAGCCCATGATCTCAAACTCTTATGAGCGAGAACATCCGGCACCGACTGGCCTGTGTTGTCAGACGCAGCGATGTCCTGATCAGTGAAGGCTCCTCCACAAGAGGGAGCATGGCATAGTGGCTAAACATAGGGCAAAAATGGGTGTTCTGTGTTGCTGCTGCTGTCACTGACCCGCTGTGGCCTCTTTCCCCCCTGGGTAAAGGGTGAGAGGACCTCCCCCAGATGGAAGGTACTGTGGAAGGCAAAGTGTGACCATAATAGTATTCGCTGGAAAAGCTGGAAGCTGGATTAGAAGAGTGTCTCCAGTGGAGATGCGTGATGGCGGCACAGTGGGTGTGCTGGGGGAGGATGAATTTCCTTTGGTGCAGGCTCTGGCCACAGTAGCTCAGATCTGCAGATAATCCTCTCTGGAATTTTTAAAGGAGACCTGCAAAAGGAAATGCAGGCATGGGTTTGAGCTCTCATTTCGGCTTCTCTGTGATGGAGAACTCAAGGCACCGCTGGGTCGGGCCTTCTCTGCTTAGCTGGAGAAAAGGCAAGGCTCACAAGGCAAAGGGAGTGAATATAGGATGAATTGTGATGGGAAGTGATTTTTATTCAGACTGGTTTAACACCAATAAAACTAGAACACTTGCGAGCAAAGCTCTCTTTGTTAAAGCTTATACAAATAGGGGCTGAGAACTCACCCACTACATACATCCCAGGGCTGGTCTACATGGGGAAGGTTTAGCAGTTCTGTCCAGATAGTTCGAATGTCTTCCCAGAAAATCGCTAAAGGTCCTTCTCATGCTGGAATAAAAATGCCTACCCAGGGGCTCTACCAGTGGACCTGGTTCAATGTAAAGTCGCACCTTATCTTGTAGGAGCCAGGCCATCCTCCAGTAGAAAGGGAAGACAATGGGGGAGGAATAGCTCAGTGGTTTATGCATTGGCCTGCTAAACCCAGAGTTGTGAGTTCAATCCTTGAGGGGGCCATTTAGGGAAAAAAATCTATCTGGGGATTGGTCCTGCTTTGAGCAGGGGGTTGGATTAGATGACCTCCTAAGGTCCTTTCCAACCCTGATATTTGATGAAGACTTGACAGTGCTGATATTTCGGGGGGGGACACAAGCAGATATATTTAAAAACCCTTTCTGACCTCCTGTCTTTCCTCTTTTGTCAGACACAAATCCTGGTGAAAGGGGCTGTCTGTGTGCAGGGCCGCCAAGAGTGGGTTTCGGCCCCAGTGAAAAAAAAATTTCTGACCCCCCCCCCCACCAAGGGCGGACCAGCTAAACAGGGCCAACAACGGGGGGAAGCTGGGGAAGCCGGGCCCCGGGCCCCCTTCCAAACCGCCAGGCCCCAGTAATTTGTACCGGCTTCCCCCCCTCTTGTCGGCACTGTCTGTGTGCCAATGGAAATGGAGCTTCTACTTTGCACTGTGAGAGAGGCAGCTGTGAGCATTAACAGAAAATGTGAACAAATTGTCCTCAGTGCGCCCAGGAAATAACCCCATCTCCGTGTCCTAGCTGGCCCACCCTCCTCGCTCCTTGAGAATAGCTGTCTAAATGTCCCTTCTTGGGGTGCTTGCATGGCAGCTCCCTGTGGGGGGAAATCTAGGCTTTTCTCCTTTCTTCCCCTCCTGCTGATTGTCTCTCCCCTCCCTCTGTTGCAGGGCTTCTCTGCACACACAAGTTTCACTGGTTTAGCCACAGCCAAACTAGGTTTAAACTGCTCTAGGTTGTCCGCACATAACACTGCACTGGCTTGACTAACTCAGTGTAACATCATCCCTTTAGTTAAACTGGTGCCCTTTGGTGTGTAGACCCAGCCACAGCATCATCTTAATGTAGCACATGAATGCAAGCAGCGTGCTGTGCTAGCAAAGCAGAGGCAAAGATGCTCCAGTAGGTTTCCTACGTTATTTTTTCCACTGGCTTCTCTTTTGGCCAGGAGCATGCAGATGGGGGTAGGGAGGCAGCATCTGTGTCTGAATTGCAAGTGTGTGAGACAAGTGGTAGAGTCCCCTGCTGCGGGAGCTGGAACCACTGTTGGGACTCTACTGTTGGTTCATGCACCCTTTGGCTTCTCTGAATGGGAACCTGGAGTACCTACCTGCTTAGTGCACTGGGCTCGAGTACCAGCCACCTGCATGCTGCCCACGCAAAGCCTGTTTGTTTTGTCTAAAAGCAGCATCCCAGGAAGAAAGGGCAAAAATCGTGCTTTAATTTAATTGCATTGAAGGAGGCTGAGTGGGCTCCTTGCCAATAGAGGCTAACGTTTTTGCTAAAATCTGTAATTGCCTGTGAGAACGGCAAGGGTGTGGTGAGCACACAACAGGGGCTCTTGCCACGCCTGACCCTGCAAATATTAGAAGATCCGAAAATCCGTTGGCACTAGTGCTTTCTCTCATGCGCTGGGGGTTGTTAGCAGCCAGGTTCTGTTGCAGGGTCTGGCTAGAGGGGTAATCCAGCTCCCTCGGGACAGGAGCGCACAGGATCCTTGCACAGTCAATGGGGAACTACTCCCAGACAGAGCTCTTTCTGATCCGCTGTTGTTTTACTGGATAATATATTTTAAAGGGGACCTGGCAGACTCAATGTAAGGAATGGAACCTGAGCCTTTCACCTCCAGGGCTTTGGTTTTAAGCTGGCCCTAAGTTGGGGAACTGACTGATTTACACGAGCCCAGGGCTGGGATCCTGAATCTTTTACCTTTAGGGTACTAGTTCCAATCCACCTCAGCTCAACAGTGCTGGAAAGAAGTTGCTGTCTGGATGTTTGAGTTCAGCGTCAAATGAGTTTGGGGGGGGGTCACAGTCCAGTTCCTGGTGGGACAGGTCTGCATATTGCACCTAGCACTACTTGTGGGCATGGGTATTGTCAACAGAGGAAGCAATTGCAGATGAGCCAGTGGAGATTGGCATGCCGCTCTCAGCCCTAGAGATTTTCCCGCAAGCCAGCAAGCTCACCCCCACCCTTGCCCTACTGCTGCTGCCCCTGGCTTATGGAAGAGCAGTGGTTTCCATTCTACGGGGCTGTCATTCTCCCACTTTGAAGAGCATTAGAATCCACAGCATTCTTTGGAGGGGAGGGGTTAGGGAAGGTGGAGGAATTGTCTTAAATACAGTAACCAACACTCAGAACTCCTCTCCCCAGAGTGACTGACCTGGGACCTGAATTAACATGGAAGGGGTCCAGCTGGGGCCACTGCAGACTATGTAAGGAGCTACACACTATGAAGAGGGTCAGCATAAAGGGGATAAGTTGCTCAGAAAGACTGTCATAGAATTATTGAATATTAGGGTTGGAAGAGACCTCAGGAGATCATCTAGTCCAATCCCCTGCTCAAAGCAGGACCAACACCAACTAAATCATCCCAGCCAAGGCTTTGTCAAGCCGGGCCTTAAAAACCTCTAAGGATGGAGATTCCACCACCTCCCTAAGTAACCCATTCCAGTACTTCACCACCCTCCTAGTGAAATAGTGTTTCCTAATATCCAACCTACATCTCCCCTCCTGCAACTTGAGACCATTGCTTCTTGTTCTGTCATCTGCCACAACTGAGAACAGCCTAGCTCCATCCTCTTTGGGACCCCCTTTCAGGTAGTTGAAGGCTGCTATCAAATGCCCCCTCACTCTTCTCTTCTGCAGACTAAATAAGCCCAGTTCCCTCAGCCTCTCCTCATAAGTCATGTGCCCCAGCCCCCTAATCATTTTCATTGCCCTCCACTGGACTCTCCAATTTGTCCACATCCCTTCTGTAGTGGGAGGACCAAAACTGGATGCAATACTCCAGATGTGGCCTCACCAGTGCCGAATAGAGGGGAATAATCACTTCCCTCGATCTGCTGGCAATGCTCCTACTAATACAGCCCAATATGCCGTTGGCCTTCTTGGCAACAAGGGCACACTGCTGATTCATATCCAGCTTCTTATCCACTGTGATCCTCAGGTCCTTTTCTGCAGAACTGCTGCTTAGCCAGTTGGTCCTCAGCCTGTAGCAGTGCCTGGGATTCTTCCTTCCTAAGTGGGGGACTCTGCACTTGTCCTTTTTGAACCTCATCAGATTTCTTTTGGTCCAATCCTCCAATTTGTCTAGGTCACTCTGGACCCTATTCCTACCCTCCAGCGTATCTACCTCTCCCCCCAGCTTAGTGTCATCTGCGAGCTTGCTGAGGGTGCAATTAATCCCAACATCCAGATCATTGATAAAGATGTTGAACAAAACTGGCCCCAGGACCGACCGTTGGGGCACTCCGCTTGATACCGGCTGCCAACTAGACATTGAGCCGTTGATCACTACCCGATCACTGTCCCCTGGTTGACAGGTCACTACTCACTGGCTGCCCATCCATTTCAGACCTACTGGGGGCTGTGCGTAGTGTGGACTCAGGCCTTGTCTATACTACAAAGCTTTGTTGGCAAAATTTATGTCGCTTTAATTAAAGTGCTTTAATTAAAACTGCTATTACATGTCCACACTAGCTCCTTGTGTTGGCAGAGTGCATCCACACTAACAGTTCTTGCATTGACACAGAGGGCAGAGCTCTGTGGGTAGCTATCCCACTGTGCAACTGGTTGCAGGGTGCTTTGGGAAGGGTTTGCAATGCCTCATGGGGCAGGTACAGCGTCACATAATGCAGTTTTCTCAAACCCATCTTCCAGCGGCATCCTAGGAGATTGTCAGCTGATTTTTCAACTAAGTGTGCTGGGGGAGGGAGCAGGGCTGCCAGGTGGTCGTTGATACATACCTTTAGAGCAGGGGTCGGCAACCTTTGGGAAGTGGTGTGCCAAGTCTTCATTCATTTAAGATTTCACGTGTCAGTAAAAGGTTTTGCGTGCCAGACTGGCAGCGCGGGCGGCAGACAGAACCCCAGACCGGCGGCGGGGACCCTGGCTGGCAAGGGGCCGGCAGCCAGGACCCCGGCTGGCAGCAGCGTGCCACCAAAAATCAGCCCGTGTGCCGCCTTTGGCATGCGTGCCACAGGTTGCCGACCCCTGCTTTAGAGAGAGAGGAGAGTGGCGTGTCTGGGGCGGAGGAGGCAGCAGGCCTATCCTGCGGCCGGGGGAGAGGGACACTCCCCCCCCCCACATCAGCCCCTGGCTCTGCTGGGCACAGCAGTCTCTCCCCAAGCACAAGCAGCCCGCTCTGCCTGCCTATGGTTCTGTGATTCCCTCCGAGAGCAGCTCTGTGAGCTCTCCGTGCTGAGGAGTGTCAAAGCAGCGCAGGGGGGGAGGGATAGCTCAGTGGTTTGAGCGTTGGCCTGCTAAACCCAGGGTTGTGAGTTCAATCCTTGAGGGCACCAGCTAGGGCTCTGGGGCAAAAAAAATAGTTGGGGATTGGTTCTGCTTTGAGCAGGGGGTTGGACTAGATGACCTCCTGAGGTCCCTTCCAACTTTGGTATTCTATGATTCTAGCAGTTCCCCGCTCCCTCCTGGCAGCCGCAGTCTGCCCGTGTTCCTAGTGCAGGGGCAGAACAGGAGCATTCCACATGAATGATTTGCTCTTTGTTCCCCAAATGAGGCAGCACGCTCAGCTGTCAGATACTGCCCCAGAGCTTTGAAAGGGGAGGGGCGCCTGCCCGCAGAGCAGCAGAGATCAAACCAGTGAGCAGAGCAGCCATGGGAGGCATTGTGGGATACTGGTGGAAGCCAATTCTGTAGACAAAACAAGCAGCAGTGTCTACACTGATGCTTTGTCCTTTAACTTTGCTGCAAAAAGCTTTATGCCTCTTGTTGAGGTGGTTTTATTTTTTCGGCAAAACAGCAGAGTTTTGCCGCCAAAAGTCGCTTTGTAGTGTGTGTACGCCTCCCCTGGTTAGTCGGCAAAAGGCAGCTTTTGCCAACAAAACTTTGTAGTGTTGACAAAGCCACAGTTGGCGGGGCATTCTCAATAGACATCCCCCAGTCATACAGTTCCTTGCTGTCTGAGACTGTGTCCCTTCACCATTGTGGCACAATGTGAGACTCCTCCCTCCCCCTGCTCAGACCTTTGTGCTATAACAGTGGCTGCAGAATCGTCAGATAGAGGCACTGAGATGGACTCCACTGTGTAAAACCAGGGGGGCTGGGAAGGGCTGCTTCTATTTTTGGGTGGATATGATGCTATTCAGAACCATATGCAAGGCCCTGGGCTGGGCTCGTTGATGGGCACAGGTAGATGATGGAGATGGACATGAGTGTCTGGTATAGCATCACTGCCCTGTGGTGGGGAGTGTTTGCAGGTATTCAGTAGGATTCGGTGGCCCCTAGGTGGTGTGGCTTTGTCTAACGTTGCATCTCTAGCAAGCCAGCTGGGATTCCATGGTCAGTCCCTTGACCTTGTTACGACATGGCTAGAAAGCATCGTGTGGCTGGGACCCAGCGACTATTCCAGGCTGTGGATGAATCCTGTTGCCAGCAGATGGGAGAGCACCACCCCAGTGACTTGACTAGAACACTGGTTCTCAACCAGGGATACGTGTACCCCTGGGGGTACACAGAGGTCTTCCAGGGGGTACATCAAGTCATCTAGATATTTGCCTAGTTTTACAACAGGCTACATAAAAAGCGCTAGGGAAGTCAGTACAAACTAAAATTTCATACAGACAATGACTTGTTTATACTGCTCTATATACTGTACACCGAAATGTAAGTACCATATTTATATTCCAATTGATTTATTTTATAATTATATGGTAAAATGAGAAAGTCAGCCATTTTTCAGTACTAGTGTGTTGTGACACATTTATATTTTTATGTCTGATTTTGTAAGCAAGTAGGGAACCCAGGCTGCGGCTCTGAGGGCCTGTTATTTCTGGGAGCAGAATTCTGGTTAATTGTGGTTTTCCCGCATTGACACTGGGGGTCCGATCCTGTGAAAAGCTGCGAGTCCTCAAGTTCCAGTGAAGCCCTATGAGCCGAACTCTCCACTGCACTTCTCTTTGGACAGGTTTCTTTTCTTTCTGGGCACGAGCTGTCCGTGGCTCTAGATCAGCTCCTTTTCTGTGGCTTCTCTGTCCCTGCTTGCTGGGCTGAACTACCTGGGGCTCTGGGGTATTGCCGCATGGCTGCTCTCCGCGCTCACACACACCCTGCCACACCCCTCGGTTCCTTCTCCAGGGTTGGTTTTGCTATTGGTCACACCTGTTCTGTTTTACTTATCTGCACTCCACTCTGTGTGTGACTCCTGCAAGGGCCTGGCTCCAAAGCTCCCTCCCTGAAGATTACGTACATCGGCCTGGCTTCGCTCAGCCCCAGCTGTGCATAGGGTGCGTGGCTCATCAGATACCCATCCCAGTGCATTCAGAAGAATGAGATGCAACAGGGGCATGGGTTCCCACAGGAAGACTGCAGGGGGTGGCCTTCTGAGTGGATCCTCCAGAAGAGCTGAGAATAGCACCCAAGAGTCCTGTCTTCCAACCGCAGCTGCCTGTTCTTTTGGTGTTCAACGATCCCTAGCTGCCTGCCGACTCTCCTTTCTCCTAGAAGTGCTGGGCTGTGGATTGCCCTGCTGCACCTCTGCCCTTCCGCTCTTGGCTTGTGGCTGTCAACTTCACTGGTTGAACCTGACTGGTTAAGAGCTAGAAAGACCTCTGACATGCTGAAAACAGCCCCAGACAGTGTGAGCCATGCAGCCCACTGGTGAGCTGAGCCCTCTCAATGGGCCCCCTTTCGCTGAAGATGAATGAGTCTTTAATCCTTCGCAGTATCCACTTGCTTTCAAGGGCTCTTCCCCTTGCACAGAGCTGGCACTGCATGTGGGTCAGAGGCTCAGAATAGCCCCACACACCCCATAACCATGCCTAATGAAGGAACTACTGCGATGCTGCATGGCTGCCTTGTGGTGGCAGCTTCCAAAGACTGAGGACTGGCAATTCCATGCCTGGCTCAGGTCTTCTCCGTGCTGCGGATTGGTCCCAATTCCATTAATCTGTGGCCTGCAGCCAACATAGATGTGCAAGTGCAGACCATCAGGCAAAGCCGTGCATTACCCCAGCTGCCTCTCAAGGGTCCAGACACAGGAGATGCTGTGTGACAAAGACCCACAATGAGGGACACCAACAAATTATTCATGCAGGAAACTGAAAATGCTATGGGCTTCCTTCCTCTGGCATAAATAGCTCTCTCGCGCCAGCGCCTGAGTCTGCGCTGGGTGTTAGTCTGTCTGAGTTCTGTGTTGCCTCCGAGCTAATGTTGATTACTATCTGTTGGGACTAACATGAGGGATTCCCTTGAAATGGGGACTATCAAAGAGGCACATGCCTGGGGTTTTCAGCCGGGGTAGGCACCACCAGTGTAAGTCACTCCTCTCCTTGAGGATGGAAAATAGAAGCACAACTTCAAGCCTGGAACCGTCAGATGCTAAAACCCCCTCCCGGGGTGGGGGAGGGGCGTAGCACCCACAGCCTTAGCTCTCCTGTGAGACTGACAGCTTGGCCAAGGCTGGTCAGCTTAGCATGGGGAGCCTTGTGCATTTGAAGGGTTTCAGAGGGAGAGAGGGGAGGTGCACAGAGGGCATTGGCTAGCTCTGCTTGAAGTTCTATGCTTGTTGGGGCCCAGTGTCTCAACAGTGAGACTCCAAATGACACGATGGCACTGTGCCTTCTAGATGGAGCCAAGAAGATGCAAGGGTGTCATCCTGCTCCTGTTCACATAATTCCCATTCACTTCACTGGGAGAAAGATTTGGCCCCAGAGGAGTTATGGTCATGAATACTATAGTGAAGCTGCTAAACTGAGGATGGTCGGTTCCAGCCTGGTGCAGAGCCTGCACAGGGCTTGGGGTTCGGCTTCCAGGGAAAGTTAGGAGGTTCCGAAAACATTGGCCTGAGGCTCGGGTTACCGTATTTAAACCTTAAAAAAGGAGGACACTCCACGGGGCCCTGGCCCCGCCCCTTCCCCGTCCCCACCCCAACTCCGCCCGCCTCCGCCCCCTCCCCATAGCGCCCCGCATTCCCCCCCCTCCCTCCCAGCCACGCGAAGCTGCCTGAGCGCTACCGGCTTCACGGTTTGCCGGGCAGCCTCCAGACCCTGCGCCCCCGGCTGGGCGCTTCCCCTCCCGGGCTCCGGCGGCACTGGGGAAGTGCCTGCCCGGGGGCACAGGGTCTGGAGATCTGGGGGCTGCCTGGCAAACCCTGAAGCCGGTAGCGCTGGGACAGCTCGGCTCTTCAGCTCCACAGAGCTGAGGTGTCTGGGGGGAGCAGCCGCCGCCGCAGCGGGGAATCCGCCTGCAGCTCGCAGCCTGCCGGAGCCAAGGTAAGCAGGGGACTGGGGGCGGGGAGGAGTATTTTCCCGGACATGTTCGGCTTTTTGGCAATTCCCCCCGGACGGGGATTTGAGTACCAAAAAGCCGGACATGTCCGGGAAAAACTGGACGTATGGTAACCCTACCTGAGGCTGGGGATGCTCAAGTTTGCCTGGTTGAGCCCAAGTTTCTGTACAGCTGGGTGCGCCCAAAACAGTGTCTAGGGGTCAGATTTGCACCTGCTCAGAGCCCACAATAGGAGTCAGATTTCCTAAGGTGCTTGAAACCCAGTGCTCTTTGGAAAATCTGGCCTTTTATTTCAGCACCTGAAGGAAAGCTGAGCTCTTCTGCAAGTCTGTCCCCAAATTTGCAAAGGTTGGAACCAGTGTGGGTATGCGACATCTCTGCCCACACTGATCTGAATGGAGTGGGTCAGTAAGACCCCTGCTACTGCAACATCTGGAGGGGTCATTAACGCAGCAGAGAAATCCCGTTGCTGGTGGGTTGGAATTTGTCTGGTTAATGTAAGATAGTCTTTAAGGTGCCACTGGATTCCTCACTAACAGATTTATTTGGGCATAAGCTTTCGTGGGTAAAAAAACCCACTTCTTCAGATGCATGGAGTGAAAATTACAGATGCAGGCCTGTATTTATGTATTTATGTATATCTGTATTTATGCCTGCATCTGTAATTTTCACTCCATGCATCTGAAGAAGTGGGGG
>NW_020665097.1:1847526-1855996 GCF_002925995.2 Terrapene triunguis
CATCCCTGCCTCCCGTTCTTCCCTCCCAATGCTGCTAACTTGCCCTGCTCCCATTTGTTGCCAGTGTCTGCGGGGGCGCAAGGCAACCCTGGAGGAGCTGCAGTCAGTGCACACTGAGCGCCACGTCTTCCTCTACGGCACCAATCCCCTCAATCGCCTCAAACTGGACAACGGGAAACTGGCAGGTAGGAGACAGGGCCACCCCTCCCCCCGCAGAGGCCAGCAAGCTGCCTCCTGGGGACACTGGTGGCCCCACTGCCCCGGAGACGTAGCCATCTGGGGGCTGTCCCTGGGTCACACACTCCGGGCACTGGGCAACTTTAGCCCCATCCTCTCTGTTTCTCTGCACTGGACCCCAACCCTCCCCCACAAGCACTGATCCGTAGAGCCCCCTAATGCGCTCTGCTCTCTGTTTAGGGGCTAAGGGCCAGGTCACAGAGGGAGCTGCTGGGAGTTAGGCACATTGGAAAATCTGGACCCAAGTGCAGCTGCACTAGCTGAGCAGGTTGGCTTCCTAGGCTGCAGGGAGAATGCAGGCCGCAGGGCACACCAGGGCTGGTTCTCTGCTGCCTTGCACCTTGGCATTGCGCTGGGTAAATGCCACCCCAGGTGCAGAGCTGGGGGCAGAATGTGGGGTGGACATGGCCAGGCTAAGCCCAGAGCACTGGATGAAGTCTCCATCACCCTGCGTGCCATGGCACTAGCCCCAGGGAGGTGGGGTGCTGGCTCTAGTTCATCACCGTGCCCCCATTGCAGGTAGCTTGGGGGTACTCAGCCCAAGCCAAGAGGATGTGGGATTGCAGCTGGGCCAGGATGATTCTCCTAAACTCAACTACCCTCGCCTGGCGGTGCAGCTGGAACAGGCTTCTGAGGTCCCTGGCAGGAACCCTTCATAGGAGAGGACTGGGGAGTAGCCTGATGGGGTGCCCCGACTCCTGGGGAGGGCTAGGAGCAATACCCAATGCCCCCATGACACTGCCAGACACATGCAGCTGTGACAGCTGGCCCCAATCCTGCCACCAACCTCCTCTGCCCCAGCTCTCCAGACCCTCCCACTCCTGGTCTCTGCACGGCACTCAGCACCCTGCATCTTCCCTGTGTAGTACACACCCCTGCACCTTCCCAGGCGCCTGCTGCTCCGGGCTCAGTCCAGCCCTGGCCACGCACCTCCACCAGATGCTGAAAAGCAAAGCCGAACTCTCGCCAAGCAGCCAGGCCAGGTGCCTCCTGCCCCCCATATTCCCCTCCTCCCAGGTGCCTCCTGTCCCCCTCACACTCCAGGCAACTCCTACCCTCTTGCCCCCCAACCCCCAGATGCCTCCTGCCACTCATCCCCAGCCCCCAGGTACCTCTTGCCCCCCCACCCCTAGCTGCTCCTGCTGCCTGCCTGTCAACCTACAGCGCCCCCCATGCCCTCCCACCCTGGTCCCTGACAGCCTCTCTCTCTTGCAGGGATCCTGTCGCAGAGGATGTTCGTCATGCTGCCCTGTGGGGGGGTGGGGGTAAGTGTCAGGCTCTGCCTTGGGGGACTTGGGGGAGAAGACTTGCGGTGAGTGGCTCAAGGTGCTAGGCCCCTTGCGCAGGCTGGACAGAACAGGAGCCCCCCTTCCCAAGGCGAAGACAGAGGCCTCGGCTCAGGAAACCTGGGGCTCAGTCACACAGCTCCCCTGCCCTCGCCCTGTGGGTGGGAGCAGGGCCTAGCCAGCCACGCTGGCCCCAGGACTATGTGGCATCTGAGGAAGTCATGGACTCTCTGGGCATGGAATAGTGCAAGGGACCATGGTCAGCTCCAGGCAATGGGATCCCAGGGTCAGAGTGACCCCCCATCAGCTGTTCAGTGCCCCGTGACATGGCTGGGAGGGCTCCTGCCAGCCTGGAGCCCCGATCGCCAAAAGCATTTGGCTCACAGAGGCCTGGGGTGGGGGTGGGGGCAGTGCAGGAATGGTCCCAGCCCAGGCAGGTCAGGGGAGCAGGGTCAGAGGGGCAGAGCAGTATCACTGGGGGAGAGCAAACCAGCCGTCCACCTTGCCCAATGCTCCAGACACCCCTGCTGCCTCTCTCCTTTCGCAGCTTGCTGCCCTGGGTTCTGTCCATTCACTGCCCTCTCCTCTCCTCTCCTCTTCTCTCTCTGTCTCTCTCTCTTTCAGGAAGTGTCTCACTCTCTCCTCGCCTTCCCACTCCCTGCTCTGGCTCTCCTCCTCCCCTGCCCTTGCTGCTGGGCCACTGGCTCCCTCGGTCCCATCTGCTCTCTCTCCTGCTCGGCCTCCCCTCTTGCCCATCCCATCCCCCCAGGCAGAGCAGGAGAGCGAAGGCTCCTCGGCTGGACGCTGGTACCCCTGTCTGTGGGCAGAGGGGGCGTTTGAGCCGCACACATGGACTTGATCAGAAGAGACTCTGAGGTTTCCGCTCTGGCTCGGCCCATGACGTGATCCTGATCAAACCAAGATGTTTGTTTAAACAGTAAAATAAAATAAAGAAGGTAAAATGCATTTTCTCCATCCCTGCCCCAGCCCCAGGCGCAGGGGAGCCGCGCTGTGCAGAGCCCGCAATGGACTCCCCCCGCCTCTGGCCCTGCTCAGCTAAGGGCTGGGCCATGCGGGGAGCTGGTGGCCTGGAGAGCTGGCCCAGCCTGGGGACTCGACGTGCAGAGGCCTGCCCGACTGGCCTGGGAAGTGGAGTTTGGGGGTTCGGTCACTTTCGGCTGCCCTCCAAGGACTGAGATTCAGCTGTTGGCACCGAGCAGCCAGCCAGTGTGCTGCTGCCAGAGCCAGCCCACATTTCATGCTTTGGTCCCTCTGTAGAGACTCCCCCATGCCCAGCTCCGGCAGGGGCGGCCTGCCCCACTCACTGCTTTTTTATCCACTTGCTTCCAGGTGGATAGCGACACTATCTGGAACGAGTTGCACTCCTCCAACGCCGCCCGCTGGGCCGCTGGTAGCGTCACTGACCTGGCCTTCAAGGTGGCCACAAGGGAGCTCAAGGTAGGAAGAGGCCAGGAAATGAGCGCTGGCATCGTGCCAGTGTCTGGGGTGGGGACCCCTGGCCAGTCCCCTGGCTGATGGGGACTCATGGGGGTGCTCTCGCCCTCCTGTGTGGATCTCGGTGATGGCTCCAGGCCCTGGCATGTGCCCATCAGAGTCTGGGACCCTGGACAGCAAGCCCCAGGACACTTCCCTCTGGAAGCCAGAGGTACCTGGACTTCATCTGGGTGGGGCAATGGGGAGCGCTGGCAGGATCAGCGGGCTTGACTTAGTGATTAGAGGGCTCGTGCAGGCAGCCAGCTCAGAAGCAGAGGCAGCAGGGCCTGGTGCCCCCTGGAAATGACAGACTTGCCCTCTAGCTCAAGCCAAGAGAGAGATGCTCATTCAGCATGGGAGTGAATGGCAGCCTGCCCCGCCCAGCGCCAGCACCAAGAGCCCGTCCAGGAGAGGGCCACTGACAGCAGGATCTGGCACGAGAGTGCAGGGGCAGGTTTCACACCCCTGAGTGCCACGACTGGAGCCACTCGGGGTCTAATGTTGGCGTGCTCCATGCAGGGGCCCCAGGGCTGAGGAAGAGTCTCCTGGGCTGTGGGGCCAGGCAAGTCCAGGCACTTCTGCGTGTGGGTGAGAGGGTCACCTTGGGGTCCTCCAGACTGCGTTGGGGTTGGACAAAGCACCCCCTGATACCCTCAGGGCAAGTCTGGCCTGTGCCCCGGGGGTGGGGGCAGAGGTGGGCAATAACGGCCCCACAATCACGTTCTTTGTCTTGCCCCCAGAACGGTTTTGCTGTGGTGCGACCCCCAGGACACCATGCGGACCCTTCCACAGCCATGTAAGAGCCATCATCTGCCTCCTGACCCTGTCTGCTTCCCGCCCGAGGAGTCTGGGCCAGGCCAGCTCACTGCCAGGCTCCTCCCATCAGGAGTAGGCTGGAAAGGACACGGATCCCATGTGCTGTAGTAGCTAGTCATACAGGCCAGGAGCAGCTCAGGCTGGGAGTCCCCGCTGAGCTACCAGCCTCCAACCTTGGCTCCCCATTGTGCAGAGTGGGACTGACCAGCAGTGGGCAGGGGGGAGGGGAGAACCCACCCCATGGAGGCAGTGACGGGAGGGGAAAACCCACCCCGCCAAGAGGGCAGTGGTTGGAGGGGGAGAATCCACTCCGTCCAGAGGGCAGTGGGTGGAGTGGGGAGAACCCACCCGTCTGGAGGGGCGGGAGAACCCTCATGCACGGGCAGGGTAGTGGCTGTCTCGGAGGATGCAGTGGCTGCTTGGGGAGGGTGCCTAGGCACTGACCAGCTCCTACTCTTCCCTCCTTGCAGGGGTTTCTGCTTTTTCAACTCAGTGGCAATCGCTGCTAAGCAGCTGCAGCAGAAGGGGAAGCTCAGCAAGATCCTCATTGTGGACTGGGTGAGTCTCGTCCAGCCCCACTGGCCCCCCGCTTTCTCCCCACTCTGTCCTCTCCTCAGGCTGGAGCTGTTCTCGATGGTTCCTCCCAGCTAGCTAGCTCCGGGCAGAGCCCAGTCCGCTGTATGTGATGCAACAAGCCACATGTCCCCAGTGATCTGTATGTACACTGATCGTACAGCGTTGTCCTGCCTTCGAGGCCAGTGGCTTTGCAGATAGGGGTTGTGGGCTGGGGTTGAGTGGGTGGGTTAGTAGGCAGCCGCGGGTCAGGGTTGAGAGGCACTGGCAGAGCTAAGTGGGTGGGTTAGGAGGGGGCTGTGGATCAGGATTGAGGGGCACCGGCAGAGCTGTGGGTGGGGTGGGTTAGCAGGGGGCTGCAAGTTGGGATTGAGGGGTACTGGCAGAGCTGTGTGAGTGGGTGTGGCAGGATCCCCAGGGTGCAACCTGGAAATAGGGTACCACTGTGCCCCCTTAACTCTCCAGCCCGAGCTGTCTCACACAATGCTTTGCTAGTGACAAGCAGCAAACTCTTCCAGGCGCTGTTATCACTCAGCATAACAGCACGTGGAGCCCCTCACCCAGCTAGATTGCATGAAGGCACCCAAAGCCACTCATGAATTACACAGAGAAATGCACCAGCTAATTCCCCCCAGATCCCCAGCCTTACACCCCAGAACTGTACCGTCCTGCCCTGGTCAGAAGCCTCAATGTGCAAAGGACATGTACCAGCTTTTGTAAACTGAGCTGGGATTTCCCAAGCACTTCAAGCAAAATACACTGTTTTAGGTAAAGTATAAAACAGTTTTATTAACTACAGAAAGCTAGATTTTAAGTGATTATTAGTGACAGGCATAAAAGGTCAGAGATAGTTACCAAAGGAAATAAAAGATAAGCGCACAGTCTAAATCTGAAACCTTATTACACTAGGCAGTATTTAGATCAAGCAATTTTCTCACCCCACTGGATGTTACAGTTTTTAATACACAGGCCTCTCCCTTAAGCCTGGACCAGTCTCCTCAGCTGAAGTCTTCATCTTCTCAGTGTTCTTGATGCTTCCAGTGTAGATGGGGAAGGAGAAAGGCCAAAGCCTGGTGCCACTGTCCCCTATTTTATATCCTTAGTCCATCTGCCTAGAAGACACTTGGCAGAGGTCTGGGCAGTCCCTGTGCTGCCTGGACTCTTCTGGGCTCCTGACTCTAGGGCCATCCCATGGACAGAGGGTGAGGAGCTCGCTCACAGCCTCTCTCTCACACAGGATGTTCACCATGGCAACGGCACCCAGCAAGTGTTCTACAAAGACCCAGACATTCTCTACATTTCGTTACATCGCCATGACGATGGCAACTTCTTCCCCGGCAGTGGGGCAGCTGACGAGGTGAGAGCATTAGCCTCTGAGCCCTTCCCAGGTTACCTCAGCTCTGCATCCTCTGGGAGACATGGGAATGGGGGCAGCAGGCGAGGGGCAGGGCATGGGGGTGCCCAAGCTGGAGCGTGGCAGGAGAAGAGCTAGCCAGATGCCCTGTTGAATGGATTCACTCTGACCCCTTTTGCACTCCTTTCTTGTGAGCACTTGTGCATCACGCATGGCTCACGTGGACGACTGCCGAGAGCCAGTGTTGCACTCGTGCTCCCGGCCAGGTGGAGCCTGTCAAGTTTGCGGCAGGTCTGCGCTCTAGAGCCAGGAGCCCACACCTGGAGACGAATGGTGGCAAAAGGGACGTTCAGAGAAAAGCTCCAGGAACCGTCCCAGCCCTGGCAACCCTGTGTGAGGTCGAGGGGCTGAAGGAGTGGCAGATCCTTAGCTTAACAGAGAGCAGGGAAGAATCGACCCAGGCCTGAAAGCATGCACATGGGGAGGAGATTTCGGAGAGCAGGGAGCTCTTTAATCTTGCAGACAAAGGCTGAATGAAATCCAATGGCTGGAGCTGAAGCCAGGCAAATTCAGACTGGAAATAGGGTGTGAATGTTTAAGCAGGGGTGGGGGGGGCAGTTAGCCATCGGAACATCTCCCCTAGGGATGGGGAGAGTTCTCCATTGCTCGGAGTCTGGCTGTCACTTTCTACAAGATCTGTTCTGGCTCAACCAGATGTATTGGGCCAGAGGCAGGACACCCTTGGTGGATCCCATGGGCTGGGCATGCGATGCAGGGGCTCAGACCAGATGGTGATGATGGTCCCTTCTGGTCTTAAACTCTAGGAAATCGGGTGAGCACAGGGTGACCACAGCAGGGCCAGGGGAGCTGGGGTTGGTCCTGTGTAGGGTAGGAAGCTGGGGGAGGTTGGAGCGGTCCCTGGGGTCACCAGGGGAAGGTCAGGTGGAGATGGGGGCAGAAATTGGGGAAGCTTGGACAAGAGATGGGCAGAGGGGAAGTTTGGTAAAGTCTTGGGTTGATTGGGGAAGCTTGGGCAGGGCCACATGGCTCCTGTTGGTTGGGGAGGCTGGGTGGGGTCTGATCAGAGGAGGCTGGCCAGGGTGAGGGAGGCTGAGCAGGTCTGTACTGCTTTGCTCACTCGAGAGCACCCGGCACCTCTCTGCTGTCCTTGGCTGAGCTCTGCTTAGCTTCTGCGGTAAAGAATTCCCCAGGCCACCCCTCCCCAGGGCTGGGTGCTCTGCACAGCTTGCCCAAGGCCATCCTGCCCCCAACCCCCAGGGCTCTATGCTCTGCGCAGCTCCCCCAAGGCTGTCCGGCCCCCCCAAGGGCTGTGTGCTCTGCAAAGCCCCCAAGGCTGTGCTGCCCCTGACCTCAGGGCCGGGTACTCTGCACAGCTCCCCCAAGGAGCCGTGTTCTCCCTGCAGTGCGCTGGAGGCCAGCCTGGCTCGGGGAGCCTGGCTGAGGAGGGGGAAAGGCAGAACACAGATACCGTCCAGTCCCTCATCCTTTACAATGTACTTTCGAGGGGCTTTGTGCTGAGCGGTGAGGCAGGCCGAGCTCCCGTCCCTCGTCCAGGGGGATGGCAGAGCTGCTGAGGGCGGTTTATGATGCTTAGCCAGTAGCTGTGGTTACTAAGCACATTATGAGCTGTTTTCTCCTCCATGTCTTCCTGCCTATGCCGGGCCCACGGTGTCACGTGGCAGCTGCTGATGGTGTTTGTCCCAGGAATGAGTGTCAGCTCCTCCCTCCGAACACACCCAGCTGTGCAGGACAAGGCCTGGGGGGCTCCCCGTCTGGCTGAGAACACCATTTCAGCAGCAGACTGCACTGAGATCCACCACCGCCATCATGTCCATCAAGTCACCCCCCCCCCTCACTGCCAGCCTCACCTTGTGCAGCCATCGCACAGGTGCAGAGCAACCCTGACTTGGGCCCCTGGGGCTTCCCCTGCAGGAATCCCACTGGGGATTATTATTTTAGGGATGTCAAGGCCTTGATGCACCGTTCTGACTGCCCCATCTCAGCTCCAGCACCTCCCAGGCCAGAGGTTCCGCACAGTGACTCCTGCCCCCCAACCCAGATCTCGCCTTCGAGCCAGCCTCAGTTGACAGGCTGTGAGGGACGGACAAATCCCCCACGCCCCTGGGGAATCAATTCCAACGGTTAATTCTAAACATCCCGTAGACGAGCTTCGGCGGGCGGCAGGATTCCCCTCCACTTCCTGTCCCATACAGTCCCCAAGCGCTGCTGAGCCCAGGTAAAGCAGCTGTCATGCAGTGGAGAGTGTGCAAAGCACAAGGGGTGACATGCCATAGGGAAACACCACAACTCCTTACTGCGCATCAAGGGCTCTGCTTTGACAATTCCTCTGAGGTGGAGCCATTGCCCTGGGCTGGAACCAGAGCCCAGGGACCAGCTGTGGACTACGTGGGTCTCCAATCTGGCATCGCTGTAGCCGATCCTGGCTGGGGAGCGTGTAGCTAAGAGCTTCCCTGGCGTGGCACGGCGGGCCCTGCCATGGAACACCATGCCCTCTGCTGCAGCGCTCTTCCTTTCTGTCTTCCAGGTTGGCTCTGGCGCTGGCGAGGGATTTAATGTCAATGTGGCTTGGACTGGTGGGCTCGACCCACCCATGGGGGATCCGGAGTACTTGGCGGCTTTCAGGTAGCCTTCCTTTGGGTGGCTCTGTTCCGAGCCACGCCTCCCCCCC
>NW_020665097.1:1856006-1864957 GCF_002925995.2 Terrapene triunguis
AGCCGCACCCCTCCCCATCTGTCCCCAGCCGCGCCCCTCCCTGGCTGTCTTCAGTCATGCTCCTCCCCTTCTGTCCTCAGCCACCCCCCTCCCGTTCTGTGCCCAGCCGCACCCCTCACCATCTCTATTCCAACGCCTCCCTCCCTGGCTGTCCCCAGCCACGTCCCTCCCCATCTGTACCCCAACGCCCCCCTCCCCTTCTGTCCCCAACCACGCCCCTCCCTGGCTGTCCCCAGCCCTTCCCCCACCCCTTCTGTCCCCAGCTGCGCCCCTCCCTGGCTGTCCCTAGCCGCACCTCCCCATCTCTTCCCAGCCGCGCCCCTCCCTGGCTGTCTTCAGCCATGCCCCTCCCCTTCTGTCCCCAGCCGTGCCCCTCCCCATCTCTACCCCAACGCCCCCCTCCCCTTCTGTCCCCAGTCGCACCCCTCCCTGTCTCTTCCCAGCCACCCCCCTCCCCTTCTGTCCCCAGCTGCACCCCTCCCCATCTCTACTCCAACGCCTCCCTCCCTGGTTGTCCCCAGCTGCACCCCTCCCCATCTCTACCCCAAAGCCCCCCTTCCCTTTTGTCCCCAGCCGTGTCCCATCCCAACTGTCCCGAGCCATGCCCATGGGGAAGGCTAGCCCCCAGCCCCCTTCCTCCCCTCCCGCCCCCCCGCTGGAGCCCAGAGTCCCCCCACCCCAGCCCTAGCCCTGGAGCACCAGACAGGCAGGAAGTGCTAGGTGGGTGGGCAGCGTGGCTTGGGCACAGGTCCCCCCGCAGTCCTGCTGGGGTTTGGCAGGGCTTGGGGTTCCATCCAGAGGCAGCTGGTCACATGGCTTCCTGGGGCTCCTCACAGTCCTACTAGGAGCACTGCAGGGGAATGAGGCGTGGGGGGCATTGGTGTGAAGCACATCAGCCCAGGGGCTTCAGCGACCCCGTGCACAGCACAGTTGGGTATTGGGTTACTGTTAGGCCAGGATCGCAGCCAGGACTCTGAGCCAGTCCCTCTGCAGACTGGGGCGAGCCCATGCCAGCCCAGGCTGCTGCTGGCATTCTCTGCATGGCACCCAGTAGCTGCCCGCGGGCAGGGGCAGCATTGGCTGCTCCCACAGGGGATGGTTAGTGACTCCCTTGGGAATCCTGCCTCTTGGGAGGACCTTGGGAGCAGCCCAAATCAGGGAGGTTTGGGTGGCCCCAAAGGGGGCAGCCCAATGCAGGAGTGGGTCTGAAGGGGCAGCCCAAAGTAGGGCGGGGGGTTGGAAAGATGCAACCCCATCCACTTGGGAAGATGCACAGATCCCCTGTGTCAGGGGGAGACAACAGGGGGCCACCCTTGCTGGAACAGCCCCTCTCCCTGACCTGGCCCAGGGCGTTAAGGAGCTATGTTGGCTCAGCTAAGCACCAGCTGGGAGCTGCAGGCGCTGTGTGAGCCAGCCCAGCGCACATGGCCATGGCTCATGGCAGTCATCCCCTCTGCTCCCACACCCGTGCTTTGAAAAGACTATAAATAGCTCTCTGTTTACACAGCAATGTGATCTCCACTCACTCCCAGGCCTCCTAGCCTCGCCAGTGCTGGAGTCAGCCCACCCATGGGCCGCTCAACGCTTCTGCCCAATGTGCTGTCCACAGACCTGCCTAGGTCTTGCCCTGCTTTGTCCAGGACCTCCTCCTTCCCAGAGCCCTAGGGCAGCCATGTCTCCTACTGCAGCTGGGCTGAAAGGGGAAGAGAGTCTGATCCAGCCCCAGAGTGCCTGTGAGCAGCAGCAGCCCCTCTGAGAGGCTGCATTTCCAGGGAGCCCACGGAATATCCTGCCCTTTGAACCAACACCCTGGTCACTTCCCTTTTGTTCCCCACCTGCCTGCAGCTGAAACTGGCTCCTGGCTTCGCTTGCTGTCCCCAGGAGCATGGCCTTAGGCTCCCAGCTGGGATCTGCTGGAGAGGGGCCAGCGCACAGACCCAGGGAATCTGGCCATGCTGGAGCTGCTCCTTTGAACGGACATTGTCTGTGTCTGGGATCCAGTATTCCCGTGGTTTGCTCTCTATCCCTGTGGGATGTGCAGTGTCTGGCTGTGCTGTCCATAGTATATGTCTGTCTGTCTCTCTGTTAGAGGCATAGGCCCTTTAGGAGGAAGCCAGGATCCATGTGGATTTGTGCTCTGGGATGTACATGCGGGACCCTCAGCCCCCAGCCCCCATTATTGACAAGGGGGCTGTGTGACCTTCATGCACCAACTAACCCAGACATTCTCTTCAGTGTCGCTCAGTAGGCCTCAGCCTTTTCTTCCCGAAACACCTCTTCCTTCCCCACCTCCAGCCCTGGCCATATGTTTCCTCGCTTCCTTTCCTGGCGCAGATCCCAATTTCCTCCCTCTCCCTCCACCATCAGCGGCAAGTGCCCACTCCATTCACAGCCCACCTGATAAAATGATCAGCAACAACTAGTTAGCCGTGACATATTACGTGTAATCATTACTCTTCAGAGTGAACACTCCATCTCTGAATGGGAAAGAGTTCACACCTCCCAGAGCCATTGTTTCAGGCTGTCTGCAGGCTCCAGAAGACGTCACTGCATTGGTACACAGGTTATGTTGAGAAGGCCAGCTTCACTACCCTGAGGGCTGGAAAGCATAGATCCTGCCAAACCAGCGCATGTCACAGGGGCTCCATCGAGCAGGACAGTTCTGGCCGGTGGCCTAGAGTTTGACACCTGCTCTAGGGTACCTTCTGTGTGTTTGTCTTTGAAGTTCTAATCACAGAGTTTGTGCAGCACCTGTCACCACTGCACCGTCCCAGAGGGGCCTTTTCCTGGGGCAGAGGTGTAGGGAGAGAAGGCCGTGTGCTCGGCTGCAGTTTTGGGCAGAGGTTCGTTGTGTCGTCCAGCTCTGTGGATGCTGCTCCCCCTGCAGTTCCCTGCTAATGCCACTCTAGCTGCGTCAGTGTCCGAGCTGGGACTGGAAGCTGGGCGGCCCAGCCCCTGCCGTGTGCTCAGCCCCTGGCTGAATGTATGTTTTCTTCCCTGTCAGAACTGTCGTGATGCCGATCGCCCACGAGTTCTCCCCGGACGTGGTGCTGGTGTCTGCAGGGTTTGACGCAGCCGACGGCCACCCGCCACCGCTGGGAGGCTACAAAGTCTCTGCCAAATGTAAGGAGCTGCAGTTGATGCTTGTGCACTGGCAGGTTAGACAGCAAGCCAGGACTGGGTCTGCCCGGAACAGGACAGTTCAGGAGCTGCTACGGGAGGCCAGCAGGGGAGAAATGTGCTCCCAGTGTGGAAGCGCTCTGAGGAGGGGAGAGCTGCCCCAGGGGCTGCTCCCGTGGCCGGCACTGGCCCAGAGGGGCTCTCCACGTAGCAAAGGCCAGGGCAGGAGGGGGCTGCTCCTGGGGGGTTATGGTAATAGCAGCACAGGCCTGTGCTCTGTGATGCAGCAGCCACCCCCATTTGCTCTCTGGCACTTTGGCATTAGCCAGAGAGTCCTGAACTGAGTGGCTCAGCCCTGCTGGCTGCGTGCTCGTTAAGGCCCCTCTCAGCAGGATGGGGGAGCTGACCAGCCTCACCTGGCAGGTCAGCCTGTTGCCCCAGTCACTGGCACACATGGTCCCGGGGATACAGAGTCCCCGAGGCTGATGGTCTGGGCTGGGGTCCAATGCCAGCTGCTTGCCCCTGTCAGCCCCGCTCCTGGTAGCCAGGGCAGTCTGCAAAGCAGCCATGTGCCTGGGCATGATCAGGGTGGCTGACAGGCTGCCCCTTTGGCTTCTTCCTCCTTAGGCTTCGGCTACATGACCCGACAGCTGATGAGTCTGGCAGGAGGAGCCATCGTCCTGGCCCTGGAAGGGGGCCATGACCTCACGGCCATCTGCGATGCCTCAGAGGCCTGCGTGTCCGCCCTGCTGGGCAATGAGGTGAGGCCGCGAGCTCTGGCATGTGCTCCTCCCAACCCCAGTGGTCAGGGCAGCGGAGCTGGGAGGCAGCCCGAGCTCCCTGGCCCTGCCCCAGTGGTTGCTGCCCTGTGGAACTGGCAAGAGGCAAGTGAGGCAAATCATGGGGCTGGATCCCATGGAAGTTAGGGGAGATGCACTCGCCCACAGGTGCTGACTCCGTGGGTGCTCCGGGGCTGGAGCACCCATGGGGAAAAATTTAGCGGGTGCTAATTTCTGCACCCACCGGCAGCCAAGCTCCCCCCCCCCTCGCCTCCTTCTCCCCCCCCCACGCCATGTCCCCCCACCTCCCACCCCCCTTCTAGGCCCCCCCCCGGCCGCCTAACAGCTGTTTGGCAGCACTTAGGACTTTCCGAGGGGGGGGAGGGGGAGGAGCGGGGACATGGCGTGCTCAGGGGAGGAGGCGGAGAAGAGGAAGGGCAGGGGCGGGGACTTGGGGGAATGAGGGCGGGAAGGGGGCAGGGCTGGGGTTGGAAAAGGCGGGGGGGCGGGGACTTTGGGGAAGGGGTGGAATGGGGGTGGGGCAAAGGCAGTGCAGGGGCAGGAAGAAGTGGGACAGGGGCGGGGCCAGGGGCGGTGGGGGTCGAGCACCCACTGGGCAGAGGGGAAGTCGGCGCCTATGCGTGACTCGCCCAGCTCCTGTCCACTGGACACTGCCACACAGCAGGGTACCCCCTTTGCCCACAGCCTGCTGTCTCCTGCAGCATTGGGGGGCCCATGTGGGGGCAGGACAAGGCTGATCTGTTATGACAGGCCCTGTGGTCCCCACCAGTCTGCTCCTCTTCCATCTCCCTGAAGCAGGACACACTGTTCAGCATCCCTAAAGCCAGCCTGGTGCCTATCTAATAGGCCGGCCCCAAGTATCCCAGAACCTCCATGTAGGGCAGCAGGGCGCGGCTGCGACCCCGGCTGCCCCATAGCCCAGCGTTCCATCACAGGGCCAGCCAAAAGTTGCAGTGTGTTCCGGGCTGAGCGGGGGATTGCACAACTCTCTGCACTGAGCTCCCCTCCCGGCCGGAAGCAGCACTAACGACCTGGCTGGCGTTTGTCCCTGCAGCTGGATCCCCTCCCAGAGGAGAGCATGAGGCAGAAGCCGAACCCCAATGCCGTGCGCTCCTTGGAAGCAGTGATCCGGGTCCAGAGTGAGTGTGCCTGGGAGGAGCTGACTCCAGGGGGGCCAGAAAAGGGATATGGGGGGGGAGGAGTGGGGACACGGCGCCCCACAGTCACACCGCCATTCCAGAGCAGGCTCCATCACTGGTACTCAGCACCCGCCTCAGCTGGGGCTCGAGAGCGTGGCGGGGGTGCTGGAGCTGTGTGGCTGCTTCATGCCTGGAGCTACAGGCAGGGGCGCAGCCCCAGTGCCCGAGGGCACGTCAGGGTCTCATTTCCCTCCCAGAGAAGGCTAAGCCATGCCACTCACCCTAGAGAACTTGGGAAAGCCCCTAGTGCAGGAAAACCCAGACAGCCAGAGGCTGGGCAAGGCTAGGCCAGCCTCCCCCTTCCTCTCTGTGAGCAGCAAGCCCTCTGCCCCTCCTCCTCCTCCTCTTCTCTGAGCAGGAAGACCCCTCTCTCTTCCTCCCCTGCTCTGAGAATGGGGAGGCCACCCCTCCCCCTGCCCCAATGTGCCCTCATGGGGGTGAGGGTCCCCCTAAGCCCTGCCTCTCTTTCAGGTAAATACTGGGGCGCCGTGCAGCGCTTTGCCTCCAAGGTGAGCTGCTCGTTCCTGGAGGTGCAGCACCATGACCCAGAGGAGGTGGAGACGGTGACGGCCTTGGCCTCCTTGTCGGTGGCAGTGATGGTGGAGAAGAGGTGATGGTGCCATTCCCTGTAGCCCTGGGGTCGCCCAGAACCCCAGCACTGCTCTCTGGCCCTGAGCCTCTTGGCACCATGGCTCCGGTGTGCTGTCAGCCAGGGACCAGGGCATGGGCGAGCTGTGGGCACCTGTTGGGCCTAACCCCCTAAATCCCTAACCAGAAACCCCCTGAGCCCAGCCTGCACCAGCTCTGTGAGTGCAGCACAGACTGCCCTCACGGGGCACTAGGGTAGTGCCTGGGGATTCCCTCTTCTTGGGGTCTGCCCCATGGGGTTGTACGGCACCCACTAGGGCAAGATCGGTCCAAAGGCATTTAGCGCCCAGGGCTTGCAACTGCAGTATCACGTTTGCAAGGGCACCCCCACGAGTAGGGAATGGCGGGGGGAGCAGCCCCCATCTAACCATGGTGTGTGGGGAATTCCAGCTGCTCCCCTTGGGGTTAGCAGGGGGAACAGGCCCCCTCTGACCATGCTGGCTGGTTTCCTCTACCGTAGGCCACAGGATGAGCCGATGGAGGAAGAGGAGCCCATGAATCAGTGATGAGCGGTGCTGGTCTCTGAGTCGCCAGTGGCAGGAAGGAGTCTGGACTCTCCCTAGCCCGTGACTCGCTCTCGACTCTTGGCTGCCTGTTTGCCACGTTGTCCTCTCCCCAAGTCACACCCCGGAACGGACTGGCCCTCCAGCTGCGGTATCTGCAGGTCATCCGCAAAGGATCCCACTGCTGCTGGGAATCACCCTCCTGCTTGGGGTCAGCCGAGGACCAGAAACTCCCTCTCAAAGGATCTGCCCTGCAGTGCTTGGCAACGCACCTTCCACGTGCTCTCCCCTCAGGGCCTTGCAGGGGCGTAAAGGGCCAACGGGGTGTGAGAAGGCCTCGGCCCTGCCGGCTTGGTGGAGAGCTGCTTTTCTCCAAGGGCTCGTCCTGTGGCAGTGGGGAACTGGACAGGTGTTGGGATGGACAGTGGTTGCTGACGTGCAGTTCAGAGCCAACCTCAGGATTGTGCCCCTTCTCCAGACAGCCAAAGGTTCCCCCAGGGACTCCCCGCACTGCATGCTCCTGGGAGGGGGGATGGAACATTCTTTGTACCTTTGTCTAGGAGCGATCGGAGCCTCCTGCCAGGCACGAGGTGGGAGCTAGGGGTGACGATGACTTGGGGCTTGAGCCCATTGTGAATGAGAAGAGGTTAGAAGATGGTTGACGACATGCAAATCACAGGGAAGCCCTGGACTCCAGTGTCCCATGTGCCCAGAACTGCAAGCCTGGGACTTGGTCTCCTTAACCACTAACCAGAGCGTAAGCCCTCGGGGACGGGGCCCCTCTGATTTGCACTATCTGCAGATTACACGTGCTAATATGCACCTGACATACCCTTCTTTCCATGGGACTTTGGGGAACAAACTCCTCTGCAGATGGACGTTCACGAGGTGATCTGAGCCCTGGAACAACCAGCCCGGCCAGTGACCTGAGGATCCATGTCTAATGGGGCCCTTTGTCTGGCTCCAGGGGAGGGGGGCTTCTTCCAGAGTAGCCCCTAAGGGCTCTCCCAGTGTCCTTGAGACAGCCCTCACTAGGGAGCCTGCCTTAGCCCCCAGCCCTGTTCCCTGCCCAGTACCCCAGCTGTCGAGGAGAAACAGGGCATCTTAGGGCTAACGGGCTCAGCTCAACATGGGTCTGAACGCTGCTCAGTGCTCAGCTAGCCCAGCATGGCACATTAGAAACACTCCAGAGAGCCCCCGAGATCCAGCCAGAGCCTCTCTGGAGTGAGCAGAAACCCCAGCCCAATACCTGCTCCCCTAGAAGTCACAG
Source organism: Terrapene triunguis (assembly GCF_002925995.2). NCBI lineage: Eukaryota > Metazoa > Chordata > Testudines > Emydidae > Terrapene > Terrapene triunguis. Next base: position 1,863,547 of record NW_020665097.1, read on the forward strand.
GTGCTGTGCAGACCCTGCCCGAGCTCAGGACCCCCCATCATGCAAGGTACCGCACAGCCACCCCTCCACCGCCGACATTGAGGCCCTGTAAGCCTGGTGCTGCACAGACCCCAACCAAGATCAGGGCCCAGTCGTGCTAGCTGCTGCACGGACCCCAACCAAGATGAAGCCAGGTGCTGCACAGACCCTAGCTGAGACTGGGGCCCTGTCAAGCCAGCACGACACAGGCACACAGTGACTGACAGCTCCTTTCCTCAACTTCAGTGGGACTAGGATCTGGGCTGATCTTGCAAAGTGTTTCCCCCTCCCTGGGTAGACCACATGGGTTCACACACACACGCCCCTGGAGCCTTGGCTCCTTCCACTCACCCAGCTGGAGGAGACCAGCGGTTCTGCTCCCCAGAAATGGCATTGGAGAGCCTGTGGCCTCCAAAATTGGCAGCTTTTACAACCCTCACTGACCCCGGCTTCACTGTTTGTATCATCTCACAGCGCCACGGAAGAGCTAAAACCATTCCACACCCCCCCGCCCTTAAACACTTAAACAGGTTTTGCTGAGGAACAGAGTTGGGTCGGCTGGCAGCAGTTTCCTGGGAGAAGAACAGCCCCCCCCCCACCCCCAAAGCACCAGCCTCAGCCTGCGCTACAAGCCAACACTCCTGGGTTAATCTCACTCCAGCTGGCTCCTGTCCAGGTGGGGTCGTCGTGTCCAGTCTCCTAGTGTAATGGGAGCGAGCCCTCCTCTGCCAGGGGCACCGGGGATCGACCCCTCTCCACTCCTTGGCTGTGTCCTCCAGGACAATCTTGCCATTTCTTTAGAGAGGGGCCTGGCCCAGAAGCTGATGTGACATGCAGCAGTGGGAGCAGTTGGGCCCATTATCTGGGGCCTGTGTGATGGCCACAAGCACTTTCTGGGGGACGCGCCCCTTGGCTGAACTGAGTGTCTCCTTGGGTCCATGCCAATGTCCAAAACAGAAGCAGACAGGAAGTGTGGAGACATGCATTTCAATGAGGCCGGTGGGGCAGACTGCAGGGCCTGGGATACCTGGCCAGGGTCTGGAGGTGGGGGGTAGGCATGCAGGGCTGGGTGTCTGGCGAGGCACTGTCTGCAAGGAGAGGGAGAGTCTGTTTGTAAAAATATAACAAAGAGAAAAAAAGACCTTGGAAGAATAAATATTTCTTTGCCTTAGAACTGCACAAGCTGTGTGCGGGGATATGGCTACATCGCCGACCTGGGTCTCAGACACACGGCACAGCTCAGACTGCACCACGGCCTGCACCATCCACGTGCTCCCCTGGATGTGGCTTCCCCCCCAGAGCCCCATGGACATGTTCCCTCCAGTGCCCCAATGGGTCTGTTGTCCGCCCAGTGCCCCATGGACACATTGCCCCCAGACCCAAATGCTCTTGT
>NW_020665097.1:1864967-1867225 GCF_002925995.2 Terrapene triunguis
ATGCCCCAGTGGGTCTGTTGTCAGCCCAGTGCCCCATGGACACATTGGCCCCCCGAGCCCAATGCTCCTGTGGGTCTGTTGTCCCCCCCTAGTGCCCCATGGATATGTTTCCCCCAGAGCCCAATGCCCCTGTTGGACGGTTGTCCCCTCCCCAGTGCTCCACGGATACATTCCCCCTAGAGCCTATTGCCCCTGTGTGTCTATTGTCCCCCCCAGAAGCCAATGCCCCTGTGGGTCTGTTGTTCCCCGGATGGGTGTGTTTTCCCTCCAGAGACTGGCTGCCTTGTGGAAGAGATGATAGCCAGCCATGTTACTGGGCTCAGTGCATGTGGGCCTGGGTGAAGTTCTCTGGCCTGTGCTGGCCAGGAAGTCAGAAGAACTGAGCTTCTGGGCTTAAGCTCTAGGAAACTACAACTCCTCGGAGAAGAGAGTTGCTGCCCTCTTTGGGCCTGGCTTTTGGTGATGCGCTCGGGCCTGGCAGCACGCATAGGGTTGCCAGGTCTCCGGTTTTCAACTGGAACCCCGGGTCAAAAAGGGACCCTGGCGGCTCCGGTCAGCACTGCCGACTGGGCCATTAAAAGTCCGGTCAGCGGTGCTGCAGGTCTAAGGCAGGCTAGTCCCTATCTGTCCTGGCACTGCGCTACGCCCCGGAAGTAACCAGCAGGTCCAGCTCCATACTCCCATTGGGAACCGTGGCCAATGGGAAGGGGGGCAGTGCCTGACGGCGAGAGCAGCACGCGGAGCCTCCTGCCCCCCGTCCACCCAGGAGCAGGACCTGCTGTCCTAGCACGGAGCCTTAGCCCACTGTGCCTCTGACCGGGAGCCGCCTGAGGTAAGCCTGAGCCCCAGCCCTGAGCCCCCCCAAACCCCTCATCCCCAGCCTCACCGCACCCCAGAACCTGCACCCCCAGCCCAGAGCATTCACCCCCTCCCGCATCCCAACTCCCTGCCTGGAGCCCCCTCCCGCACCCTGAACCCCTCATTTCTGGCCCCACCCCAGAGCCTGCACCCCCCCACACACCCCAACCCCCTGCCCCAGCCTAGTGAAAGTGAATGAGGGGGGGATCATGGTGAGTAGGGGTGGGGCCTCAGGGAATGGGTGGGGCTAGGGTTTTTGGTTTTGTGCAGTTGGCAACCCTAAGCAAGCCGCGTGTTACGGTGCTGCTGAGACATGGGTTCAAATCCTGGCTCTGCACGTGGCAGCTAGCGGGCTCTGGTCCTGTCAGGATCCAGGCTGCTCAGCAGCTGCTGCCCGAAAAATGGGGTTGGAGACAAGACAACGAGATTCTTCCACCCCCCACCTCTGGAACAATTATTGCTGACACCGCCACATCCCGTCTGATCTCCCCAAACTATCAACCATCTGCACAGGGGCTCTCTCTCCCTCCCAGTAACCCTTCTGTAACGCCCACCTCTGCCCACCTCCTGCAATGAGTAGGCAGTGCTCACTCCCAGGGTGCTCCTGTTCTCCACCATCACAACTCCCAGGGGCCTCCTGGCAATCTCAGGCTGGCCAGCCCCTCCCTGTCCCCGCTCTCTCCCCTTGGGACTGGGGCGGGGTTTGGCCCTGGTGGTGACGCTGCACTCGCACCTTTGGAGGCCAAAGCTCTCCAGTCCCAAAGGCAGCCTGGGAGCATGGGCAGGCCTCAGCTCGGCTCTGCCCTTCAAATGAGGAAGGCGCTCTTTGAGGGGCTGGAGGCCGCCAGACCTGCAAGCCCCTTGCTGGGGGTCTCTGCTGCCTTGGCTTAGCAAAGGAAGGGCCCTCCGCCATGCTGCTGCCCCGCAGTGTCGCTGCGGCCTCGGCTAGCAAAGGCTGTTGTTGGGCTGGGCCTGAACTTTGAGGTTTCCAAGGTAACAAAAGGCCCACTCAGCCTGTTACATAAAATGGTTGCTGAAAGTCAGCAGAAGCAGGCACCCACTGACCCGGCACAGACAGGACGGTTGGCGTGAAATGCAGAGGGGGCTACAAGGCTCTTGGTTAAGCCACTGTTGGCATGGCAACGAGCTAAACCTGGAAGTGGGAGGGAATGTTTACAATTGGAATCACCCAAATGTGCTTTAATTGGTGAATGTTAATGAACCTTCAGTGTTGCGGGGATGGGGGGGTGTCAAGCAATGGGAGCAAGGACATGGTTGGTCTGGAAGGCACCAGCTTTACCAGCATAGCTGCTACTCCTGCTGGGACTCCAGGCGTCACCATGATCATCAGCTTGTTACCGCCTGAGGGGCTCGAGGCGGACTTCAAATGGTCCGTTGGC
>NW_020665097.1:1867235-1881996 GCF_002925995.2 Terrapene triunguis
TGACACTTTGGTCTTTCACTCTTTCGAGTTACTTGGTAGCTATGCCTAGGGGGGGGGGGTCCCCAACAAGCTTGATCCTAAAGGTGGTCTGTCCTGCGAGAGAGCAGGCTCTGAGAAGGCCTCATTACAAGAGCTGGACAGATAATTGATTTTTTGTTTCACTGGCAATTCCTCCCCGCAAAAAAAGATTCATTGCAGGTTGAATTGAAAATCACTTTTTTCAAAAAAATTTGAAGTCAAAAATCCCAGACTCGGTGCCAATCCAAACCCAGAGTGAATGATTTGAGTTCTCGTGGAGCACAAATTGAACAAGCATCAAAATGTGATGCAGTTGTGAAAAAGGTGAATGTCATGGTGGGGGCTATTAACAGGAGTGTCGGACACAGGCGCTAATGGTCCCACCCTGCTCCGCACTCGTGAGGCCTCAGCTGAGCGCCGTGTTAAGGCTGTTCTAAAGAGGACTGTAATCAATTGTTCTCCATAGCCACTGAAGGTAAGACAAGAAATAATGGGCTCGATCTCCCCCAAGCTAGCACCGAAGCTGGTGGAAGCTCAGAGGCCAGCGGGCCGATGCTGGGGGCGGCCCGGCGCAGCGGGTGGCCGACTTGAGCAGGTGCTGAGGCTATCCAGTGACCTGGCGCTCAGGTCAGCCAGTAGCCCAGCGCTAGAGCTGATGCTGAAGCTGGCCGGCAGCCCAGTGCTGGGGGTGGCCCGGGATAGTTTGGCTGGGGCTTCTCTGCCCGAGGGGGGTCGAGGGTGGGCGCTCAGGGCTCTGGTGGATGGAGGGGGGGTGGCCACTGGGGACTCCAGCCGACAGGGGGCGGTAGGGGCTGGGCCTTGGGTGGAAGGGGCAGGGCCAAGTCGCTAGCCGTCCCAAAGGGGGGGGCTCATGCGCCACGCATGATCTGCAGCAAGGGAGATTTAGGTTAGATATTAGGAAAAGCTTTCTAACTATAAGGCTAGTTAAGCTCTGGAATACGCTTCCAATGGATGTTGTGGAATCCCCGTCACTGGAGGTTTTTCAGAAAAGGCTGGTCAAACACCTGTCATAGATGGTCTAATGTAACACCGACAGAGCCTGGTCATTGGCGGTCAGGATTGAACCTGGGACCTCTAGAGCTAAATGCAGGAGCCTCACACGGCTCTTAGCTAAGGCTGTAGAGCAGACTCATTAATCTCTAAGTGGTCTCGTTGCCTCTAGATGGGACAGAGCACCACACCCAGGAAGTGTGTGGGTTACACTAGCACAGGGGGCCTTGATGACTTCTCAAGGTTCTGTTCCACCCCTGCATTTCTATGATTATGGATTGCCACCGTGGATGTCACTGACCCAGGGAAAGGCAATGAGAATGACTCGACAGCCTGGTGGTAAGGTTGTGCTTGCCTAGGATGTGGGAGACCCCAATGCTCCAACGACTATGTAATTATTTATATAAAGTGGAACAGCTACAACATGTGAGCCTGAGAAAGTACCATGTCAGAATGCCTGCTATAACCCAATGAATATGGCACTTTCTGCTAATGTGAGAGCCTCACGTTCAAATCCCTGCTCCATGTCAGACAAAAGGGAACCGAACTTTGGTCTTCCCCCATCAGTACCTTACCACTGGGGTAAAGCTTAGAAGTGCAGCAGCAGCACCGTCTGCTCCAGCTGTGTTGTGAATCTAGTCCCCCCCTTCCTTTGCTTTAGTCAAAAATGCCTCAAATTGAAGCAAAAAAATTTGAGTTGGGTTGAAACAAAATGTACCCTTTTGACATTACCAAAAGGATTTTTTTTTTTTTTTTTTTTAGTCAAAACTATTTTGCAACCTAATTGCTGCCTCCCGTGTCTTTGGCTAAATCCTGAGATGTGAAACTTCGATTTCTTGCTGTCACCCCCTCGCCATCATGTGTCATTTCCTTTCCTCTCGGTTTGACTCCTCTTTTCTCTTTCTCACCTTTTACGTTCTGTGTAACGAGTCTGGCTGAGCCACCGGGACAAGCCTCCCTTTTTGAGCGGAGAAGCAGCAACAGGCAATGCCTTGAATAGCTCAATGCCGGTTCAAATTTGCCAGGTCTCGCAGTGCCTGATCCCACACTGGGCCTGTGTTTCTCCAGCAGTGAGGCTTCAAGTGAGAGTCAGCACAAGGGAGAGAAGCTGCATGGTCTATCTTTGCTTTTCTTTTCTCTCCCTATTCATGTGTGACTGTCTTGTTTTGTTTTATAGGAAAGAGTCCAGTTATGTCTACACTAGAGACCTTACAGCGGCACAGGTGAACCAATACAGCTATGCCATTGAGATTCCACCAGCAGCAACAACAGCTCCAGACCATGCTAAACTAACCTTTTCTCCCCCCTGCCAAAGCACAGGCATCTTTAAGGCAATCTAAATGACTGCATGGAGTGTTGATGTAGCTGTGTTGGTCCCAGGACATTAGAGAGACAAGATGGGGGAGGTAATATCTTTCATTGAACCAACTGCTGTTGGTGAGCTAGACAAGCTTTCAAGCTACACAGCACATTTCTTCAGGTCCGGGAAAGGTACTCAGAGGGCTTGTCTACACTTAAAACACTGCAGCTGTGCCACTGGAGCACCTCGGCGAAGATGCTATTTACACCTACGGGAGGGCTTCTCTAGCTAGCGCTATCTATACCTGCGGTTAGATGTGTTTAACTGCATTGCTTGGGAAGTGGATATTTCACTCTCCTGAGCAATGTGATTATACTGACCTAATTTCCAAGGCCTGGTCTACACTACAGCGTTAGGTCGACACAAGGCAGCTTATGGTGCTCTAACTATGTAAGTGTCTACACTAAAATTTTGCTCCCGCTGGCGTAACTGCCCCGCTACACTGACTGAATAACTCTATCTTCATGAGAGGCGTAGAGTCCAGTGATGTCTACACTAGAGCCCTTACAGTGGCACAGATGAACCAATACAGCTATGCCATTGTAAGATCTCTCATGTAGCTGCTCTGTGCTGACAGGAGAGAGTGCTCCTGTCAACATAATTACACCTCTCCTAACAAGCAGCGGTAGCTATGCCGGAGAGAGCAGCTCTCCTGCTGACATAACGCTGTGCACACTGCCACTTATGCTGCTGAAATTTATGTTGCTCAAGCAGGTTTTTTTCATCCCCCCTGAGCAACACAACTTGTGCCGACATAAGTGGTAGTGTAGACATGGCCTCAGTGTCAATGTAGTTAGGTCGATGCAGCATTAATGTAGACGTTGCTTATATTGACTGTTACTGGCTTTCAGAAGCCATCCCATAATGGCCCATGCGACAATACAAACAACACAAGCGCTCCTGCTGAGGGTGCACACTGCTGACACAAGGAGCAAAATGTAGACATGCACAATCAATGTAATTACTGCGGTGTCTGTATGGGGACCTAAGTTAGGTTGACTTAATTGTGTCGTGTAGACATTCCCCTAGTGTAGGCCAGGCCAGAGTGTTATAGCTAAATATAAGATAGAACGAATTGTGAGCATAAGTAGTTAACACATATTTCACGGACCATTCAAGGTGAGGTGGCCCTTTAACACCCTTCCAGTCATAACGGGGGAAGGAGGGGAAAAAAATGTCAGGACATTATCATCAAAGAGGCTGATAAAGGAGGTGCTGTTGTCATCATGAACAGGTCTGACTACCAGAAGGAGGCTGCCAGACAACTCTCCAATACCAAATTCTACTGGCCATTTTCCTCAGATCCTACTGAGGAATATACTAAGAAACTGCACCATCTACTCAGGACACTCCCTACACTAACACAGGAACAAATCAACATACCCTTAGAGCCCCGACCGGGGTTATTCTATCTACTACCCAAGATCCACAAACCTGGAAATCCTGGACGCCCCATCATCTCGGGCATTGGCACTCTCACTGAAGGACTGTCTGGATATGTGGACTCCCTACTCAGACCCTACGCCACCAGCACTCCCAGCTATCTCCGTGACACCACAGATTTCCTGAGAAAACTACAATGCATTGGTGACCTCCCAGAAAACACCATCCTAGCCACCATGGATGTAGAGGCTCTCTACACAAACATCCCACACACAGATGGAATACAAGCTGTCAGGAACAGTATCCCTGATGATGACACAGCACAACTTATTGCTGAGCTCTGTGGCTTTATCCTCACGCACAATTATTTCAAATTTGGTGACAATATATACCTCCAGACCAGTGGCACCGCTATGGGCACCCGCATGGCCCCACAATATGCCAACATCTTTATGGCTGACCTGGAACAACGCTTCCTCAGCTCTCGTCCACTCACGCCCCTACTCTACCTACGCTACATTGATGACATCTTCATCATCTGGACCCATGGGAAGGAGACCCTGGAAGAATTCCACCATGATTTCAACAGCTTCCACCCCACCATCAACCTCAGCCTGGACCAATCTACACGGGAGGTCCACTTCCTGGACACCACAGTACAAATAAGCAATGGCCACGTTAACACCACCCTATACCGAAAACCCACCGACCGCTATGCCTACCTTCATGCCTCCAGCTTCCACCGCGGACACACCACACGATCCATTGTCTACAGCCAAGCACTGAGGTACAACTGCATCTGCTCCAACCCCTCAGACAGAGACCAACACCTACAAGATCTTCACCAAGCATTCTCAAAACTACGATACCCACACAAGGAAATAAAGGAACAAATCAACAGAGCCAGACGTGTACCCAGAAGCCTCCTGCTACAAGACAGGCCCAAAAAAGAAACCAACAGAACTCCACTGGCCATCACCTACAGCTCTCAGCTTAAACCTCTCCAACGCATCATCAGTGATCTACAACCCATCCTGGACAATGATCCCTCACTTTCACAGACCTTGGGAGGCAGGCCAGTCCTCGCCCACAGACAACCCGCCAACCTTAAGCATATTCTCACCAGCAACCACGCACCGCACCATAACAACCCTAACTCAGGAACCAACCCATGCAACAAACCTCGATGCCAACTCTGCCCACATATCTACACTAGCAGCACTATCACAGGACCTAACCAGATCAGCTACAACATCACCGGCTCATTCACCTGCACGTCCACCAATGTTATATATGCCATCATGTGCCAGCAATGCCCCTCTGCTATGTACATTGGCCAAACTGGACAGTCACTACGCAAGAGGATAAATGGACACAAGTCAGATATCAGGAATGGCAATATACAAAAACCTGTAGGAGAACACTTTAACCTCCCTGGCCACACAATAGCAGATGTTAGGGTAGCCATCTTACAGCAAAAAAACTTCAGAACCAGACTCCAAAGAGAAATTGCTGAGCTCCAGTTTATTTGCAAATTTGACACCATCAGATCAGGATTAAACAAAGACTGTGAATGGCTATCCAACTACAGAAGCAGCTTCTCCTCCCTTGGTGTTCACACCTCTACTGCCATAAATCGAGTGTCTCTATTCAGTTCATGACTTTTTGTGCCTAGCAAAGTTATGAATTTAAGCTCCCAAGCTTGTCTTTTGAAGGTGTTGTGCAGGTTTCCTTTGAGGATGAGGGCTGAGAAGTCAGATAGGGAGTATTCTCTTTGTGAAAAGTGTTCACCCACAGGTAATAATAATGTGTTTATGTCTTTTATCATTTTTTCTGTGTGAATTCATTTGAGAGCACTGTGATTCTCGTTTCACCCACATAGTTGTTGTTGGGGCATTTAGTGCATAAAAATGAGGTACACCACCTGTTGTGATAGGCATGTGTGTACTGATGGATTTTGCAAGGTGTGTTGCGGGGTACGGGGGTGTTGATCATCGTAGTAGTAGAAATATGTCTGCAAGTTTTGCCTCTGTTGTTCTGACAGGATCTGGTGTTGCTTTGAGTTGGTATCCTGGTCTAAAAGATTGTCAAACAGGCATTTTTCCCTATAAAAAGCTCTGGCCAGTCAAAGAGAAAGGGAAAACTATATTGTCAAAATAGAAGATTTGCTTAATACTTACATTTAAAAAGTTTTAACTTTTTCTGTGTCTGTAATAATAATAAAATAATAACAACAATAATTGCTGTTATAAGAATTTGAAAAAGTTTTTTTCCCCTTTGGATTAATATTTCTAGATATTCTAAGTATATGGTCTTGTGCTTTTTTAATTAATCTCAACACGACATTACTTTTTTAAAGCAGATTTTAAGCTATTTTATCTTTTCTATTCTTTGATTAATGCTTGACAAGTTTAATTTAAAGGAGGATTTAACGGCAATTTATACTTACAAAAATGGCTGTGCCTTTATTTCAGCTGCACCTTGAATCTTAGCAATAAATGAAGACATACTAAATCATATTTTAATATGATTTTTATTTATTTTAATGAACAATTAGATAGTTTGAAAACTGCTATCAGCTCATGAGGATAGAGCATCCACCAGTTGTAATATGTAAAAAGTAAGGATTACATAGGGAAAAACACATTTAACCTGGAAAATTCTTCCCAGACTTTCCGGTGGCTGGCAGCTAAAACTGAATGGCTGGAGCCTACAAAGAAATACACACATGCACTCATGTGAGTAATTCCATATGTTGCACCAGGACAATGCATGTGAATAAAATTTCATGTGCATAAGTATTAATGAATTAATGTAATTAATATATTAATAACCATTAATGTATTAATGGATACTTTTTCTGCTGTCTTACTCAGTTCAACCAATGGAATTGCAGTATGCAAATGAGGATAGGCAGGGCAATGATTGGTTGAGTTACCTCTGATGTCACAATAAGATTTGACTATCTTGGGTGTTTTTTGCATTGGTGCAGCTACAAGGGTGCAATCCCATGGTGCTGAAGGGGTATAAAAAGTGACTTGCACTGATGTGGCTGAACTCAGTTTGCTGTTCTGGGAACAGAATGGGGCTTGTAACACAATATTGCGCAGTTGTGTTTCCATGTAGAGGCAGGAGATTGTATGGGCGCATACACACACCCCCAATTAATTATGATGAGATCTGTGGCAAGAGAGGGAGAGGGAGAGTGTGTTTGAAGAATACAGATTTTGTCATTTTTATCAAATGGGGGGAGGGATAGCTCAGTGGTTTGAGCATTGGCCTACTAAACCCAGGGTTGTGAGTTCAATCCTTGAGGGCGCCACTTAGGGATCTGGGGCAAAATCAGTACTTGGTCCTGCTAGTGAAGGCAGGGGGCTGGACTCAATGACCTTTCAGGGTCCCTTCCAGTTCTATGAGATAGGTATAGGTATATCATTTATAGTCAAACAGGAACCAGAGTCTGCCTGGACTCCCGGCTGCTGGAAGGAGAACAACAGTTTCCCCCCTTTTCAGCAGCCACAGTTTGGTTTGCTGATGGTGGGGAAGATGTGGAGGCATTGTCTTTTTTCATTATTGCTTGTACTCTGGGTTTGCACCTGAATGTGAGGAAACTGCCTGTTGTGTCTGGAGAATCAGGAGAAATAACCAGAGTTGTGCTGCAGCAGGAGATCCGGGTGGAGTTGGTTCCAGATATCCCAGGCTTCAAAGAGCTAAGATCCTGGGGTTTTGGAGCAGTTTTCAGCATCTGCACAGCTCTTGCCTTGGAGGGCAGAACTATTGTGCACAGAACATTGCTCAGAGAAAAGCTCATCAGTGTGAGAAATTAAGTGCTGGGACCCTCCATAGCAATCTGTCATTAGCTCAGTAAGTGTCCATGTGGAAATGCCCACACCTTTGCTATGTATCCTTCAGCCAAAGCGTTCACACTTGGGTGCCTAAAGAAATGGGCTGATTTCCAGAGGTGCTGAGACCTTTTGCTTCAGTAGCACACCCGATTTAGATGTGTAAATATGGATTTAGGTGCTGTGGCCTTGCTGCACAGCTGGTCCCTTACTAGACTGGGAAAGGACCAGTGCAGAGGTGCCTTATCAGTTAATTTTAAAAGCAAAACCCTGGGGACCAGCATGATTGTGATGCTGCAAATTCACTTGCTGGGTGTTGCATCCCTCCACCATCCTCTGTGGCTGTGAATGGTCTCTCAGCCTCACCTGGGAGCTGAAGGAGCTTGGAGAGGTCACTCCTAACCTGATCCAGAGGCAGTTTCTTAGTCTTGCCTAGTATCAGAGCTGGGCAAAAATTTCAATTTAAAATATCAGTAAACTCTCTAATTCTGATGGGAAAACCCCAGGAATTTGAATGTGTGATTTTTCTGCCCTTGATTTTCAACCAGCCAAGCTAGCGGAATCTACTGGCTCCAACCAACAGGATTGAAGTGGCAGGTCTCTGAGAAGTTTCTGATACAAGTTCTTATATGCTTAAGGATTTGAATCTCTAAATCCCTGTTGGGGGGTTAGTGGGGAGGAATGTCGTAGGAGCTGCCACAAACCTCCAGCATCCGGTAGCACCAGGGCTTTGCACTACACTCTGGGGGAGGGGGACGTGTGGTATGACATCAGCCAGGCCAGCACCACCCACAACAAAGCACCTTATGTAGCACTCTGCGTGCCAGGCAGGGGCACAAATCATGATTTTATTTTCATGCAGGTTTGTTCAGAGGGCAGAGTCCTTACAGTGACATAATAACAGATGTTAAATACAGACAGGCCAAGGCTCTGCCTCAGTTATTAGACAAAGCCATGGATGCTGTGTTTTTGCATTCCCCAAACGAGGAAGCTCTAAAGCAATGAGGACTGGATAGTCATGGAAGTTCTCATCCCATCTCTTTGCCCTCTGGAGTTTTCATGTTACCCACTATATGAATTGCCTTTCTAAGCAGCACTAAAGCAAGAAGCAAACAGTCTGCAAATGTGGCTGGACTGAGTCGTCATCCAGGAAAGCGACACATGCCAGTCCCAATGAGGAGCAGGTGGTCTGTTGGCCAGCACTCGCTCTGCCCTTCATTGGCTCCACCCACTCACTCCCAGGGGAGCTGTGCTGGTAACTTACAAGGGGTGGAGTCTAGATGAGGAGATAGGTTGAGGAAGAAGCTGCTTGATGCTATAGACAAAGGAACAGCTTACGGTTCTAATAAGCATCTGGGTACATTTCTGGGGACGCCTGCACTGCCGCATAGTCCTCTAGTCTAGAGGAAGCAGCCAGCGGGCTTCAGCTACTGGAAGTTGGGATAATAAACTCCTCATTGGCAATTCCAGCACAGCTCACCGAAACCAGGAAATCAGATTGACTTCTTTCTATGGCTTCTAGTATCTGACCAAATGGGAGGTGAGAAAAATGGGGGCTGCAGGGTGGCACAAATTGAGCCCTCTTATCTGGGCAGTTGTTGACGGCAAATGGGAGAGACTCCCAAGGGAATCCTGGCTGCTGTGAGAGGGCAGATTAAATGGGACACAGATAACTTCCAGGAGATTCTATTCTTGCGTTATCCAGTCCTGCTGCAGGATGTATGGATGAGACATGTCAGGGCTGATCCCATCAGCAGGCCAAGCACGGGGCACAAATGGGAGTGAATGGATCCTTTGGATCCTTTCTGGTGGGTACCCAGGGCACTTGCAAAGCAGAAAGCTAGTACCAACAGAGAATTTGTTTTCTGCTATTCAAAAATAAATTATCTTCCAAAAGAGTTTTATACACACTATCCGGCAAGCTTGTTACAAGCCAAATGGTCCGGGCCTGGCTTGGATTTCTACCTCTTCTAGAGACCCAGTTTTCTCCAGGGTCTTTGTCAAAGGACAGAGGAATTGAGAGTGGTTCCTGTGCTGAGAAGTCATCGTTGTACCAAAGGGGGTGCCTGCTCTCCTCCCCTCGCTGGGAGGCTGCTCAGGAGAAGAATAGCGTTGTTGGCTTTGGGGTGCTTTTTCTGGCTTAGTTGATGTTTTCTTTTGTTTGAGGCAGAAGCATGACGCTTGTTCATCCCTCATCCCAGGAGCACCTAAGGAGAGAGATCCAGAGTCAGTCACAGCCAGGCAACCACCTGCAACAGCAATCACTTCGCTCCCAAACAGGGACTTGGTGAGTGGGTTTGAAAAGTGCTCAATGTTCAGCACTTCCCACTGAGGACAATGGAGAATCCCCTCCCCCCACAGAGAATCCCCCTTCTTCCCATGTAGAACCCCCATTCCCCCATGGAGTATCCCCCTGCCCCCAATGGATAATCCCCTTCTCCCCATGGAAAATCCCCCCACCCCCAATGGAGAATCCCCCTCCCTCCACAGAGCATCCACTGTCCCCAACGGAGAACCCCTCCCCCCAAGGAAAATCCCCCTTCTTCGCATGGACAGTCCTCCCCACAGAAAACTCCCGATGCCCCCAATGGAGACTCCCCCTCCCCCACCGAATGAGAAGTGGGGGCAAAAGACATATCTGGCTTCAAGACTAAGCTTGATAAGTTTATGGAGGGGATGGTATGATGGGATAGCCTAATTTGGGCAATTAATTGATCTTTGATTATTAGCGGTAAATATGCCCAATGGCCTGTGATGGGATGTTAGATGGGGTGGGATCTGAGTTACTACAGAGAATTCTTTCCTGGGTGCTGGCTGGTGAGTCTTGCCCACATGCTCAGGGGTTAGCTGATCGCCATCTTTGGGGTCGGAAAGGAATTTTCCTCCAGGGTAGATTGGCAGAGGCCCTGGGTGTTTTTCGCCTTCCTCTGCAGCGTGGGGCATGGGTCACTTGCTGGAGGATTCTCTGCACCTTGAGGTCTTTAAACCACAATTTGAGGACTTCAGTAGCTCAGACATAGGTTAGGGGTTTGTTACAGGAGTGGGTGGGTGAGATTCTGTGGCTTGCGTTGTGCAGGAGGTCAGACTAGATGATCATAATGGTCCCTTCTGACCTTAAAGTCTATGAGTCTAGGAGAAGGAAGCCCCCCCCCCACTTCTGACTCAGTGTGCACTCTTCTGCAGCAACTGGGCTGTGCTTAGAGGTTTGCCACTTAAGGACTAGTCTGGCTGGACTATGCTGTCATATGAAAGCTGACATGGCAGCAGCTGGTGGTGACTGCGTGCAGGTGTGTAGACAAGGCCACATCTGGCTAGCCCTCCATGCCAGCACACCTTGTCTGCCCAGAGGCTGGGAACGGGGCAGATGTCAGCATTACAGAGCAGCATTGGAACCACAGTGTGGTGTTGGAAGCCTGCTGACTGTGCTGTCCATTCGGTGCCTATTCTGGGACTGGAGGCTCTGGTCTGTAGGGCTGTCAAATAGTCCCTCTCCCCAGCTGCTCAGCACAGCAGCATAACCCCAGTGAGCCAGGAACGCAGGGACTGTCAGCCCCCCACAGCATGGAACAGGGAGATGCTGTCAGATGGGATCCCCAGAGGAAGTGTGGCACCGCAGTGACTGGGTGTCAGCCTTTGCTAACTGGCTGCACTGGTACCAGCGCTCCATGTCTGTCCACACTGCCTGTTTGTCCACACTGGTTCCTCACTCATTCAGGGAGATCCTGTTTCCCTCAGCCTTGTGGGGGACTGTGCCAAATGTGCTGGGACTCACAGTGCTTGTGTGGTGACCTCACTAGGCCAGGCGATGCTCACTGAGGAGAGGCAGGGCAGGGGCAAACCAAGCCACTGGGCCAGGCGATGCTAACTGAGGAGAGGCAGGGCAAACCAAGACAAAGGGGATAATTTTAACTATTTAAAACTTTATAAGGCAAAACCCCCGAATTGTACCAGGAGCACAAATGATATAGACCAGAAGTAGGCAACCTATGGCACATGTGCCAAAGGCAGCACGCAAGCTGATTTTCAGTGGCACTCACACTGCCTGGGTCCTGGCCACCAGTCCGGGGGGCTCTGCATTTTAATTTAATTTTAAATGAAGCTTTTTAAACATTTTAAAAACCTTATTTACTTTACATACAACAATAGTTTAGTTATATACACCTCTACCCTGATACAACGCGACTCGATATAACACAAATTCGGATATAAAGCAGTGCTCCGGGGGGGCGGGGCTGCGCACTCCGGTGGATCAAAGCAAGTTCGATATAACGCGGTTTCACCTATAATGCGGTAAGATTTTTTGGATCCCGAGGACAGCGTTATATCGAGGTAGAGGTGTATTATAGACTTATAGAAAGAGACCTTCTAAAAATGTTAAAATGTATTACCTGCACGCAAAACCTTAAATTAGAGTGAATAAATGAAGACTCGGCACAACACTTCTGAAAGGTTGCCGACCCCTGATATAGATTATTATCAAAGACTCACTACTTATAATAATAAACTACAGATTACCAACTCATTCACCTTGTGAGCGTGTAGCTGCTGTGCAGTTAATGCCAGCAGAACAAGAGATTACTCGGCATATAGTGTGCCACATCAGAGAAGAATAAACTTTTCCTCGCCTTGGCTGTAAGTCCAGCGCCACTCTTGCTGTCCTGTTCTTTGCTTCTCTTCACCTTGAAGTGCTCCTTAGATTCACTGTTCCTGTGGCTGTACCTCTTTTCACCCTGTTTATCCACCTTGTGGGCCCTCACTTGTCATTAGGCACCTTTGCACTGAATTCCATCAATAGATGTTCAGACAGTCCCTCTCTCTGGTCATGTACATTAGGTTCTTTGTGAGTGGGCTTCTTGGTTATCGTTTCCAGGATCTGTTTGCAGGATTTGTGATTGCGGAGCCATTGGCCATCATCTTTGAAAACTCATGGCGATCGGGGCAGGTCCCGGATGACTGGTAAAAGGCTAATGTAGTGCCCATCTTTAAAAAAGGGAAGAAGGAGGATCCGGGGAACTACAGGCCAGTCAGCCTCACCTCCCTGGAAAAGTCATGGAGCAGGTCCTCAAGGAATCAATTATGAAACACTTAGAGGAGAGGAAAGTGATCAGGAACAGTCAGCATGGATTCACCAAGGGGAAGTCGTGCCTGACTAACCTAATTGTCTTCTATGAGGAGATAACTGGCTCTGTGGATGAGGGGAAAGCAGTGGATGTGTTATTCCTTGACTTTAGCAAAGCTTTTGATACGGTCTCCCACAGTATTCTTGCTGCCAAGTTAAAGAAGTATGGGCTGGATTAATTGACTGTAAGGTGGATAGAAAGCTGGCTAGGTCATCGGGCTCAACGGGTAGTGATCAATGGCTCCATGTCTAGTTGGCAGCCGGTTTCAAGCGGAGTGCCCCAAGGGTCGGTCCTGGGGCCGGTTTTGTTTAATATCTTTATTAATGATCTGGAGGATGGCATGGATTGCACTCTCAGCAAGTTTGCAGATGACACTAAACTGGGAGGCGTGGTAGATACACTGGAGGGTAGGGATCGGATACAGAGGGACCTAGACAAATTAGAGGATTGGGCCAAAAAAAACTTGATGAGGTTCAACAAGGACAAGTGCAGAGTCCTGCACTTAGGATGGAAGAATCCTATGCACTGCTACAGACTAGGGACCGAATGGCTAGGTAGCAGTTCTGCAGAAAAGGACCCAGGGGTCACAGTGGACGAGAAGCTGGATGTGAGTCAACAGTGTGCTCTTGTTGTCAAGAAGGCTAACGGCATTTTGGGCTGTATAAGTAGGGGCATTGCCAGCAGATCGAGGAACGTGATCGTTCCCCTCTGTTCGACACTGGTGAGGCCTCATCTGGAGTCCTGTGTCCAGTTTTGGGCCCCACACTACAAGAAGGATGTGGAAAAATTGGAAAGAGTCCAGCGGAGGGCAACAAAAATGATTAGGGGTCTGGAGCACATGACTTATGAGGAGAGGCTGAGGGAACTGGATTGTTTAGTCTCCAGAAGAGAAGAATGAGGGGGGATTTGATAGCTGCTTTCAACTACCTGAAGGGGGGTTCCAAAGAGGATGGAGCTCGGCTGTTCTCAGTGGTGGCAGATGACAGAACAAGGAGCAATGGTCTCAAGTTGCAGTGGGGGAGGTCTAGGTTGGATATGAGGAAACACTATTTCACTAGGAGGGTGGTGAAGCACTGGAATGAGTTACCTAGGGAGGTGGTGGAATCTCCTTCCTTGGTGGTTTTTAGGGCCCGGCTTGACAAAGCCCTGGCTGGGATGATTTAGTTGGGGTTGGTCCTGCTTTGAGCAGGGGGTTGGACTTTATGACCTCCTGAGGTCCCTTCCAACCTTGATATTCTTTGATTCTAACCCAGTTTTTTGATCAATTCCCTTGTTCACCAATTATATTTCCTTTCAGTTTTTTTCCCTTGATACTCGCTCTCTGTTAAGTCTGTAGATTTTTTCTCCTGATATTTCCCTTCTCCAACAGTGCCTGCTCACATATCCAGGTCTGTTTGGTTGGTTGGTTGGTTTTTTGTTTGTTTGTTAGTTTTTTTGCTTCTCCTGACCTGAAATCTTCTTTCCTCCTCCTTGCTTCCCAGTCTCCTACTTCTATTCTCCTGTTTTCCTTTTATCACTTTGCCTCCTTCCCCAGCTCCGGTTCACCTGCTAGCTCAGCATCTCAGTCCTTCTCCTTCTCGAACAGCTTTTTCATCTGCCCCTTCAGGGGGATTCCAAGTCCCCTCCCCAGCTCGAGCTGCCCGTGCATTGGCCATGTCTCTCCCCAGGATAGTAGTCTGTGCTGCTGCATTGCAACTGCAGCACGTGCTAGTGCCAAGGGGTGGGTTACGACACCTGGAGGGCAGACAGAGGCACTGGGCTGCCATGCCTCTTCCCGTGCCTCTCCTAGACAGGCGTTTGCACCAAGGGCTCCCTGGGCCCCTGTGCTAGCCTGGCTGCATTCCCAGTTTCTGTTCTTTGGCCTCCCCCTCAAAGATTAGAAAGAAGAAAGCTCTGAGTGAGTCCTGCTGTCCTGTGCCTGCCACAATGAATGCATGGAAAGGGCACCCCCTGCCACCTATCACAGAGAGTCACTGGGGATCCCATAGCACGTACTGCACCCGCTGTTCCATACATCGCAGACCAGT